>NW_008357584.1:1075043-1085154 GCF_000622305.1 Nannospalax galili | reverse complement strand
GTCTATTTTTGTGCCAGTACCATGTTGTTTTTATGACTATATCTCTGTAATACAGTTTAAAATCTGGTATACCCCCAGCATTGCTCTTAGTGCTCAGGGTTGCTTTGGCTATCTAAGGTATTTTGTGCTTCCATATGAATCTTAGGATGGTGTTTTCCAACTCTGTGAAGAATGTAATGGGGGATTTTGATTGGCATTCCACTGAATCTTTAAATTGCTTTTGGTAGGATGGTCATTTTCACAATATTAATTCTTCCAATCCATGAGCATGGGAGGTCCTTCCATCTTCTAATGTCTTCCTCAATCTCTTTCTTTAAAGATATAAAATTTTCATTGTAGAGGTCTTCGATGTCTTTGGTCAGGTTTATTCCAAGATATTTTATTTTTTTGCAGCTACTGTGAAAGGGAATGTTTCCATGTACTCTTTCTTTGTTTGCTTGTTATTAGTATCTAGAAAGGCTACAGACTTTTGTAGATTAATTTTGTAATCTGACACTTTACTGAATGTGTTAATAATGACTAGGAGTTTTCTAGTGGAATTTTTGGCATCTCTTGGGTATAATACTATCATATGCAAAAAGGGATAATTTGATCTTTCCAATTATTACTCCTTTAATTTCCTTCTCTTGTCTTATTGCACTTGTAAAAGTTTCAAGCACTATGTTCAAACGGAGTGGATATAGTGGACAGTCTTGCCTGGTTCCTGATACTAATGGGAATGGTTCCAGTTTTTCACCATTTAGAATGATGTTGGCTGTGGGTTTGTTGTATATGCCTTTGATTATGTTGAGGTATCTTCCCTCCAGTCCAATTCCCTCTAGGACTTTGAACATAAATGTATGTTGAATTTTGTCAAAGGTCTTCTCTGCATCTCTTCAGATGACCATGTGGTTCTTATCTTTGAGTCTATTTATATGATTTATGACGTTTATTGACTTACATATATTGAACCATCCCTGAATCTCTGAAATAATGCCAACTTGATCATGGTGGATGATCTTTTTGATGTGTGTCTTTATGTGGTTTGCAAGTATTTTTTTGAGAATTTTTGCACCTATGTTCATTAAGGATGTGGGTCTATAGTTTTCTTTTTTGGTTGTATCTTTACCTGGCTTTGGTATGAGAGTGATGCTGGCTTCATAGAAGGAATTTGGAAGTTCTCCATTTCTATCTTTTTGAATAAATTAAGTACTATTGGATGTAGATCTTTAAATATCTGGAATAATTCTGCTCTAAATCCATCTGGTCCTAGACTTTTTTTAGCCAGGAGGTTTTGTATTACTGTTTCAATTTCCTTCTGTGTTATGGGTCTGTTTAAGGTGTTGATCTCTTTGTTCAGTTTTGGTGGTTCCCATGCCTTTAGATACCCTGCCATTTCTTTTATCTTTTCAAATTTAGTAGCTTATAGGTTTTTAAAGTATTCCCTTATAGTGTTCTGGATCTTTTTGGTGTATGTTGTTTGCCATTTCATCTTTGATTTTGTTGATTGGGAGGTGCTCTTTCTTTCTTTTGGTTAACTGGGCTAGCATTCTGTCAACCTTGTTTACCTTTTCAAAGAATCAGCTAGCTCTTGGATTCTTTGATTCTTTGTATTGTTTTTTCTTTCATTGTTGTTGCTGTTTCTATTTCATTAATTTCTGCTCTTTTTCTATTTCTTCTTGTCTGCTGGGTTTGGATTTCATTTGCTGTTTCTTTTCAAGTGTCTTGAGTTGCAATGTTAAGTCATTTATTTGTGTTCTTTCTGATTTTTTAATGTGGGCACTTAGAGCTATAAACTTCCCTCTAAGGACTGCTTTCTATGTGTCCCAGAGGTTTTGTTGTGTTGTATTGTCCTTTTCATTTAGTTCCAAGAATACTTCTATTTCTTTCTTAATTTCTGCTTTGATTCATTCATCATTCAGGAGTATGTTGTTTAATCTCCATGTGTTCATGTACCTACTAGGGTTTCTTCTGGTGCTTATTTTAAGCTTTATTGCATTGTGGTCTGATAGAATGCATGGAATTATTTCAATCTTTTTGTATTTGTTGAGGTTTGTTTTGTGCCCCAGTATATGGTCTATTTTGGAGAAAGTTCCATGAGGCGCTGAATAGAAAGTATATTCATCAGTACTTGGGTGGAATATTCAGTTGATATCTGTTAGGTCCATTTGATATATGATATTGTTTAATTCAGATGTCTCTCTGTTAATTCTCTGTCCTGTTGACCTATCTAATGGAGACAATGGGGTATTGAAATACCCCAATATTAATGAGTTGGGATTAATCAGAGTCTTAAAGTCCTGTCGTACTGATTTTATGAAACTGGATGCACAAGAGTTTGGTGAATATATATTTATGATTGTAATATCTTCTTGGTTTATTGTTCCTTTGATCAGAATGAATTGGCCCTCATTATCTCTTTCTATTAGTTTTAGTTTAAAGTCTATTTTGTCAGATATTAGAATTGCAACACCTGCTTTTTTCTTAGCACCATTTGCTTGGTACATTTTTTTCCATCCTTTCACCTTAAGGTACTGCCTATCCTTGAAAATGAGATGAGTCTCTTGCAGACAACAAAAAGATGGATTTTGTTTCTTAATCCATTCAATTAGTCTTTGTCTTTTGACTAGGGAGTTCAGTCCATTTATATTTAAATTTATTATTGAAAGATGTGTATTGATTCTTGTCATTTTAATTTCTGTTCACATTCTTGGTGTAGCTATGCATTTCCATAGTTATACCTTCATTAAGTTTCTTTCTGTAACCCCTTGTGTATAGTCGTTCTTTTCTTCAACAGTTTCTATTGCTTCATGAACTCTCTGAAGTGCTGGTTTTGTGGACATGAATTCTTTCAGCCTAGTTATATCATGGAATATTTTTCTTTCCCCTTTGACTGTAATAGACATTATGGCTGGGTATAGTAATCTAGGTTGGCATCTGTGGTCATTTAAAACTGGGAATACTTTGGTCCAGGCTCTTCTGGCTTTCATAGTTTGCATTGAAAATCCAGCTGTAATTCTGATGGGTTTTCCTTTATATGTGACTTGTTGTTTTTACAGCTTTCAGTATTTTCTCTTTGTTCTGTACATTTAGTGTTTTTACTGTGATGTGCCGTGGAGAGTTTCTTTTCTGGTCCTGTCTATTTGGTGTTCTATATGTTTCTTGTATTTGTATGGCATGTCTTTCTTTAATTTTGGGAAATTTTCTTCTATAAGAAGATATGGTCCATACCATTATCCTGAGATTCTTCTCCTTCCTATATGCCTATGATTCATAAGTTAGGTCTT
This sequence comes from Nannospalax galili, assembly GCF_000622305.1. Classification (NCBI taxonomy): domain Eukaryota; kingdom Metazoa; phylum Chordata; class Mammalia; order Rodentia; family Spalacidae; genus Nannospalax; species Nannospalax galili. The sequence continues at coordinate 1,081,888 of NW_008357584.1, read as the reverse complement.
TTTATGGTGTAACACAATTCTGGCACATTCCATTCTTGTGTTTTCTTAACTTTTTCATAATCTTTGCTTGAGTGGTTTAGTTTGTCCACTTTATCTTCCAGTCTTGATATTCTGTTTTCCATTTTATCCATCCTATTGGTGAGGCTTTCTCCTGTCATTCCTAATTGGCTTACTGAGTGTTTCACTTCCTTCTTCATTTCAGCCTGAGCATTCTTCAATATTTCTAGCTCTTTTCTGAATTCATTCAGAAGTTTATCCCTATCTTCTTTCAGCTTTTTTAATTTCTTTCTTTGTGTCTTCTTTAAATTCACTGAATTCTTTTTATCATGTTTAATTGTTCTTTTCAGTTCCATGTCCTGTGTTATCTCTAGGGGGTTCTCATTTTACTCCTCTAGAGGACTGTTGGTACTTGGTGGGTATATGTTATTTTGATTTTTCATGTTATTATTTTTTCTCTGTGACTTTAACATCTGGGTTTCTTTTGTAGATTCTTGTTCTTGTGTGAGACTCAAGTCTTCCTTTGTTGAGTTTTGGTCTGCCTCTTTTTGTAAACTTTATGTGCCTTTGTGTTTTACTTATTGGGCATGAAAAGCTGGTTGGTCTAGGCTTCAGGTTCTCTCTTTTGATTTTATATTGGAGTGGACAAATTGCTTTCGTCTTGCTGCTCTGAAGTTCCCAGAGAGGCCCAAGTCAGATGAGGATCAAATGTTCTCAGGCTTTTTCCTAAGGTCTGGACTCCTCCAGGAAAGATGCTGGCCTCAGGAATTTGAGGACTGGGCTGGCCTGGGAGCAGGGCCCAGGAACAATGCTGACCCTCCAGAATGCAAAGGGAGGTGGAGTCGAGAAGAGGTCTGAGGACATTTGGGGACTACAGGGAAGAATTGGGTTGGTCTGGACGCAAAGGGTCAGGAAGCAGTGGGGATTCTGGACTAAGAGGTCAGTTCATGAGTCTGGGTGTCACAACAAGAGATGGGCCTGCTAGGAGGAGAGATGGGGTTGGGGAGCTGGGAGGGTGAATGAGGCTGGAGAGAGTCAAGGCACAGTGAACACAGCAGCCAAACTTACCCAGGCAAGTTGCTGGTGCCAGGAAGCTGTGGGGCTGGGCTGCCCATAGATGGAAAGGGAGATGGGGACTAGAGGGAGGAATTGGTTTGGTCTAGATGCAAAAGATCCAGTGGAGAGTTTGGGCCAAGAGGTCAGTCCAGAGGTTTGGGGTGCTAAGACAAGAAATGTGCCAGTCCCCCTACTAGGAGGAGAGGTGGGGTGGGGGAGCTGGGAGCATGAATGAGGCTGGGGGAGTCACTGTGGTAGGCACAGCAGCCAAACTTACCCAGGCAAACTGCTGCCTCCAGGAAGCTGTGGGGCATGCTGTTGTCTTGTTCTTATCTTTTTAGATTAAGTTTCTCATTTTTCCCTCTAACTTCTTTCTCACTGTGGTACTTATGGTGAGCTTCTGGTCCAGTGAACAGCCTTTTCCTTATTACTAGATTTCTAATTTTATTTTTTAGAGGGCACAGTGATCCCAGTTAAAAATATTTACCTCCTTGTATAACTCTGGCAGACTGAGCCAGAATTAAGAGCCTAATTTCAGATATTTAGATAGAATTTGAGGTAGATCTATTTCTCAGCATTCTTAGACCTGGACAATGAGACTTAAGCAAATGTGGAGTGCTTTGGCGCGGGTGACAGGAAGACAGGAGGCTTAGAGAAGAACCATTCTTTCTCTGTTTAGGAAGAGACATACATTACAATGCACATTCCCCTTTTGTCTTTCAACCTCCCACACAGTTTTAGGGCTCCAAATGCAAGTGGGATATCCAGAGATGGGCAACCACCGAGGGGCCACGTAAAGAAGAGCCATCTCTGAGGTGGGAGACAAGGGTTTGGATGATCTGCATCTGAATGCAATCCTAGTTTTCATAGGGCTAGAGACTAAGTCACTCCTCATGGGATGGCTGCTATCTGGAGCATCTTAGAAGCCTAACCCAGAGGACTGAAGAAATCTCCAGATCTGTGTCTGTTAGTTCTGTAAAGCTCTCAGCTCATTCCATCATTAAAGCTTAAGTTAGATGTATTAATTTCTCTAAAGAATGTATATTTTGCCATGTACAAACCTCTGTTTTCTGGTTAAGCAATTTAAGTCACTACTGAATATAGTGAATAGCTACTAAACCATTTTCCTCTTCTCTTGGCTATAACCTCACTATGATCCATCATGGGAAATTCTGTTGTTCCTTCTTACAAAAGAAATCTCTCTGAGACAAATAAGAAAGAATTGTCAGTAGGTTCTAATCAAATAGCTGAAATTACACCTTGATACCTCACTATTGGCTCTTGTTCAGCTCAATCACTGTGCCCTAAAAGTTTTTCACACTGTCTCCTTACAAAAGACTACTCCAGGACCCAATGAGAACTCTTCTTGTCATTTCTAATGTATTCTACATTTTTAGTGTAAGATATCTCACAATTTAATTATGTAAAATTCTGGAAACACCCAATCTTTGGTTGTTTCCATAAGTCTAAGTTTGGATGCCCACAAAGGAAAAGGGTGCACGTGTATTTGGGGGAGTGATACCAGGAATCAACATACAGGGGCCTAAAGGTTGAAAATAGAAAATGAAGAAATCTTGATAGTGGGTGTGTGATTTAACTAATTTTACAAATCTGAGAAGCCTTGCAGTGGTGGTGCTATATTTTCCAATATGACTTTCATATAAAGGATGCCTTGGTGACAGTATTCAGATAATCAATAAAAACTGGTAATGTTGCCAATCATAATGCCCACTGCAGGGCCACAAGAGCTGTGGGAAATGAGACCCCAGGAGGGTCAACAAAATGTGGAGCAGCTATCACAAGTCATCCTAAGGAAGCAGGAACACCTGCAGCCATCAGTCTGGGGTTATATGTCCTGCAGTGACTAGTTGCTCAGATTCACCTTAGGTATGTGGCTGAGTAGCTCTCCAGTATGCTCCTCATCACTGTTCTCCATTTTGTCTTAAGGTAACTGTAGACGTTTTCATTCTCTCTTGCAAAGAGCCACACCAGATATCATTAAGGAGGAAGAAATAAAATTTAAAGAAAAGCTTCCAGAATTCTGCCTGAGTTATCTTTCAAATAAGAGATAAAAAATAGCAGAAGTTCTAGGGGTGTCAGTAGGTTCTGAGAATTAGCATCAATGTCGTCAGCCTAATACTGTATGTATTGCTATGTTCAGCACATTTGGTTGGTTTCTTCCAGAATTTGTCACCTAACATATGCTTTATGACCATTTGAGGGGCTATGAATGACTATTCTCTTTTCTCTCTCAGAGTTCTTAAAAACCTGCTATAATCCATTGTGTTAAAATTAAAATGAATGCTTCCACATAGTTGATAACACCATTTACAAATACATTGTGTTGGATAGGTTGAGCGAGCCTCAGTTGGGATATTGCCTCCATTGGACAGGTCTGTGGTCATATCTGTGAGACATTTTCTTTATTGTTGAGTGATGTGGGAGGGTCCAGCCCATTGTGGGCAGTGCCACTCCTAGGTAGGTGGTCCTGGATTGTATAAGAAAGCAGTTTGAGCATGGGCTGGAGGACCAAGCCTATAAGCAGCATTCTTCCATAGCCAACACTTCAGGTCCTGCCTTCAGGTTCCTTCCCTCAGTTCCTACCATGGGCTCCCTCAGTGAAAAACTGTGACTCAGGAGATGTAAGTCAATAAACCCTTTCCTCCCTAAGTTGGTATTGGTCAAAGTGTGTTTTCATGGCAATTGAAGGCAAACCAGAACATACATCAATAACCCAAGGCATAAATTCAAGTGAGCAATGACATCGAAAGCATTTTAAAAAATCTGTTTGCCTTTAGCTGTTAGTATTTGAATGTCATTCCTCTTGGGTAAGCTTATACAAGCAGTTGTGAGAGCACGCCCTTGCTATCTGTGAACACATTTGGAAGACATTTGTTTCCTCCTCTAAGTTACAATATGCTTATAACTACCAACTCCATAGACAATCTCCAATAAAAACTTCTAAGTACAATTCTGCTTCCAATTATTTATGGTTGAAAGTGGCTTCTGGTCAACTCTCACAGCTGTCACAAGGATCTCCTGGGAGTCTTGTAAACTTTAGTAAACATGAGTACCTGAGTACAACATGCAGGAAGGCTTCCCAAAGCCAACCCTGGGCTCTGGGTAGAAAACCGGCAGCTCAATGTTTCACAAGCATTCTGCACAATGCTGTGGTGAAGAACAACTTTAAAATGGGTGTCTCTGGGAACTATTTCAGAGAGGACAGGAAATAAATATTAGCTAAAATGAATCACAGGCCTAAATGTAAAACAGAAAACTATGAAACTCTTATAAATGATGCTGGATAAAAATCTGGCTGTTCATGAGTTTTACAAAGCTTTTTAAATATAATGCTAGTACAACCCATAAAAGAAAGAATTGATTCTCTGGTCTTCATTAAAATTAAAGTTTTCTGCTCTGTGAAAGACACTGTCAAAAGAATGAAAACACAAGCCACAGATTAGGAGAAAATATTTGCAAAAGACAGATCTGATAAAGGAGCATCATCCAAAAATATACAAAGAGTTGTAAAACTCAACAGTAAGGAAACAATCCAATTTTAAAAAATGGGTCGAGGACTTTAATAGATAACTTACTCAATAAGAATTAGGTATGGAAAAAATACGAAAATATTCTCCAAGTCATATGTTGTCAGCCAATAAAGACAATAATAATAAATCACTACACAAAACCCAGAACACTGGCAGTACCTTGTGCTGGTCTTTTTAATCTGTTCATTTGTTCTTGGTTTAGTTTTGGTGATTCCCATGCTTTTAGATACCTATCCATTTCCTTTAGGTTTTCAAATTTAGTAGAGTACATATATATATATATTTGTCTTTTTGAGACAGGGTCTCCCAGTAGCCCCAGCTGTCCTGGAACTCACTATGGAGACCAGGCTGGCCTTGAACTCACAGAGATCTTGCCTGCCTCTACCTCCCGAGTGCTGGGATTAAAGGCGTGCACCACCACGCCCTGCTTAATTTATTTATATTTTATGATTTAGCAATTATGCTTCTTGTTATGTACTCAAAATAACTGTAACTTTTGTTAACAAACTAGGACATGAATGCTTATAGCAGCTTTTCATACAATTGTCAAAACTTGGAAGGAACAAGGCTACTTTTCAGTATAACTAGACATCAGAATATTATTGTGTGCAATAAAGAAATGAGCTATCAGTCTATGAAAAGACAAGAAGAAAACTAAAATGCATATTGTTACACAAGAGAATCCAGTACAAAAACAAATATATGCTAAATAATTCCAACCACAAGACATTCTCGAAAAGATAAAACTATGTAGGCAGTAAAAACATTAGTAGTTGCCAGGGATTAAAGAAAAGAAAGGGTGAACAGATGAAGTGGAGGTTTTTATGGCAGTGAAAACACTATGCATGATATCATGGTTGATACATGTCGTGCCCCTGTCAATACTCAGAATGTACAGCACCAAGAGAAAACGTTGATGTAAAATACAGACTGGAGTGTTAACAATGTGTTGATGGACGTCACTTTGATGGGGGTTTAAAGAGAAAAGGCCGTGCATACTCACGGTATGCAATGAAAATAAAACGGAAGAGTAGCCAAAAGCACAAAGCTGTCCAGAGTTCGAGGAGTGTGTGTGTGTGTGTGTGTATGTGTGTGTGTGTGTGTGTGTGTGTGTTAAAAGAGAGTCAATGTTGACACCCCCACCTACATCTGCCCTTCTTCTCTTGCTACCTATAAGAGGTTGCCATAACCACCACAAACCTAAAAAGTGACCACAGTAACAATATGCTGTCTCAGATTCTGTCTAGTCTCAAATCAGTATACTGAAAAGTATCCCAAACATTCTTTCAACCTTAGAAAGTTTCCTCATCTTCAAAAATGAACAAAATGTTCATCCTGTATAATACAAGTACTCAAAAGACTTTACAAAGTAAAAGTTGTCTGAAAAAGAAAAGCACAATATGTTTTACTCTTCTTTTTGTCTTTTTGAGACATGGTCTCTCTGTACTCCAGTTGTCCTGGAACTCATTATGTAGACCAGGCTGGCCTCAAACTCACAAAGATCCACCTGCCTCTGCCTCCCAAGTGCTGGGATTAAAAGCGTACGCTTATAATTTTGTGAGGCATGCAATGTAAGTTTCTACTGTTGACAAGGAAGAACTATAAAGCAAGGCACGTGTGTCTCATACTCACAGCCTCTTTCATGTTCTTTAATTATGTGACTCATTCCCTGAACAGGAATTCTGTCCTCTGATCTGTGTCCAAAGGCAGAGGAATCCTGACAGACTTCATACAGGTGAGCTATGCTTCTGCTGTACCTGGAAACGGAAGAGGGGAAAGGGCATGGGACAGAAGTGAGGCTGAGGACAGCTGTGGCTCCTCAGAGAAGCATCTGTGCAGGTCAGAGCATAGAGGCTTCACACCAGAAGTCCAAGACCCACAGCCCTGGTGTGGAGTGCCAAGATGCATGTGTCTGCCAGTCTTCCCCAGTTCCCTCCTGTCGAAGCTCTTAAATTTGTTTTAATTTATTTTTATTTTATGTGTATGCGTGCTTTGTCTATATATATCTAAGTGCACCGCATGTGGGCAATGCCAGTGGAGGCCAGAAGAAGACATTGGATTACCTGGAACTGGAGTTAAGGATGGTTGTTAGCTGCCAAATATGTGCTAGGGACTGAACATACATGCAAGAGGAGCCACTGCTCTTAACTGTGAAGCCATCTTTCAGCTCCAGTATAATTGCTAATGGAAGCTGAATTTGTTCTCACTGCCTAGTGAAGACAGGGTTCATCTGGAACACGG
>NW_008357584.1:1046990-1075007 GCF_000622305.1 Nannospalax galili | reverse complement strand
AGAGAGAGAGAGAGAGAGAGAGAGAGAGAGAGAGAGAGAGAGAGTATATAAAAGCTAAATCTAGAATTTACCTCAGAAAGGCAACTGTTTTAACCTAAAAGGTGTAACTAAGGGCTCAAAGTTAAAGGCAAATCCCAGCTCTTCCTCTGGAATTGCTGCTTGACTGGAAGCCTTTAGCAGAAGGATAAGAAACAAGCATGCTCTTGATAGTAGGAAGAATAACAGGGAAGCCGCTCCACTGTGCAGAAGAGAGGCCATGGGGACAAGAATACTACAGAGTGGTGGGAGAACAGAAGTTGTGCCCTTTGCGGACCCATGCAAAGGGCTCCCAGACCATCACCACTATCTTACCCTCCCCACACTCTTTAATGACAGTCACCCACTTAATCAATGTGTCTGACGTGAGGATTTATGCTGTGAAAACTGACAGTAGAGATGAACTTCTCATCAGTGTGAATGGGATAAAGAGAGAAGTCACAGCATGTTAGACATCAAGAATCAAGAAGTCCCCAGGAATTGGACATTTTAGAAGCTATTGAGACTTACATTTTGAAATTAGAGAATTAAAGGGCTATCCCATGGAGAATTCAAAAATAAAGGTCTTAGCTCAGTTACGTAGAAGTGCAAAATTGTCAACTGAAAAATAGGGAAAATTAGTTTAGCAACAGTTTAAAATATTTTCCCCTAGGACTATAAATGAAACTATCAAAGAACATTAGGTATCTTAATATTTGGGGGGGGTGGTGGATCAATTAATATAGTATACCAAGTCAGCAGATCAGAGAACTATAATGAAACCATTTGAATAGTTATCATATTTGACAACATTCATGAGAAAAGGCGCATCATTTCTGAGAAAACATCATTTCTGTTACTAAGCTTGGCGCAGACAGTAGATACTAGTGGGTACTTGCAGCTTCTGACACAAATTAAGTTTTTGAGGAATCATGAATGACATGCGAGAAAAGATTCTAAAAATTAATGCTGCATAACGTTCCCCTGAGTCAGTCACCCAGCTTCCCATGCAGGAAGTCCTGCACCTTCTTCAGGACTCTAAGCTCTCCAGCTAGCACTCATGCTGACTGTGTTGACTCGTCCCCTTCTCTCCTGAATTCTTCTCACATTTTGTTTTGAATTCATTTTGTTCTTGCAGCTGCTGCATTCGTTCTTTCTGCACAGCTTCACCCAAGAAGAGGGCACATCTATTTCAATCTCCAAAAAGGTGATGAAGCTGCTGGGCCTAGCAGAGTTTCTCTGGAGATTTGCTTGAGATAGCCAAGAGACAGGGTGGCACCTCACAGTGTGAACTGACTTTCATTTCAAAAGTAAGCATTGTTTTTGTATCACTAGGACATTCAATGGCACTGGTGAGTCACAGAAACCAGTGCTTAATATCAGCAGCCAAAGTGTGTTGAAAACTTGATGTGTTTCAGGAACCTAATCCTTTTCATGTATCATCTCCACTTGCTTCTCAAAATAATTCCATGGCTTATGAAGCACTGTAATTGCTTTTTTTTTTCTTTTTTTCTTTTTTCTTTTCTTTTTTTATTTTTTTTTTGGTCTTTTTGAGACAGGGTTTCCCTGTAGCACGAGCTAGCCTGGAACTCACTATGTAGACCAAGCTGTCCTTGAACTCACAGAGATCCACCTGCCTCTGCCTCCCAAGTGCTGGGATTAAAGGCGTGCGCCACCATGCCTGGCTATAATTGCCATTTTATAGAAAAAAACACAAAAAGGAAAGTTTCAGAATCAAGATCCAATCCCAAATATAACCATAGTTTTAGTCCCTTATACTCTACTGGTTCCAAATGTAATATTGGAAAAGTGTTGATAGATTACTAAATTGATGAGAGAGCTAGTGTACTAGACTTAGAAAGGGTAGGATCTGCAGGACTAAAATAGATATAGAGAGCCTCTATTGGGCACTAATGCCAGAGTGAACCAGCTCCAGCCATTCCCAGTCTGTATCACTCTACTCACACTCTGACTAGCTATCTTTCTCCTATGCAGTCACATTGTGGTCAAGAATATGGGGTGAAGGGTAGAAGATGGGCCCTTTTTTATCTTCTAGATGTGTCTCCTCAGAATTACTCTGAGTTCGACACCACTAATTTCAATTATCTGATGGCAGTCAAAGGAAAATTTAACTTCTCCACTGCTCCATTCGAAACTACTAAAACTCTTCTGCTTCCACCAGATGAGCTCAACTGCATGAATAAAAAAGTCACAAGTGTTTCCCTGAACACGCGCGTGCGCGCGCGCACACACACACACACACACACACACTCCCAGAAATTTTGTCTCCAGAGATTTTTGTTTGTCAGTCCCACCCAAAAATAGTTGTTCTATCCACAGGAGCTTTATTATGAACCTTCTCAACAAGATTTGTTTTGGTTTCAAAATGTATGACAACCCAAATTTCATATCAATATAGTCCACAAAACCTTAAGGTAGATATATACTCATGTGGATAGGAATTTGTGTAAGTATCTATCTTTATTTCTGCATTCCTTCATTTTTGACTCAGAACTCTCTTATACCTAATACAGAATATTTCATATAGTTGGTACGGATGTGCTTAATTACTTTGTGTTTTCTTGGACAATGCAATTTCTATGGGTTTTTTTTTTCTTGGTTTTCATTTTTTACCTGGGGGCTGTTTTTAGACAGGACTTCCTGATAGCCCCAGCTGGCCTGAAACGTGCTATGTAAACTCAGGTGGCCTTCATCTCATAGAGAGCAGTCTGCCTCTGCCAGCCACATGCTGGGATTAAAGGCATATACCACCACACTCATCTGGCAATGCAGTTTTAAACTTAGTCATTCAAGGTGGCCTCATGCTCTCCCCCCTCCTGTGTTGATTGCTTGGTTTGGGAGGTTTGTTGGATGTCCTGCACAACTTCTGCCATTCTTCCCATTTTATGCTGGCCTCTTATAATAAAGGCAACCATCCCTCTGCTCTAAGTTACCTTCTGAGTAGGTGACCTGCTGCAGTGAAGCTGAATGAGTGTCCACCCACCTTTATTCAATCACTTACTCAGGGTACCAAAGCATTTTGAAATGAGTCAGTTCTCTACCCTATGCTACAACTATGACCAATGTTTTGGGGCTGTGAAAGGATGACTAACCTTCTGTTTCTTCTAAGGACAAGGAAACAGAACATGGTTTTGTCCCCTGCAAATATGAGAACACCATGGCCCATATCATGGGAGCACAAGAAATAGCTATGAGATAATGGACATAACAGAACACCAGGCTCAGGGATCCCAAATTTGAGTTGAGGCATAACTGGCATTCCCCCAGACCTCATCTGTGTTCTTTCTGTGACAATTAGGCCTGAGATCAGAGAGGCAATGAGAGAAGAAAGACAGAAATCTAGACATTCCCTCTCTTCCTTAGTTCTTGGAGCTTTTACCTAGTCTTGGAAACAATGATATAAAAAGGAAAAAGCCATCTAGTCAATGACAAGGATTTTCCAATCTCCTTGTGTGAATTAGTTTAAAAGTGTTTTTGTATTCTGCCTCTTTTTAAATAATCCCTAAATAGAAAAAATGTCATTGGTAGTGCAAGAAAAATATATCAAATAATATTTATCATATGGTGCCACTATGCTTATAAAAATGTACAGAAATACATAATGACAACTATGAACTACCTAATGCACCAAGCCTAATTCAGTATGCATCTGGGATACACAGAAGACATTATCAGGAAGCACATCTAAAGGCTGATAATTATGAGGAAACTTTACATTCTTCGTGGTGGTATTCTGTATTTCCTAAAGTATTTGGAATATCTATTCCTTTATAACCATAAAATAACTAAACAATTGTTTTTAACATTCTGTAAGGGACATAGCAATAGATCACTATATGCACACACTATGGTGTTTCACTGCAATTGTAGGGAAAAATGAAGAAAATGTGGGGAAACAATTCTTTCCAGAAAGCACACTACTTTCTGACACCAAACAAAAGTGCTTGTGTTACTTAAAAGTACACACTATTTTTACTCAACATTTTTAGGCATTCATGATACAGACAATCTTGAAAATCTAAACAAATGATATCAGAGTTTGTTCCATGTTTTGTTTCTTTGGAGTATTTTCTGAAGTCAGTAATGGTCGCATTCTCATTGAAAAACCCTCTAAATTACATAAGACTTCATAAGGCTCTTGATCCACCTTTCTTATCTGTTTGCAGAAAGCAAACATTCTCAGTAGAATAGGAACTGGTCATAGATGAGTGGAGCTGAGGAGACACAGAGACAGCGCAGTGGAGCTGGACACCTTCCACGCATCTGTCTGCTTCTCCACTCACTTGCGCTGCACCCCTTTGTTTATACTAGTTTAATGAAATGTTTTAAAGGTGATGGAAGAAACTATATGGAAAAGAAAAATGACAGTATGCTGAAGATGAAAACAAAACAGAACAAAACAGCAGTGTGGAGGTTTTTAATTAACTGGCAAGATACTGAGGTCAGCATTTGGACTGCTTTCAGGAGGCACCTGTGGGTCCCAATGCTTGACTAACTACCATTTACCACCGAGGGCAGGTAGTGAATTCTCCCAGCTTAGTCCAGAGTCTCCAAAGATTTCTATAAAAATAAAAATTAAGGAGCCATATCTTGCTCCAGGCCAATTTGGGCAGGATTCCTGGTGGTGCAAGGCAATTTTCCCTCCAGTGCTTTATTGCTGACCTTGGGACACAACACTCATATTTTGGGTGACAGAACACCAAGTGAAGTTCCCAGGGTAAGTTAAGGTAAGAAAAATGACCAGTGATGGAAAGATTCTCTTTGGCCTCCACTGGGTAAGAAGAATAGGGAAAATGCTTGGATTTGAGTATGGAATGTGACTGTTCAGAAAGAAATGAGGTTCATAGACTGACCAGAGGATGGTAGATGCTAAAATGGTGTAGTCTATCTAAAATCAACTATAAATCTAGTCCTGCTTAAACTTTCTTTTTCTAGAGGCTGGAGAGATGGCTCAGAAGTTAAAAGCACTGACTGCTCTTGATTCCCAACACCCATATGGCGGTTAACAGCTATCTGTAACTCCAGTCCGAGGGGATCTGTCACCTTCTTCTGACCTCCATGGACATTGCATGACACAGGTGCACTTATACACATGCAGGGAATACACTCATACACATAAAAATAATAAAATATTTTTTTAAATGTCTTCCTTTGTGCATATAACTGGATATAATTCACTCACAACCACTTTAGCACAGATAGCATTCCATTTGTAGATGACTATATCATATAACTAGGGGCAGTTATATAGCCTTTGAGGGATTCTAACTACATATGCACACTCCAAGCCTTTGAGTTCACACTTAACCCAACTACCATTGTGCTTCAAATGTTGCTGTCTATATCCTCATTACTAAGTTTATTAACCAGTATCCATGGTAGAATTATAATTCCACTGGTGAACTATGCATAAATCTGAGATGGCTTGGACCATCACACAGATATACCTCCACCACTGTATGTAGGTAGTGTAAAAACCTTGCACATGCACCAGGCTTCTACTCTACTACGAGAAACCTCATTAGGCCCAGAATTCCATTACATCCTATGCCCAGCCCTAAAGGGATTGCATAAGTCAATCAAAATTTCACTTATACTTTCTTAAAACAATCATCAGTTCTGGATTGGAAGGTGCCTCTCAGGCAATGTGCTCAATCAAGTATTTAAAAGGAAATAGAACCAGAATTCCCTGGGCTCCAAGGAAAGGTTGATTTTTGTTCTAGAATATGTTATGAACGTCACTGACAGTAAGTATTCCTGCTATGAGAACACTAGCCTAAAACTTGTTTTCATTGTAACATGCTATCTAGTAGGAATGTTACCAAGAGAAAGAGACCTCTAGCCTTTATCTATTCTATCCAGGAGAGAGCAGCTATGCTTATAGACAAGTACAGAGAAATTGGACCAGTATAAAGAATAAAATATATTTTTAAAAATTATGCCAAAATTTATGAAGATTATATACTAGTCATAAGCCTGTATACAATAATCACAAAAGCTAAGCCTATAAAATGAAGTAATTCTGAATCTACATGAAGAATTTGATCAAATATTTATAAGGAATTGAGTAAACCTGGGGGGTAGAATATAAATAATTATTTAAAGTGTTTTGATACTACTTTCAATAAATATGACTAGATATATACATGTTTGAATGCTTTTCTCTTCCAAAAGAGAAATTACTTTTGACAATATTTACAAGATATATCATCCAAAACTTCATAACTAGAGATTTCAGTTCACCTTCTCTTACATTAACACAACATTAGAAATAAATAAAAATGGAACAAATAGATCTACTTACTAATAAAGGGTGATTTGGTTATCAAAGCACATGTCCTCATGTCAAATGTAATTGTGTTCTATAATAAACTCTATTGTCCCCAAATTGTACAATTTTCCCTTTAAAGGGGGATTCTGTATAAATACTTAGAAGTTATCCTTAGTAGCTGATGCCTTACAAAATTACCTAAATTCCATTTAGCATGCCTATGGATGGTTAAGCATAAGATTATAGATAAAAGTAACATTTATGATGATCAGGTACCTTTGGAAAAGTACATGGCATTGGGCCAGTGCAATGGCTCAGTAGGCAAAGGTGTTTGCTACCAAGCCTGAGGACTTGAGTTTGATCCCTGGGGCCTGTGTTGATGAAAGGAGAGAACCAACTCCCACAAGTTGTCCTCTGACCTCTGCATGTATGAAGTGGTACACACCATCCCCCCATAATAAATAAATAAATTTTAAAAATTTTCCTTTAAAAAGAAAAACTAATGTTCTCCTTAAATCAAAGATTGCTTTTTTGGGAGTCTTACATTACCTTTATTTTACAGATGGATTAACATGACAAGGATATTACCCATATTGGAGTGCTGACGCATCAACTTAATTGCATCCATATTTAAAATATTATTGAGTTTTCTCATTAGATTTTCCACACAGATGCAAGGAGAGTGATGATCTAGTATTTTTCCAGGGCATGAGGTGAAATGCTATAAAGAACATCAGAGTGGGTGTAGAAACCATGAGAAGATAGGCTGTGTCCACACTTACTCAATTTCCAGTGCTGCTGGTTGAGTTTTATTTATTTCAGAAGTTATTCTACTGCTTTCATATATTATAATGTAGCAGTTAAAACAGAATGGTGGTAGAAAGCCCCCAGTAAACACATGATACATTTAACTGCTTTGGCTTCTTCAGAATTGGCCCGAGACAAATTACGGATGTAGGGGGTGGGTGCTTTCCAACTTCTGAATGCCTTATCTATAAGGCTGAGATGATACCTGCTATTTCCACTATTTTGGTTGATAGAGGACTATTATTTGGAATAAGAAAACTGATCATTGTGATATCTGTGTGAAATACTATATTCCTCTCAACTGAGAGCCTGAGGACAATTTCTGTCAATTCTGAGTAATTTAGGTGAGTTTCAAGCTTTCTAGTTTCCAAACTTTAAACTGATATCCTTGCATTGTTCCCACTTGTTTTAGTCAGAGCTCCCCAGAGGTGCAATACTGAATATACATAGAGAGAGGGAATGAAAAGTAATATTAGAGGAACTGTCTCCCTTGATTACGGAAACGGCGAAGTCTCAAGATAGAAATCCCAAAGAAGGGCATCTGTGGCTGCAGAACCAGAAATTGGTAACATCACTCAGTCCAAGTCTGAATCTCTCAGAGTCAGAGAAACGGGTGGTTAGAATTCCATCTGATCATGAAGGCTCAAGAGTTGGAAAAGTGGGAAAATCAGGTAGGGAAGGTTCCGGTGTCAGTTTAAAAGTAAATCTAAGACTGACATGCCAAGCATGGAAGAAAGCCGCTCTCCTGAAGATTGAAATTTCCCTCTTCTGCCTTTTTGTCTCATCTGAGTCTCAAGGAGTAAGATACTGTCTTCATATATTGACAGTGGATCTTTCCCACTGTCCACCAGCTTCAGTGTCATCTCCGCACAGACATTCCTGGGGCTGCCCAGTCATTCCCTTCCAAAGCAAAAACCTCCTGGGCTTTCCTTCAAAAGAACAGGAACCTCTCAGGGCCTACTAAAGATCAGTAACATTTTACCAGCTGGGTGAGCATCCTTTAACCCAGTCAACCCAACCCCTAAAATCAACCATCACACACACACTGACATCAGATTTGAAGGATTCATTCAACAAACACTTAAAACACTTATTGGGTGGCCACTGTATTTGAGGATCCATGTTGAGTGTTAAAAGTTCAAGTGGCTGAAATTGATCAGACTTACAATTAAACCTTTATGGAAAGGGTAAGAAAGGGAAGGATGAACTTCATAGAAGTACAAATTATAGTCTTCTTTTGAAAAGTACCTTTTCTTGAATGTGTTTTGTTTGTTTGTTTGTTTGTTTGTTTTGTTTTGTTTTGTTTTTTTACTTCCCAGAATCTTAATTCTTAATTTTGGCTGCTCTTAATTCTTAATTTTGGCTGCTGGGTGGTCATTTATTCTCATCCTCCTCAAGAATTTCAGAAGGGTGAAAGGTAGGCTTCTGTAACACAAAAAACCTGCCCAAGTGATTATTATTTGGAAGATTGTTTAGATGTTCCCAAAATCTAAGTCTCTCTTTAAAACTTTGGAAGTCAGGAAGAGCTGAAGGAGATGAGAATTTGTAGGATGGTACAAGCTGCCCAGAAAAAAATCTGACTAAAGGGCAAATGTTACAAGCTCAGCATTTGTTCCTGTTCTGTCTCAAGCTGCTAACCAGATCCCAGCTGCTCTGGACCCACTCATCACAGGAGGCACTGCATTTTCGATGGTTTGTATTCAAACCCTGTAGAGCATTGTTTCTTCTACTGTCTGTCCCAGCTTGGATTTTTCCAAACTTTTACTTTCTTGAAAGCTTCATATATTTTGTTTTATTTGCTGTTACTTTTGATTAAAAAAAAACATTTATTTGTATTGTATCTTGGCTTAATTTCTGTTCCCCGTACCATGGTACATTTCCTTTTGAGAAGCCTTCAGGTAATATTAACTTTCTCCTAACAGGATTTCCTATGTTTAGAACTTCATGTGTTCTCAGTTCATTGGATAAAATCCAGATTTTCTTCCCACATGAGCACTTGTTACTAATTTTAGTCCCTGTTGTTAATTTTTGCATGTGTTTATGGTTTGTCTTCCTAAGTAAATGTAAACTCTTCACCTGCTAACTCAACTTTCTGCAAATTCAAGAAAGGACTATGATGTGTAAGTTTTTCACTTGTTAAAACCCCAGAAGTTCAATTTGCCTGTGAGGCTTAATTATCATTGGGTTTGCAAATACACAAAGAAAAAGGAATCATTTTACAAAATATTTACTTAAAAGCAGTTTCCAGTTTTTTCTCAGGCATTAAACACTGCTACAAGAATTATTGACAAGATGTTTGTTTTCAAATTTGGCTTACTTATTCTACATACATTCAAAGAGAAATATTGTCAAAATTTTTAGTACATCTTCACAAGTCACAGGAAAACTTGGCTTCAGAGTGACTTGTAAAATCCCTTGATGGGACATTCTGTAAAATGCTCTTTCAAGAAGATTCCACTAAAGACTATGACTTAGTTCCTTACACAGCAATCACAAGCAACTAGCATGGATCATGAAAATCTATCAGTTTGGGAAAGACTGAAATGAAATGAATTGTCTCAAGCCATATCTCTTTATTCAAAAGAACAACAAAGACGCCTCAAACTCCCAAATATTCATGTAGACAGAAATAAAAATAAGCCCAATGATCACCAAGTAAATTTTGGAAATAGTCTTACTCTGGCAAAAGTTATTCAAATTGCATAGAAAAGAAGTGATTAATTCTAATCTTTGCCACATAAAGATGAGGGATGAATGAGAGATTTAATGAAAGGATAATAATAGTCTCATAGTCTTTATAACTATGAATCATAACAAAAACGAACTCAGGTGAGTAGGAGACTCTATCTCCAAGGTGGCATGCTTTCTCCTCCTCCTCTTCCTCTTTCTCTTCCTCTTTCTTTTCTTTTTCTTCTTTTGTGTGTTTGTTTTTAAGACAGGGTCTCATTATTTAGCCCTGGTTGTTCTGAAATTCCCTATGTAGGCTAAGCTAGTCTCAGACTCACAGAGGTCCACCTGTCTCTGCATCCAGAGTGCTGAGTGCTGGGATTAAAAGTAGGCACCACCATGCCAGGTCTATGGTCTTTCTTCTTAACTCATGAGGTCTGTCTCATGTTTTTATTTTTTCTCTAAATATTGGCATTTGGTTTCTACTAAAGACATAGCTGCCTCAGTGCCTTTCAATTCTACTGCTTAACAAAATTAATTAGAACCAAATTCCCAGCTCTCCGGATAGAGTATTTGATTGACCCAATTTGCTCCATATGTCTACAGTTGTCACCGGATCTGGTGAACTATAACTAAGAAGTGTCCTAGGATTGCACTTTCCAGCTGTGCCAGAGGCCTGGGAGTAGAACCATTGACTAGAACATCACTAGTCAGAACCACTGACTAGAACATCAGCAGTTCAGACAAATGAGTTAGAATGAGTGACCTGTCAAATGACCAGAATGTGTGGTATAGGCAGAGTATGAGAGAAGGAGGTGATGACAAGGTAGAAAAAGCTTAAAAGCAGAATATGCATCACAGTAATAAATATAGTTGTGTGTCCCTTATACAAATGCTTAAGACTAGAAATGTTTCAGATTTTAGAGGTTTGTTTTCTTTGGAATATTTGCATAGAGTTTACTGAGTGAACATCTCCAATCTTACAGAACTAAAATTCAATATGTTCCAAAATCCAAAACTTAAAAATAATCAAGATTGCTCAATTCATTAAAAAATCACTTTCTTGAATCTAATAAACATTTACCATATTTTATTTTAAATGAAAACAAAAATTTCTTAATGTACTGAAAGTTATAATATCAAACTAAAAAGCACACAATTGTGTGTATTTACATTTCAGCTCTAACAATATTAAGTATAGAGTAGATGATGCCAGCAGGTGCAAAAAATGCAGAGTGGCCAGTTTCAATGGGAAATAAAAGCTATCCATATAAAACAAGTGTAAAAAATACCATAATTATACTATCTACCCCATAAAGGGCTATATTAGATGATGTAAACAGCAAGGTCCTATGAAATACGAGACAGCAAGACTTCCACTTTCACAAATGAAAAAACAAATAATCACCACCAACAATTACTCAGATCACATTTAGAAAAGATGGGGCGGGGCTGGAGAGATGGCTCAATGGTTAAGAACATTGGTTGTTCTTGCAGAAGACCCAGGTTTGAATCCCAGGACCCACATAGCAGGTAACAACTGTCCATAACTCCAGTCTCAGGGGATCCAACAGCCTCTTCTGACCTCTTCTGACCTTTTATGTGTATGCAATATATGCATATATGTGTACATGTAAAATAAAAATGATAAATAAAAATTTTTAAAAAGAGAAAAGGTGAGGGAGGAACTGTTGGCATCATATAGAAAAGAGATTATTAAAGATGCACTAGCTCAGAATTCCAGAGTTAATGATAAGATAGACATGAGCCAAATATTTTAATTGATGTTTTTATTTTGTATTATTATTTGAAAATCTCATACATGTTGTATTAGTTACTTTTCTGTTGCTGTGATAAAACATGGTTACAGATGAATAAGATTGTTTGGGATGTTCTGTGTGATATACACACAAAAAATCAACAAATTTAAAAAATGGGTTATATTTGAAAGGGAAGCATAAAAATTTATGTCATGTTAAGTAGTAGAGGTGATAAACATTACCATTGAAATCTACCCGATGACTTTATAGACATACACAGGCACCAAGGATCCAAGTGCAACCGATTATGACTAGTAATAATCAGATACATACAGATTAGAGATGCATGCACCAACATCTAAGTGTTATTAGCAAAAACAATCAGTCTGTAGGAAACATTATATTTTAAAATGAAATGGAGATCTGTTTTAAAGGTTAAAAACCCATTCAATTTTATGTCTTTCAGGGTTTATACAGAGTTCAATATTGTATAACTGTATTAATTCAACTATGAACCTAAAAACTTTATAGCCACTTTTTAAAGAGATATATCTTTGCTCTGGAAATTGTTATTGAGTATGTTAAATCTCTAATGAAATGCTTCTTCTAAAAAATAAATATTTATATATGTATTTTTTTTAAATGCTGACTTAAGCCAGTTAGAATGAAGGTACACATAGCTTATGACCTCAATTACTAAATTCTGGAAAGTAGAAACTAACATAAGGTAACAAGTTGGTGACTGACTAGCAATGAATATTGGGAAATGGAAAGGCCAATCGCAAGACTGGGAGAAAAACTAGGGGATAAGTATGAATGTGCCTTAATTATGGATTCACAAGATATATATATGTGTATAGTCCAAAATTAATATTATATATTTTATGTCCAATTTATGCTACTAGCAACATTACCTTAATGATTATTTTTATTTTTGCATAAAAATAAAACTTGTTATTAAACAAGTTAGGGACCCAAAGGAAATAATACACCAGATTTACCTCCTTACTTTAAGCACTGAAAAAAAAAGTCTCTAAAAATAAATGCTTATTGCACATTAAACACCAGGAAGTTAAGGGCATTTACTTCTGGCTAAATTTTGCTTTCAGAATAAAAATCATAGGAGAAAAATTAAAAAAAAAAAAAATCCCCACGGTGACCAAGAGAACTCATAAAAGGAAGAGTTGCCGGGCGTGGTGGCACACAGCTTTAATCCCAGCACTCGGGAGGCAGAGGCAGGCAGATCTCTGTGAGTTCAAGGCCACAAGGCCAGCCTGGTCTGCATAGTGAATTCCAGGACAGTTGGGGCTACAGGGAGACCCTGTCTCAAAAAGACCAAAAAAAAAAAAAAAAAAAAGGGAAGAGTTTATTCAGCTTACAGTTCCAAGAGGCTATCATGGTAGGGAGGCACGGCAGTAGAGGTGGCTGAGTAAGAGCACAAAGTAGTTCACATCTTCCAGCAGAGGAAGCAGAGGGTGAATGAGAATCTGGCAAGGCTTAATAACTCTCTAAGCCTGCCCCCATTGGCATGCTTCCTCCAGCAAGGCCACACCTTCTAACAGGTCCCAAAACAGCACCACAAACTAGGGACAGAATGTGCAAATACTTGGAGCCTATGGGGGACATTCTCATTCAAATCACCACATATATGTACAATCTATCTTAATCATATCCACTCTCTCCAACTCCCCTTTACTCCCCAAACACATCTCCCTCCCAACTTCATGTCTTCTTTGTGTGCACCAGGCATGTCATGTCCAGGGGGGAACATTTCACAGCACTCCTGCCCATCAGCCAGCTCTTATATTCTTTCTGGTCACTTTTCTGCAATATTCCCTAAGCCTTAGGAGGGGAGGGACATCTATATGAACCAAACATTTGCAACTAAATTCCTAGGGACAAATGGTTAAGCAATGTGTTTGTCATCTCTGGGGAGTTTGAGGGACAAAAAATGAAGCCCAGGCTTCCAAGAGGAGAGAAACTAGGAAAATGCTGTGCTTCTGTTGGGACATAGCACGGTCTATCCATAGTAGTAAGAATGAGCCAGATGTAAACAAGCCCCCAAATGTGGACTAGGGCTGTCATCAAATTATCGTGTCTGATAAATTTTGAAACTTATTTAAGAGAATACCAGATTAAAGTGTCCATAGGTACATGGAAGCAGCAAATAAAAATATTTTTCAGAGGAAGAAAACTTCATCTAGGTATCAAATCATTTCTACGAGAATTTTTTAAATAAAGTAATTGGAACTCAATTAGTGATCCTTTAGTAAAGAGGCTATATGCACCTTAATAAACAGAAAGAATAAACAATCAGACTCATTTAGGTGGGTTCATATTTTTGAACTAATAATAGACTTTACAATAATGGCGGTTATGTTGATGTTGGTTATGTTTCAATAATAAAAATATGATTGAAATTTTCAACAAACTGAAATATAAAATGTAAATAGCATATTTGAAAGAGAACAAAACATAGATTTTGGAGCTTAGACTCTATTAACTAAAACTTAGAACTCAATAAGAATAACTAAAAACTGGGCACAGTTAAAAGACAACAGAGAAGCAGGTCTAAAGAAACTATTCAGCACAAAGAACAAAGAAATCAATGAATGAAATGTGTCAAAAAAAAATGAGACCAGAGGCATGGTTCACACAATGAACAGAACTCAGGTTTATCTCCAGTACCAGAATAAGAGAAACAAGAATGTGGCATAGGCAATATTTAAGATGATGAATATATATTTTCTAAACTGATGAAAAGTATCATTCACAAGTTTAAAATGCCTCGACATGGAAAAGACAAAAATATTCATGCCTACATGCCATATCAAAACTGAAAAAAGTGAAATCTAAAGAGATAGTCTAAAAGCAATCAGAGAGAAATACATACAGATATTCAAAAAAGAAATAATTAAATGTATTATATGTGCTCATATAATGATTATGCTCAAAAGACCAATAATAAAAGATAACTTCTTATCAAACAAAAACATAATGGTATATTAAATGGATTGAAAAAACACCAAGGGATTTCCATGCCCAGTAAAAATATCATTTAGAATTAACTTAAAGATACCTTCATATAAATGAAAAAAAATGGAGAATTCATCTTCTATAAAACTGTATTAAAGTAACAACTAAAAAAGTTCTCCAAGTAGAAAGACATGGTGCTGAAAATGAGGAAAGAATATTAATATTATGAAAATTGTGAGTAGGTTGATAAACTAAATGAATATTAACCATATAAATTAGTTATTATATTTGTGGAGATTAACATATGTATACACTTGTTCTACAAAATAATACACAGGTTAAAACCTGGTTCATTCAGTAATCTCACAAATTTATTAAATAGAGACGTGTTTTAGTTTTAAACTTCTGAAACCTATTAAGAAATGCCATCTTTCCCATCCTATCTTACCTGCCTCTCCACAAGAAACAAGCTGTTCAAAGTGGCCAAGACATATTCTCACCACTTGAAACACATAAACATAAAATATAGGACAAAGGATCATGGCCATTGGTAATCTGTATATCACAGTGGGAAAACTGACTGGATTCTGTCATAGGTTTCCAGGTTGATAATGAGCTTCTTTTGCACAAATATGATATCTTAGAGCATCAGAAAACCAAAGTACAGCATCATTTTTATAAATTAAAAATGGAAGCCTAAATACTTATCTTGAAGCATCTATCAGTTTCAGACAGAAAATATACCTGTCCACATTGGTTTAAAGGTTTATCATATCACTAAAACAATTTTTTTAATTTTTTAAAAATTTTATGTGTATGCGTGTATTGCCTACATGTAGCTAAGTGCACCCGTGTCATACAATACCCGCAGAGGACAGAAGAGGCTGTTGGATCCTCTGGAACTGGAGCTGGAGTTACAGACAGTTGTTAGCTGCCATGTGGGTGCTGGGATTTGAACCTGGGTCTTCTACAAGAACAACCAGTGTTCTTAACTGCAATGTTGTTTTTAATGATCTTTCATGTTGCTCAAACAAAAATATAAGTTCTTAACATTCCAAAATGCTTATCATAAAACAGATATACAGTCTGTTTTCAAAGGAACAGTGGTG
The DNA here is from genome assembly GCF_000622305.1 of Nannospalax galili. Taxonomy (NCBI): domain Eukaryota; kingdom Metazoa; phylum Chordata; class Mammalia; order Rodentia; family Spalacidae; genus Nannospalax; species Nannospalax galili. The sequence goes on along the minus strand of NW_008357584.1, from coordinate 1,059,381 downwards.
GTAATTAGGCTCATATTGCTTTCTCTTCTCTGAAATTTCAAATTTCAATATAAAATACTATAATTATTATGGAGAAAATATGAACACACACTTGAACCTACCGCATTGTATTCTAAAATCACTCAGATTAATTTCTTCCTACTCAACCAGGTTAGTTTGCCCATTTTCCAAAAGATTCAATGGGAAGCTTGAACATTAATTAGAAAGAGTCTTGTAGGAGCTGATTGATAATGAATGCTAAGTCATAGATGATGTAATAAGTACAACTCTTTAGAAACATTTCAACATAATTTTTGGCATATGCTGTTGTTTCCAGATAAATTAATCCAAAATTAATCCAAAATAAATTTGTTAGGATTCACTACATCAAAATTAATTTTCCATTTTTGTATATATCAAATGCCCCAAGTACTTAAATTCTACTAAATTCTAGACAAGTGAAGTCATTACTTTATCTAAGAAATAATATTATATAAAATCTGAGAGAATAAATTAGTTAACAGTGCACAGAATGCTATTTCAGGGAATACTTCATCTTTGTAAAGAATCTCAGGGTTCAAAACAATAAGGGTTAGGAACTAATTGAGCTCCCTGAACAAATAGTATTTTATGAAAAATAACCCCAAAATTGTGGTATTTGCTAAAGAGATCCAATAAAAACAATTTCATTCTCAAGGAACTGAGTTTCATTTCCCTCCATGATCCAGCAGCTTAATGATCACTTTAAGGAAACTGGATCAGACACTTTGAGATAGACACAGACTTCCTTCTGCAGAGTTTTATCAGTGACAGTGACAGGAACAGTGTTAGACAGAGCTTATTGAAAAGCTCTTACCCACTATAATATGTCTCAATTTAAAATTCCAGTACTGGCACTTAACCATGACAGTCAGAAGGGCCTATCTCCAGGTCTATACAATAGAGAGTATCTTTAGCACAGTATCCATCAAAAAGATTAAGCAATGAAAACAGGACACTTTTCAGTCAGTTCTACATCTGCCCGCTGCGGGAGTTACACAAAGAGAGAAAGCAGCTGTCAGTCGGAGCAGCATTTTCCAATCTGGAAGCTTTTAGGAAAATTACAGGACACTAAAGAATTACAACTCACATTAGAACTGATTGGTGTCACCTTCAGAAGGGGGAAAGACTCCATGTCCTTCCACGGGAGGGATTTGTCTTCCATGCACAAAGATAATCACCTCCCTATTCACAGAACTAACAGAACTAAAGAAGTCAGCAGTGGTGGGCTCTTTAGCACAAAATTGATTTTGATCTTCATAAGTGCCAGGTAGTTTTGATCATGTTGTCAGCATCAGCACAAATAATCATGTTTTGGACACTTGTAGTTTGCTGCATAGTTGTGCCCTAAGATTTCTGCCTCCTATTAATTTTGATAGATGTTCTGGTTCCAAATAAAGTTAACAGTTTCATTATCCAGGGAGCATCCCTAAGGGATTGTATTAAACAACAGTAACATACTATCCTCTCCAGTAAAGGAAGAAGTGCTTGACAATAGCAGTCTCTGGTTTGACATCCCTAGTCAGTTCTTGGTCTTGCTTCAACCTGAATTTTAGCCCAAAGCTAACAGAAATAACAAATTCAAAACAGTTGTTCAGCACTGGAAAAGAAAGTGGGTATTCACCCTAATTATATAACAAAGTTTAAATCAATTGCTTACGGAGTAAAAGGAACTTTAAGAGTTCAAACTCATTCACTAGAAAGATTTGTGGAAATCTGCCCAAATATGAAGAGGTATTTTGATAAATAACACATTTAAGAATATTGACATAACTGAATTTTTATTATTTTTTGTGAATTTCATACAATATAGTTTGATCATATTTAGATCCCCTCCCATAGCTGCACCTTCATTTCTACCCCCATCAAATTCATATATACACATAGATATGCCAATAGAGTCAGGTTTGTGTCCCCAAATACCCTTTGGTGAGGGTTCATCCACTAGAGTCTGGGCATCCTACTAAAAGTCTCACCCTAAAATGAGACTGAGTCACCCTGGGAAGCCACACTCATCAGTTACCAGTAGTTATTCAGATAGGGTTGGGGTTTCTTACTCTCTTCCCCCTATGATGGAATTTGTCTGGCTTGAGCTTACATGGGACTTGTCCATGTTGTCAGTATTGCTGTGAGTTCATATGAATAACTTCCAAGATGTGTGGAAAACTCTCTTTCTTTTTGGTTATCCACCTACTCTGGCTCTTACAGTCTCCCCCACCCCCTACCCCTTCTGCTATGATCCCTGAGCCTTGGGAGGAAGAAGTTTGATATAGGTTTTCTATGCAAGTACTGTGCAGCCTCTTAGTCTTTGCACGTTGACCAGTTGTGGTTCTCTGTGTTAATCATCATCTGCTGTAAAATGAATCTTCTCTGCTAAGAGTTGAGAGATGCATTAATCTATGGCTATAGCAATAAGTCATTAGAAATCAGTTTAAGCCTATATTTAGCAGAATAGTTGTATTGGGCTTTCTCCCACAGTCTGTCTAGTCTCAGGCTCCTAAGCCTGATAACAATGTCAGGTATGGGCTCCATTCTACGAAGCAAATCTTAAATCCATTTAGAAGGTAGTTGGTCTCTTCTATAATGTTCCTGCCACTATTACACAAGTAGGCATATCTTCCAGGCCAGCTTTTATTGTAGCTCACAGGATTCACAGCTGGGTAAAGTTCATGCTAAATTTTCTCTTTAGGTAGCTTGCATCGCACCTTCCAGCACTATGAAAGCGAGGCAGCAGAGATGAAGCGTTGAATTCAGCACCAGCTTGATTTCTTCTTGATGTTCTATAGTTCCTACTTGTAGCATCTTCAGTAATAGAGTCTGACGATGAAGTTCTGGTGGGTAACTAAGAGCAGGGGCAATGGCCAGTATTGTTTGAGTGTCAACAGCTTCAAAAGAGAGCATCAATTTGTAGCTTTGGTTTTTGTTTTTGTTTCATCTTTTTGAGACAGGTTCTCCCTGTAGCCCCAGCTGTCCTGAATTTTATTTTTGCAAGTCTATGGTATCTAGTAGGGGCAATGGCTCCCTGTTATAAGGTAATTCTTTTTAATCTCTTTTAAAATATATATGTAAACACTTTGAGTAAATAAGTAAATCCTATAATGTAGGTTTCCAAACAGCTTTTTCTAAAGGACTTTGGTGTTAATTATCCCTCCACATACTCCCTCTTCTGCCCTGCCCTCCTATTCCCCACCCCATTTAGTCCTTCCTACTCTATTATTCCCCTCCCCCTTTATATATTTTTTTATGATTCTATTAAAAATAATTTCTGTACCTTTCACCTGGGTTTCTTCCTCCTCCTCCTCTTCCTCTTCCACTTCCACTTCCCTTTCTTCTTCTTCTTCTTCTTCTTCTTCTTCTTCTTCTTCTTCTTCTTCTTCTTCTTCTTTTCTTCTTTTCTTTGCATATAATTTGTAGTTTTGGTGTTTTTACAGTGTCCCAGGGGTCTTGCATATTCATTTCCTGGCTTATTTTAGATTTGACATTTTCTTTGATTGAGTGATCCATTTCCCCAAGCTTGTCTTCAAGATCTGATAGTCTCTGTTACACTTACTCCACTTCTTTTTTTGTTTCTTTGCTCTAGGTTTTTTTGTGTTCCTGGGTTTTTTATTTCAGATTGGCTTGTCTTCAGAGATTCTCTTTATTGAATTATTTCATGTTTTGAATTGTTTTAGTTATCTCATTCAACTCTGTGTTTTCAAGGTCTTCCTTCAGTCGTTTTATTAATGTCTTCTTTGAGTTCCTTGGACATATTTATAACTGCTATTTTGAAATCATTGTATTGTGCATCCACTAGGTTGTCATTTTCTTGAAACATTACAGTGAGGATGCTAATTTCTATAGTTATGCATGTTGATTGTGGTTTTCAATGAGATCTAGGCATCGGGACTTGCGTCCTTGGTGGTGTTTCTTGGTATGGGTAGGTGTTCTTAACTTTGTTGAGTGGTTATTTGTATCTTTGCTGTTTCCCCAACTTGTCAGGTTATGGGCCAGATAAGTAGTGCCTGCTGTTCAGTTTGGGGGTCACTTTATTTTGGTATGCAAATGTGATGTAAAAAGTGGCCTCAGTTATGCTAAGGATAGATGCAACTTTTGAGTTGAAGTTCCAGGGCTGATGCCTCACAGTTCTGGAACAGCAGCGTGGCTGCTAGGTGAACAGTCAGACTGTGGCGAGCTCACAGGTCTTGAGGCCCAAGGATCCTAGTAACTCTGGCAGCTCTGAGTGCAAGGCAGGTCTGGAACAGCTCCCAGCAGCAGACAAGTGTCCTGGCAGCCAAGTGAGGAGGGGGAAAAGACACTTACCAATGCAGGTCTGGAAAAGCTCTCAGATCTTGGGGTCCACAAGGGCAGCATTATCAATTTCAGGTACAGAGATGGTGGGTGCAAAGATATGTGGGAAGGAAGTACACCAGGAGAGTCTAAGGGTCTTAAAAGGGCTGAGATCATGGCGCACAGGAAGGTAGGGGAAGGGAGACTTACAAAGGTGGGTCTTGGAAAGCTCTTGGATTTGGAGGTCCACAATTGTCCTAAAGGTGCAGAAATGTCAGGCACAAGTAGGTGCGGGAAAGGTGACTTAAAAAAAAATAAATGAAAATGCTGGTCTATTTTTTGAGCTACCCAGCCTAAATTTTATGAAAGTGCTGAAAGATAAGTACACCCATGGGAAATGTTGGGCCAAAAAACTGAATTTTCTGATGAACTCGGTAAAAAAAAAAAAAAAATGAGGAATAAATCATAGAAAAGCCAGAGTCACAATTAAACTATGTAAAAAAAAAATCCAAAATAAAACTAAAACCTACCCAGCATATATTTGCATATCTTTAGGCAAGTTATTTAGCTTTTCTGAACCTTATATATTTTTTTTTCATTTCTGTAGTGGAAATACAGTTAGCACCTACTGCCCAAGGTTGTGCAAAATATACAGTCAAATGAAGTTACTGCACAAAGGAATATTTCTCAATGAAAATATTAACATTGCATTTACAATCAGTTTGAAAGTGTGTCAAGAAACAGCTAAATGTGAAAAACGTGAATAATTTAATTTTGTGGGTTTTATTTTTGTTTTTAGCAGATAAATGATCTTCTCCACAGAGAATATCAGTATCATACAGCTTGAGTGGAAGGGAAAGTAAGGGAGTGACAACCCACTGGGATTATGAGCCCCTGGTCAGCAACAAGTCATGAAAGTGCATGTGGAAGAATGTGGTGGTAGGAGGCCAAACAGCAGGACTATCATCCACTGATTTGTCCTTGGTAAGCCTTCCATCATTTCAGAAACTGGGTCACCAGATGAATTCTCTGCTGCAGATACATATCAGGCATTGCTAATTGCTTCATGTAAAATATTTAATAGTCTATCAAAAAGAGAAAAAAAAACTAGGACCAATACAGTGAGTTTTACACATAACAGTATGGTTTAAAAAATGTCTTTTTAAGTCATGAATGTAAAAGTAGATTGTGGTGGTTATTTGATATTTATCTTAAAAATGAATAAATTAAAACATAACAGCCTATTTCTTTTCTTTTGAGAGTTTGCTATTCTGTGGAACAAACCTGGAACCACTAGATTGACTGGAATCTAACATTTCTCTCAATTCTCAGCAGAATGTAATTCTACATACTTAAATACTAAATACAATAGAGGAACAGTGAAATTTTTCTCTAAAATCTGACACTATTAGTTTTAACTTTCTTTAAAAGTTTTGAGACAAAACTTTTCATAGATAGTCAAAACATTTGTCCTGCAATCCAGTTTGTCTTACTAATTAGTTTTAAAATAAATTGGTTTGAAACTGACTTTGTTACTTGTTGAACTTTTTTAGGTCCATAACTTTAAAAAGTAAAATGTCCATTTATATTATTGACTGGAAAACATGTTTTATACGTTAATTTACTTGTTAGTAGCCTATGAACTAGGCATTATTTCACTTTAGAAATTAGGGACTTAGAGTAATGAGATTGTGGTGGTTTGAATGATAATGTCCCCCATAGGCTCCAAGTATTTGGACATTTTGTCCCCAGATGATGGCGCTGTTTTGGGAGGTCTTAGAAGGTGTGGCTATCCTGGAGGAAGCATATCACTGGGGGTGGGCTTAGAGAGTTCTTAAGTCTTGCAGGATCTCCAATCACTCTCTTGCTTCCTGTGCCTGCATGATGATATGAGAGGGTTATCTTCTGCTGCTCCTGCTCTGTAGGAGGAAGTGTGGCCTGAACAACCTGCGCATGCGCACTGCAAACGCGCCAGAAACATGCAGCTGAGTCTAACCTGTATTCTGCCAAAGGACATGGAGACGGCTGATGCAAGATGGCTCGATGGAGAGGGCCAATGAGGATCAGACATGATCCAAGAAAGCCTTCTGGGGCCAATGGGACACCAGGAGGGGGGATATAAGGGAGCCCTATATCTGCAATAAACGAGTCTGCAGCTGCTCTCACTGCCTGCTTCTCACCTGACTCCGGGTGTCTGTGTCATGACGCCACGCTGACTCTACCCCCACCCCAGGGCCCCAGGACAACGGCAACACTGCTCCAGCCACCTCCAGCCACCATGCCTTCCTGCCATGATGGACTGTAATTCCCCTAGAACCATAAGCGCAAATAAACTCTTCCTTCAATAAATTACTTTGGTCAATGTTTGTATCACAGCAGCAGAAAAGTGATTAATACATAGATATATTTCTGAACTTTGTCACAGCTTTCTTGAAATTTGATTCTCATGGTTTACTCACTTAAAGTTCTTCATTTCACTTCCTCAATGATTGTACAATAACTTCAAATTTTGCTATTGTGTGTGGAGAAATTATTTCAATGTCTCGTGATATACCTATAAAATTGTCCTTTGTTTCTATTTGTGCATTTTCACTTGTTTTTTAGTGTTCTTTCTATTCAAAATTGGGTTTTCACTTGTGGCTACTTTATTTACAACACATTTTCAATAAAACATACTGTAGAACAATTAAAACCGTTATCAATGCCATGCATCTTCTGGTTCATAAATGATGTGAACCCAAAGACTATTCTTCATGTAATAGCTTTTAAACATCAAAACATTACAAATAATTGCAACTGAAGATGCATATTCCATTAATAATAGTGCACTGTATAGTCTAATAGTTTGAACACTTAATGTTTGTGAACAACATAATCCTACTTTCCTTATGGAGGGATTCATTGTTGAAGTTACATGATCATCTCCTCTATGAAGACCTTTCTAGCTCCCCTAGATCTCCCCTTGCTCTCCCTTCCCACATCCATTCCTGTCACTCTGCATACAAAATGGATTCCAGTTCCATCCTTTCCCTTCCATCTCCATTGCTGCCATCCTAAGTATCCTCATCACTCACCTGCATTAATACACAAGCTACTTGCTTCCCTGACTCTTCCCAAGACATTCTCCACTCTGAACCTAGAATAATCTTGTAGTGTATGGTAGATTCTTTCCTTCTATTTTAATACAGGTGGGCTCTCATTGTGTTCAGCACAGAATCTATGGCACTTAGACAGCCTCCAACCTCCATGAACTACCCATTCTCTCCCATTCAACCTCTTCTCTCCACCTCCCTTTTCTGTCCACACTAGCCCACTAGACTCAGCTCTTCCATTCCACCAAGCTCATTCCTGGCTCTGCCTCTCTGGCACGCTGTTCCTTCTGTCTGGAGAGTGCTGCCTTTAGATATTTACATCAAGCTATCTTCTCATCATTCTGGGTTCAACTCTAATATCACATTCTCATAAAGGACTGTTTGGAACATCTTCACTTCATCACTCTGTCAGACAGCTTCGTTTCCTCATAGACTTTATCACTGTCTGAAATTATCTTGCTTATTGACTTGTTTATTGTTTCATCACTGGTCTGCCCCCTAAGAGAACGGAAACTCCAGAAAAGCAGACATGCCTGCCTCATTCACTATTTTATCCTTCCCCAGTGCCTAGAATAGTCAGGGTCTTATTACAATTTCCATGGGCCTGAGGCATATTTGCCTTCATGGGTTCATTGTTTCATAAAAAATATTAAAAATCATATTTCATGAGTACAGTGATATGAAAAATATATTAATATCAAATCTTTTCTGTCACATAAGTTCATTTTGGTTTAAGGAAATTAAGAAATTAAAATATTAAGATATATTAAAATTCTTAAAATATTTAATTTTAAAGAAATTTAAAACAATTCTTTGTGGGACTTTGGCACTGTGCCTCCTGTTTCCAATGGAGTCACCTTCAGCACAGTGCTTATGGCATGACAGTTGCTTAATGATTGAATGATCTGAGCAGGTTAATGAGTGCTGGCCTGGACCTTGTTTTGCTTCCTACTCATCTGGCTAATAATCACTTGGCATGCTAGGCTTGTAAACTAAGAGGGTTTACAAATCAGGTTTTCTTCTGATCTCTCAATTCCTTTCCTAAAGTTCACTGACTTTATGGTCTATGCGATACTGCTTAGTCTTTTATTGCCCACAGTTACTATCTTTAATTGCTTTTATTATTACTTCAAGTGTTCATCTTATTTCAATAACTAGATTATAGATTCTTGCATGACTGGAATTTTATTGTATTCTCTCCTTAACTGCCCCCGTGCCCTATACAAACAGGTGATTTGTTTGTCTAATAGTACTCTTAAATGAACACAGAAATAAAAATACTGAAAAAGATAAACAGTACATTTCATAGCTAGATGGTAGTTCGAGACAGAAATACCAGTAGCAGAAGTCCTGAAGGTGATGGTGGTGGAGCAGCAGTGTTGGTAACAGTCTTTGTAGAGCTGTTCATGGTGATGAAGGTTTCAATTTGGAGACAGTAGAATATAAAAATCTTAATTTCACAGTCTTAGTAGCCAAGACAAAAGTCAGACTTTCGTAGGGACATTATTTCCAGAATACCCAAGGTCTTATTTTCATGAATGACAAAATTACAGACAGTGGGTCAGTGAGGCCTGGAAAGAACTAACCAGAAAATGAACTCAGAGTGGCAGTTTTACTGGTGTTTGTAAACAGAATCTTCCCAATGCTGTGAATGCAGCAGAGATCACAGACAAGCTGGGCTTCCATTCCCTTTGCCAGAGGAACTAGAACATTCATACTATCTGTGCCGCCAGTGGAGAGAGGCTTTACAAAGGCCTGAACTGGCTCTCCAGCCAGCTGGGAAACCAAATGTGATCGGAAACAATCCGTTCCCCATGCATTGTGGCAAAACCAGCTGCCTTTTCCTGTGTATATGTGTGCGTGTGAGGAACCCACCGGGCTGTGCAGCTGGGAGTGGGAGCAGTTTTCTCACATGGCACCCTATACATACTAAACGAAAACCAATATTCTATTTTAAGAAAACTGGCGTTACATTTTGAACACTACTCCTGTTGCACTAGCTTTGATGGTCATTTTTGAAGAGGCCTCCTAAGCATGACAGAGCATCTTTAGGCTAGAAAATTCAGTGGATCACTGGGCCTAGCAGGTCCTCTTGTTTGTTTCTTTTATGGGCTTCTCTTCTTTTATGGGACAGAATGCAGATTGATCTTCAGCTAGTCTTCCTCAAAGTATTCTGCTCTGTGATATTATTTCCTGCTACTAATGACTTTATTATTTCAGAAAATCCTTAATTTTTCCAACATATGTGTTCAGTGTTCAACTTCAGCATGACAAAAGAGGCAACTGTTTGGGAAATGGCGGTGGCTAATATTTCTTACTTCAGAATTGGACTCCTCTATGTGCTTGAATTTTGGAACTTGTTTCTATATCATTGTGTCGATAGCTTAGTTTGGCTCTCTTGTTTCTCTTTATAAAATTTTACAGTTTTTGACCTTATTGCATAAAATGATTTTCCTAATGGGAACTTAAGCTGAACACAGAACTTTACTCAGCAGAAACTCCAATGCCACTTCTAGAAATATCCACACTCCTTCCCAGCAGTATAACAAAACAGCAGTAACTTGTTGCTCTTAAATAAGTGAGACACCAAAGGTTAAGCTCTGTTCTTGGAGCAACAGAGCTAGAACTGACCTGGAAGCCTCTTCCCTAAAGATGAGTTCAAGTGCTTTTGGAGGACACTATGCAAGCTGCTAAGGAAGAAAACCAATTAGTGGTCCAATCCCAGCTTTAAGGTCTAATAACCACATCAGTAATCAGCACAGCAAACAATGTAGTTGCAGTAGTGACACTTTTATCTTGGGGGTAATGAACAGGTACCTAACTGGACTTAAAGCCCACTCAATGGGAGAGAACTCATGTGTGATACTGTAAACATAACCAAATACTCATGACTAGAGAGGTCATAGATCTTAGACAAAACTCTAAGGCTGTCACATACCTAGACAAATGCAATTTCTTAGTATGTGCAAAATATGGATCATTATATTTACAGACAAGTACCCCAGTCACCACTCATCAAAGAAGCTTCTTTTGCAACAGCTGAGGATTATTATAGAGTTCCACAAATGGTCATACACTGAGATTGTCTGTGAATTGTCCACAACTAAGTGACACATCTACAAGGGAACCTCTAATACCTAAGGTTCACAGATCATAGTGGAACAAGGGGTAAAGAGAATACTAATTCATCTCTCAGCTCTCATAAATGAAATTCCTTCAAGCAACAGGGGGCCATGAACACAAAAGGACACAAACAGCCAAAATGTAGAGAATAAGTCTGCAGAGTGTAGGCCGATGGGCAGGACTCCTATATTAAACTCCACCTACCCAGAGCTCAGGGACCATTGCAGAAGAGGAAGGGGAAAGGCTATAACAGCTATGATCATATGGAAAGAGAGTCTTATAGGCTCATGGAACCTTGCTCATATGAACCTACAGCAAGAGTGTCAGCATGCAGAAGACCCATGCAAACTCAAGCAGACAAAAACCCAGCATAAAAATGGAGAAATGGGCAGCAAACTCCAATCTTAGTCAAAGAAATATTGGCAGCAGATTACTGCTAGGTGGGGGAGAGTTGACATTCTTTTTTTTTTTTTTTTTTTGTCTTTTTGAAACAGGGTCTCCTTGTAGCCCCAGCTGTCCTGGAACTCACTATACAGACCAGGCTGGCCTCGAACTCATAAAGATCCACCTGCCTCTGCCTCCCTTCAAGTGCTAGGATTAAAGGCGTGCACCACCATGCCTGGCTGAGTTGACATTCTTTAAGAGAATGACTCTATATAGGCTGACTAGGCCCCCAGTGGATGAACTTGCTTTGAGGGACATCTGGGAACACTAATTTATTTCAATGGGCCTTAACATAAATAAGAGAACGTATCAAATCCATGGGACGGAGGTGGCTATGGGAGGGTTCCAGTGGGGAAGGGGCTATAAAGATGATTAAGATGTTTTGTATGAAATACATGACAATTAAATAAAATTACACTAAAATATTATTTTTATTTTTTATGTGTATGAGTGTATTGCCTGCATGTATGTAAGTGCACACATGTTGTGCAATGAGCACGGAGATCAGAAGAGGGCATCAGATCCCCTGGAACTGGAGATACAGATGGTTGTTAGCCATTATGTGGGTTCTGGGAACCAAAAACCTAACTCTCACAGAACATTGAACAAGAGGTAAAGAAGACAATAATGAATACCTCAATTCTCATTAATGAAGAAGTCCCCTCATGCAACAGAGGGCCAGGATCACAAAAGGTCACAAATGGCCAAAGTGTAGAGCCTAAGAGTCTGCAGAATACTAGTCCTTGGACAGGACTCCTATATTAAACTCTACCCACTCTGGGCTCAGGGACCATTTGGAAAGAGGTTGCAAAAAGATTGTAAGAGCCAGGGAGGAGGTGCATGACCATAAGGAAATAGAGTCCTACAAGCTCCTGGGACCCTGCTCATATGAACCCTACAGCAAGAGTGTCAGCATGCACGGACCCATACAAACTCAAGCGACAAAAACCCAGCATAGAACTGGGGAAATGGATAGCTGACTCCAAACTTAGCTGAGGAAATACCGGAAACTGATTGATTACTGCTGGGTGAGGAAGACCTGATTTTCCTAAACTGAGAGACTCCAGATAGGCTGACTAGATCTCAGTAGATGAACTTGCATTGAGGGACATCTGGGCACACTAACTTGACACAATAAGCCTTAAGACAAACGGCAGAATGTATGAATTCTAGTAGGGAGGCTATGGGAGGTGCCAATGGGGAAGGGGGTATAAAGATGATTAAGATTGATTGGGATGTTCTGTATGAAATACAAAAAAAAAAATCAATTTAAAAATGTAGAGAAAAAATAATAAAAACACTAATAACCAATACCTATGTTGAGAATCATAGCTTACATGAATACATAGAAACTGCCAAATACATACTGTCTCACTAACCTATTATTTTTGAGTCACCGCCTAAAAATATAATTCCTATGCATATTAATTTTATTTCTTGGTAATGGT
>NW_008357584.1:953662-1046809 GCF_000622305.1 Nannospalax galili | reverse complement strand
AGGATAGAGTCCGAGTAGTCCAACAATGGCTGCACCACACTGGAGAGGCTGAGAATCCGTAGTCGCTCAGTCCACAAGGCTGGATGTCTCAGTAGTCCTGATCTGGCACTGAAGGTCTGACGAATTCCAAAATATCAGCTAGTCTTAGTCTACAGCAGCAAGACGAACTCACCAGCGAGAGAGAAGGCAAGCAGCAAGAAGCCTGGTGTTCTCCTCTGCCTTGGCCTTTTATACTGGCTGCCATCAGAAGGTAACACCCACATTTAGGGTGTGTCTTCTTGCTCTAGATGATCCAATAAAGAAGATCTCTTTTATTTCAGTTAATCCCAGATTCAATCAAGTTGACACCCAGGATTAGCCATCACATGGTCTATATCCATTTTCTTAATGAAAACAAGTAAAATATTTGTATTTTCCATTGGAATAAAATATTATACACATCCCTACATTTTATATAGTACAGATTCTTTTCTTTTTTAAATTTATTTTTAATATTTATTTCAATATTTTATGTTAATATGGATTAGTGAGTTTTGCCTGCATGTATGTAATGCACTCTATGTATGCAATGCACAAGGGGACCATAAAGGGGCATTGAATTAATTCTGTGAACACTTCATTTACACTAATGCTTTATTCCTGCAGAAATTATTCATCTTTTAGAAATATCAATGGTAATATTTTATATATCTTCAAATTTATATAATAGACAAGTAACATATAAAATACAATCCAAATATGAGTTACAAGCATATCTTAAAAAGTAATTTTAAATAGTGTTTACTTATTTAAATGTTGTATTTAAAATATTGATGTATCATTAATAGTAGTTTTTCCATAACTGACAATAGTAAAATAATGTACACTTGACATTCAAATATTCTGTGGAGCAATTGAACATACAAATATAAGAAAAATCCAAATTCTAAAAAAATAAAAGAGCTTGCCCAGTGCTGAATTCACAGGGCAATCCATAGGCCTGCCACGCTACCCTCCCCACAGGGATTCTGTAACCTCCACTCAATTAGATCTATCAAGTTAGAGTCAGTATCAAGAAAGATTTCTGGGTGATGTTTAGTACAACAGCACTTGAGAAGCAACACATTTGTTCTTGGAAGATTTTAAAGTCTTTCAGAGCTTGTTGGCCAAGCCTATCTTATTTTATTGATATTGGCTGTTGGGTTTATCATGAAGTTGAATGATTTGACTTACTGATAATGATAAATGGTTTACATCACAACTTCCTCTATAATAAAATTAAGAGATTGTATTTTTAGTAGATATCATGCTGATATCTACTAAAGGCATTATAAGGGCATTACAGACACTTATACATATCACTTTCATAGCCATACTAAAGAAGAGTGCGTTATTGTTCTTCTCATTTGCTGATGAGTCAGATGATAAATGAGAAAACTAAAATTTAAATTTTTCAGTGATTAAAAAACACAGTTGTTCTGTATTCCACTGGCTTTCCAGTTATTCTTATAAAAAGTATTTTAAAAGACTTTTATTAACTTTTATTAACCTTTTATTTCAAGGTATGATCATTACAGAATGATGTAATATACAATTACAATAAAAGGAGAAAGTTCGATCTATATTCATGAGCCATCCAATCATATATTTCATGTGAACACAGACATGTAGAAATACATACAGATGTGATTTAGCTTGTATGGTAATTTGGCCTATTGCTATATTCAGAAACTTTGCAGTAAAACTTTCAGACTCTGAAATGCAGCCAAGAGAAATATTTTGTTTAAGATGCAGTTAAACTTTAATAAAAAGTTTATATTTAAAAGCAGGGTGAGGTTTATCATTATAGAAAGTATGCAGCTATCTCCCAACCACCTACTAGGTAAAACTTATCTTTCCTGAATAAATCCCAACATAGAGAAATCAACCAGACATGAAAAGGTCTTCATGAAAAGATGGTGTTTAATCCATCTCCTCACAGACTGATTAAACTTCGGATGGAATTTAGTTAATAAATGTGTATCCATACAGTACCTCCCTCAACACAACTGTCTTAGTTATGTTCCCTCTCTCCATTGATCTGTGAGATCCTACATTAGTCTTTGAACTTAAATGCCAGTAATTTTTTCTGCAAACAGTTATCCTGGATAGATAAAAATCAACCTCATAGCTAACAAAGGAATACTATCCACTCACCACAAAACCTGTCTTATTTTATGTTTTATCTTCCCAGTAGGACTGGAAAGCTACATCTTTCCAGCATGGCTGGATCCTATAAAATACATATATCTCTCTCATCCATGTTGAAGGGATTAAAATGGGGAAATAAAGCAAAAGGAATATATGTAACTTAATACCAAATACTCAAAGACAGCCCTAGGCTATTTCTGAGGATCCCTGTACCTGCAGCAGAGCTGATGAAAGCTGACATTTGTTTCAGCCAGTCATCAAATCTTTCTTAGTTTGTGTGCAACTGAAAGAACAAACTAATTAGAAACTGAAGAATAAAGAAAAATACAAAAATAAATGGATCTGTCTGACAAGGGATGTTTAATTTTTAAAAAGTACCAAATGCCCAACAGTCCCATCAGTTTATAAAGACAGCACTCATCTTGGTGGAAGGTGAATGTGATAATATCCTACCTACTGTTTCCACACAATCCGGCATCAAGTTACAGAGTGGAAATTTGGATTTCAGATACCTGAGCAATACACTCAGGGTGAAATTAGCAAGCACCTGGCATGGTTAAATGTTGAGGGAAAACAAAGACAAAATCTCTAAACCCAGGAGACCTCACATTGACAGGAGCATCGTAAGAAGTTTTTTTTACTTGTTTTTCTGTGTCTGAGAGAGTGGTCCTGTAATGTGTGGGTGCACCTACGTGTGTGTGTGTGTGTGTGTGTGTGTGTGTGTGTGTGTCTAGAATCCTTTGATCATTCTCACGTCCACCTGTTTTGTAACATAGAGTCTCTCAGTGGCCCAGAGCTCATGGATTTGGCTAGGAGGGCTGGCCACCAAGATCCAGAGATCTTACTTTTGCATCCCCACAGCTTCGATTACAAGCACATACCACCACACCCACCTTTTCTGCATGGGTTCTGGTTATCAAACTCAGGTCCTTGCACTTGAATAGCAAATACCTTATCAACTGAGTTACCCCCACAGTTACAAGAAGATGGTTTTACTAGTGAATAAACATTAAGACAAAATGTGATACACATCATAGGCAATCCACTAAGAAATACAAAGATAGAAAGGACTCATACTTCTACACAGGCAAGCAGCACATCCCATTGCAGTCATGTTTTCAGTAAACACTGTCTAGACCCTAAGCAACAGTACTTGATTCACATGTTGTTCATCCTAACTTTCCTCAGTATTAAGGGTGATCATTTAAACCTAAGAGGGCATCAGATCCTCTGGACCTGGAGTTATGGTTGTTAGCTGCCATGTGGGTGCTGAGAACTGAACCCAAATCCTCTGCAAGAGCATTCAGTGCTCTTAGCTGCTGAGCTATCTCTCCAGTCACAAGTTCTCACATGTTTATGACAGGAAGTACAGAGGGGCACACCCAAGTCTGACTTCTACCCTACCTCAGAGACTTGGAGAACATGATGCTATCTACTGTCAGAGTTAGCTCCCAGATTCTTAGAAAGACACTGGCTAAGAGCACTGGCTGCTCTTGCAAAGGCTGCTCTTGTGGAGAACCTGGGTTCAATTCCCAGTAACATATGGTGGCTAACAATCATCCATAACTCCAGTTCCAGGGGACCTGATGTCCTCTTCTGACCTCCCACGGGAATTATACGACACAGGTGTACTTACATACATGCAGGCAATACATTCACACACATAAAATAAAAATAATAGTAAACAAAATACTTTATGAAAAAGAAGATATAACTAGACTATAAAGTTGACAAAAGGTCTAGTTCATTTTCCCATGGATTTTTATATATTTCAAAGAGAAGACAAAGTTCTTACTAGTTTGCTAAACCACTCCTAAAGCAAAAATTCTGAAAAAACAGGAAGGCACTATTTCTTCCCTACAATAGGGATAATTAAGATGCTTATTTCTAATTTATATTTGCCCATACATACCCAGAAAGTCTCCTCTTCCCATTTGCTCCAGCAAAGCTTTAGTTTTTTTGCTTGGTTTCTGTTTTTTGTTTTTTTAAAACTTGGATCAAACCATTTATGTATTCCCATCCTCAACTTCCTCATCCATAAAGTAAGGGTATCAATAATGCCTACTTCATGGAGTTGTTACAGACATTAATATATAAAAATTACATGCATTTTAAAGCCCTTCATAAAGTGTAGAGCCCTGCACCATCAGCGCAATTGCCTGCTATGGTGCGCTTTCAGACAGCTTAGGACAGCTTCGTACTAAGGCTTTCCCGTTACCTTCTGTTTGAGAGATCCCATTACCAGAGATTGGCTCTTTACTGAAATTGAAAATGTTGTGGATCAGCTAGCATGTTTGCATCATGACCATGTTAATGAGATTGCGTTTAGCCTCTGCATGCTCCAGGGAATAGGCTATGTCAGGCAGCTGCAAACACTCTAAAGGGACAGTGGATATTGGACTCTTCTGTTAGTGGGAAAAGAAGAAAGGGAAATCCAAGAATGACATAGAGAATGGTCTTAAATTTAAATTAGCTCCTTTCCTTGACTGATTGAATCCTTTTTTTTTTTTTAAGGAAAAACACAGGACATATATTCATTCTCCTTGTTCAAAGTCTCTATCCAAATGATAAGATTTTCTGATTCTATTCTTATTAATCCTGAAGCTTAAGCTCATTAAAGAATGGCACAATTGTAGCATCATGTACAAGATGCTCAGGCAAGGATGTTACTACCGTGTTTTAGGTTCCCGAAGAGTATCCCATTGTTGTTGTTGTTGTTGTTGTTGTTGTTGTTGTTTGAGACAGGGTCTCTCTGTGTCCCTGGCTGACCTGTAACTTGCTATGTAGTCCAGGCTGGTATTGACCTCACAGGGATCCTCTGCTTTTTGAGTGCTGGGATTGAAAGTGTGTGCCACCACACCTAGCTTGAGTATAGCATTTTTGTGTGCTTCACAATTTGATTTTTCTTTCTCAAATCCTCAGTCCTCCGCATAAGAATCAGTTCCAGGCCTGACACCAGGCAGTTCAAGGAAAAGAAGAGTAAGGCAGTTCTGGCACACAGTTCTGTTCCAAAACATGCTATGACATTTGCCAGTTTGTGGAAAACTTGCTGTCATAGGAAATACAGAGAACAATTCAATGCCATCTTAATCTAATTTTCACAGGTTTTATTAGGTAGGGGTTGTCAACACTGGGCATTGCTATCATGACTCATGGGATCATTTTGGTAACAGAGAACATGATGTGCATATACATGAGCACAAAGTACTCATTCCAAAGATGGAGAAAACTGTAAATTATGTGGTTAGTAATCTATAAAGAAATGCATATTGTTAACCTTGAAAATAACAAGTGAACAATAACACTGACAGTTATAGATGCCTAATGGATCAGGCACTCTTGTAAAACACATATTAACCCATTTGAACATTACAGAATCCCTATGTACAGTCAATATCTCTCTTTTTAAAGAAAAGGAAACTAAGCCAAGAGAGGTCAGACACTTTTCGAGAGGTACACAGTTAACAGGATAGATTTGAGATTCAAACTCTGGCAGTCTGGCTTTAAGAGTCCAGGATTTTTTTTAAAATCATCTCAATATGTTTCTTTTCAAAGTGTTTCTTTTCAAGGATCTTAGAAGCAGCACCTTTGCAGCAAGTCTGGTACTCACTTTTCAGTTTACTTCTTCTGCAAAGAGCCCAAATTCTTTCTGTCACACAGTCTTTGAAGAGCTATGTATCCTACCACACAGTGAGAGACTGATCTCCACAGATGGCTGATTTAACAGTCAGTGAGTTTATCTGCACAATGATATATGAGACAACTTTTGTGACTTTAAAGTGTTTTGATATTACAAAAATATTACCATGCTGTGTTTACTGATGTAAACAAATTAGTTATAGATGCAAATTAAAATCAAGACAGCTATTTCCCTCCTCCCAAATTTGCTCAGTCCTAACCAATACTAAGAAAAAGCCATAACTTAAGTGGCTATTCTCGCTTCATCATTAATATGTGCTTCTTTTTAAAACAAATTTATTGAGCTTTTGTACATTTCATACAACAGTTCTTAATCAAATTTAAATCCCCTCCCCCACCTGTGTACCTCCCCTCAGTGGACCCTATGTATTCTGCATACATGTTAAGATCTATTTAGTAAAGCATTTGTACCCAGATATCCTTCGGTTCAAATTCATCCACTGGAGTCCAGTCAGCCCATCTAGTGATCGTATATAAATCATACTCTCCCTCACCCAGCGGCAATCAGTCTTGAATAGTTATCAGTCTAGTGCCAGCCTACCACCCATTTCTCTCCTCTCCTCTGGGCCCCTGATCAACTGAGTTGACATGGGTCCTGTGCTCAATGCCACCATTGCCACAAGTTCACATGTGCAAGCTTCCAGTGTCCTGAAAGCCTCTTCTTCCCTGTATTCATGAACCAATTCTGGCTCTTACAGCCTTTCCATCCCCGCTTACACAGTGGTCCCTGAGCCATGGGTGGATGAGGCTTAATATAGGACTCCTATCCAGGAACACACACTCTGCAGTCTCTTATTCTCTAAAACCTAGCCACTTGAGGCCTTCTGTGTGCACTGTACTCTGTCATATAAGGGAGCATCACTAGCTGAGGGATGCATTAGTTTTCTCTCTACCCCTTGTTCTGCATACCATGAGCCTTAGGTGGTGTGGAGGTTCAACTGTAGATCTGTCACCTAATACTGGGCATCTCTTATTCATATATTCTCTGTGCCACTTGTGGAGTTCTACAGTAGCCTCCATATGTTGCAAAAAGAAGTTCTTTGATGAGTGGTGTATGGTACACTTGTCTGTAAATATAAAAATCCATATTTAGCATATGTTAAGAAATTTCATTTGTCTAGAGTTATGACAGAGACAGGGCTTTCATAAGGATCTATGACCTCTTTAGCCATGTGTATTTGGCTATGTTTGCAATTCCACCCATGAGTTCCCTCCCATTGAGAGGGCTTTAAGTTCAATTACATAGCTGTTGATTATTCCACAGACTAACAGTGCCATTCCTGCACCAATAGAGGTAGTTTTCTATGCCAATCATTATGGTTATTAGGCTTTAAGGCTGAGTTGGACCACTGGTTGATTCCCTCCCTTAGCAGCTTGTAAAATATTCTCTAGAACTACGGAAGCTAAACTTCAGGTAGAAGACTTGCAAGTCAGTTCCTGCTCCATTGCTCCAAGTTCCTATGTTTGAAGTATGTCCTATCTTTAGCAGTAGGGTCTTGTCTTCCAGTTCTGGGAGATAACCAAGAGGTCTGGCAATAGCCTGTGTTATTTTGGACTACTCTGACCAAGCACTCAAAAGGAGGTCTTGCCTATCTGTCACTATGTTCCTTGCCATACAGCCCCCCCCCGTATACATATGCATTAATATTCAGACACCATATGTGCATTTCTCAGGGAGATTCAGAGGCAACACATTTCCCTCTGGCTTCCCTAACCCCCAGGATCCATCCATTCATCACTACCTTCCTTCCCATCCAAGCCCCATTCTCCTTCCCCAGTCCAAGCTCTCTCATTATTCCCACCCTCCTCACAATAACACCTGCCTCTCATCATCTCCTCACCCACTGTGGCCTCCTGTGTGTCCCTCCCACCTCTCCTCCCAGATGAACACTCCCACATTCTACACCCTGCCCCCAGTAACATCTGTTCCCTACTACCCCCCTCTTTCAGGTTCTTTCTTTTCCTTTGCCTCTGTGTTTCTTTTCCATTTTCCTGGCTCCTAGTATTACACCAGGATATATACTCACATATAAGGGATTGGTGTTATGATCCACAAATAAGGAGAACACACATCACTTGTCTTTTTGAGTTTGTATTATTTCACTTAGTATAACACTCTCTAGTTCTATCCATTGACCTGAAAATTTCATAATTTCATCTTTTCTTAATGCTGAGTAAAACACCATTAAGTAGATATTCCACATTTTCATTAACCATTGGTTAGTTGAGGGACATTTAGGTTGTTTGAATTTCTTAGCTGTTGTGAAGAAAGCAACAATGAACATGGACATGCAGATATCTCTACAGTATGATGAGTCTTTTGAGTATATGCCAAGGATTAGTATAACTGGCTCATATGGTAGATTCATACAGTAGTTTTTTCAGGGTCCTCCACACTGCTTTCCATAGGGGTTGCGTGAGTTTTCATTCCCAGCTGCAGTAAATGAGCGTTCCCCTTTCTCCACATCCTCTCCAGCATTTGGTGTCTTTTGTTCTCTTGATCTTAGCCAGTCTGACTGGGGTACGATGGAATCTTAGTTTTGATCTGCATTTCTCTAATTACTAATGAGTTCGAGCACTTTTTAAGGTGCTTCTTAACCATTTTTTATTTTTTTAAGAACTCTCTGTTCAGGTCCTTGGCCCATCTTTTTATTGGGTCATTTATTTTCTTGTTTCTTTGTTTCTTGAGTTCTTTGTATATTCTGGATATTAATCCTCCATTGGATGTGTAGCTAGTAAAGATTTTCTACCACTCAGTGGGTTTCCTCTTCCTTTCCTTGGTTGTTTCTACGCTTTACAGAAGTTTTGTAGGTTGATGAAGTCCGACTTGTTGATTGCTGACAGCTGGTGTCCAATTCAGAAGGCCCTTTCCTATGACTTTATCTTAGATGCTACTGCCTATGTTTTCTTCTAGCAATTTCAAAGCTTCACGTTTTATACTGAGGTCTTTGATCCATTTGGAATTGACTTTTGTATAGGGTGAACAATAAGGGTCCAATTTCATTCTTCTACAAGTGGAGATCCAATTCTGCCAGTATCATTTGTTGAAGACACTGCCTTTCCTCCATTGTGTGTTCTTGGCACCTTTGTCAAACATCAGGTGGCTGAAATTGCATATGCTCATGTTTGGGTCTTCTATTGTGTTCCATTGATGTACTTCTCTATTTCTGTACTGGTACTGTGCTGTTTTTGTGACTATAACTCTGTAATATAATCTGAGATCTGGTATGGTGATCCCCCAGCATTGTTTTTCTAATAGTTCTTTGGTTATCCAGAGTCTTTTGTGAATCCATATGAATTTTAGGATGATTTTTTTCTAGCCTGTGAAAAACGTCATGGACATTTTGATTGCCATTGCATTGAATCTATAAATTGCTTTTGGTAAGATGGTAATTTTCACAATATTAATTCTACCAATCCATGAGCATGGAAGATCTTTCTATCTCCTACTGTCTATCTCTTCCTTTAAAGATTTAAATTTTTCATTGTAGTGATCTTTAATATCTCTGATTAGGTTTATTCCTAAATATTTTTGAGGTTACTGTGAATGGGAGGGTTTCCTTGAATTTTTTTTTCTGATTACTTGTTATTTGTATATAGAAAGACTACTGATTTTGTAAGTTGAATCTGTAACCTGTCACTTTACTGAAAGTATTAATCATTCTACCAGTTTTCTGGTAAAATTTCTAGGATCTGTTAGGTATAATACCATATCTTCTGCAAATAGAGATAATGCAACCTCTTCTTTTCCAATTTGTCCTCCTTTAATTTCCTTATCTTGTCTTATTGCTCTTGCAAGAGTTTCAAGCACTATGAAAGGAGTGGAGATAGCGTACATCACTTCCTGGTTCCCGATTTTAATGGGAATGTTTCCAGTTTTTCTCCATTTAAAATGATGTTGGCTATGTGTTTGTTGACTATAGCTTTTATTATGTTGAGGTGTGTTTTCCCCAGACCAGTTCCTTCTAGGACTTTAACATGAATGCATGTTGGATTTTTTTTCAAAGGCCTTTTCTGCATCTACTGAAATGAACGTGTGACTTTTGTCTTTAAGTCCATTTATATGCTTTATTACATGTACTGACTTGTTTGTATTGAACCATCCCTGCATCTCTGGAATAAAGCCAACTTGATAGTGGTGAATGATATTTTGATGAGGGTGTATATGTGATTTGCAAGTATTTTGTTGTCTTCATATCTATCTTCATTAAGGATATGGGTCTATAGTTTTCTGTTTTTGTTGTGTCTTTACCTGGTTTTGGTATTAGACTGATACTGGCTTCATAGAAGGGGTTTGGCGTTCTCCTTCTGATTCTATCTTTTTAAAAAATTTAAGCAGTGTTGGTTGTAGATCTTTGAATGTCTGGTAGAATTCTGCTGTGGGCCTAGGCTTTCTTTAGTTGGGAGGTTTTTGTATTACTGTTTCAATGTTCTTATTTGTTTGGATCTGTTTAGGCTGTTGGTCTCTTCTTAGTTTAACTTTTGTAGTGTCCATTGCTTAAGAAGCTCATCCATTTCTTTTAGATTTTCACATTTAATTGAATATAGATTTTTAAAGTACTCCCTTAACAATGTTCTGAATGTTTTTGGTGTCTGTTGTGATGTTTCCCCTTTTGTTTCTGATTTTGTTAATTTGGATTTTCTCTTTCTTTCCTTTGGTTAATTGGGCTAAAGTTCTCTCTATCCTGTTTAACTTTTCAGAGGACCAGCTCTTAGATTCATTGATTTTGTTTTGTATTGTAGTCTTTGTTTCTATTTCATTAATTTCTGCTCTGATTTCCGTTATTTCTTTTCATCTACCAGGTTTGGGGTTGGTTTATTCTTGACTTTCCAGAGTCTAGAGTTGTATTGGTAAGTCATTTATATGTGCTGTTTCTGAGTTTTTATTGTAGGCACTAAGAGCTATAAACTTCCCTCTTAGGACTGTTTTTAAAGTGTCCTAGAGATTTTGTTGTGTTGTATTCTCATCTTTACTTAGTTCGAGGAATACTTTTGTTTCTTCCTTAATTTCTTCTTTGACCCACTCATCATTCAGGAGTGTGTTGTTTAATCTCCATGAGTTCCAGTAGTTACTAGAGCTTCTTTTGCTGTTGATTATAAACTTTATAACACTGTGGTCCGATAGAATGCATGGAATTATTTCAATTTTTTTGGATTTGTTGAGGTTTGTTTTGTGTCCCAGAATGTAGTTAATTTTAGAAAAAACTTGCATGGGCTGATGAATAGAAAGTGTATTCTTTGGTGCTTGGGTGGACTAATCTGTGTATGTCTGTTAGATACATTTCATGTAACATGTCTTTTAATTTGGATGTCTCTCTATTTTTTGTCCAGTTGACCTGTCTATTGAAAACAGTGGGGTATTAATGTCACCTATTACTACTGAGTTGGGGTTAATCTATGCTTTATAGTCCTTTAATACTGTTTTTATGAACTTAGGTGCACCAGAGTTTCATGTATATTTATTTATGATTATATTTTTTGGTCAATTGTTCCTTTGATTAGAGTGAAGTGACCTTCTTTATCTCATCTGATTAATTTTAATTTGAAGTCTATTTGTCAGATATTAGAATTGCAACACCTGCTTGCTTCTTAGAGCCATTTGCTTGGAATATTTTTTCCATCCTTTCACCATAAGGTGTGTCTATCCTTGGTGAGGCAATTTTCTTGAAGACAAGAAAACGATGAGTTTTCTTCCTTGATCCATTTCACTAGCCTGTATCTTTTGACAGGGGCATTGAGGCCATTGATATTTAGCAATATTATTGAAAGATGTGTGTTAGATACTGTCATTTTAACTTCATTGTGTTCCTGGCCCTACTTTGTGTTTCTGTTATTATACCTTTCTTAGGTCTTCTTTCTGTGGCCTCTTGAGTATATTCATTCCTATCTTGGGTCCTTTGTATTGTTTCACGTATTCTCTGTAGGGCTTCTATTCATATCGTGGTAATTTTTTTCCATGGTCATTTAGAACTGGGAGTACTTTGGTCCAGGCTCTTCTGGCCCTCATACTTTGCACTGAAATGTCAGGTGTAATTCCGATGTATTCTCCTTTATATGTAACTTGGTTTTCTCTATCAGCTTTCAGTACATTTAATGTTTTCACTATGATGTACCGTGGGTAGTTTCTGCTCTGGTCATCGGTGTTCTATGTGGTTCTTGAGTCTGTATAGGTATGTCTTTCCTTAATTTAGGGACATTTTCTAGTTTTCTTTTATAATGCTGTTGAAGATCTAGTCAATGTCATTGGCCTGAGATTCTTCTCCTTCCTGTGTGCCTATGATGCATAGATTTGATCTTTTCATGTTATCCTACATTTCCTGTGTATGTATTCCTATGTAATGGATTTTTGAAATTATACATTGTCTTTGCTTAAGGAGTCCAGATCTTTAACTTTGTCATCCAGTCTTGATATTTTGTTTTCCACTTCATTCACTCTACTTGTGAAGCTTTCTCCTGCTATTGCCAATTGGTTTATTGAGTTTTTCAATTCCATGTTCATTTTGGTATGGGTTTTCTTCTACACTTCTGTCTCTTTTGTGAATCTGTTTTTCAAGCTCTGAATTGTTTTTGATATTTCACTAAGCTTCATATTTGTATATTTTTGAGCTTCTGTCACAAGTTTACAACTATCCTCTTTGAGTTGCTTGTCTGTGTTTTCTTTAAGTTCTTTGATCATGTTTATGATTGTTTTATTAAATTCTGCATCTTGAAGTTCCTCAAGGTGGTTCTCATTGTAGTGCACTTCTGTAGGACTAGTGGGTTCTGTTGGGGACATAGTCTTTTGGTTTTTCATATTGTTTGTATTTTTATGCTGCCATTTGGTCATATGGATGTCCTTTGTTGGTTGTGTGTCCAGCAAGAAACTCTATTGTCTTTGTTTAACTGAATTTTGGTTCTGTTTATATTGTTTATGTAGCTTGGTTGCTTTTAGTTCAGCTATTAAAAATAAATTAGTGTATGTTTCAGGTTCTTGCAGTGTAGTGGGCTGGTCTGGGTAGTTGGTGGGACAAGGTAGTAGGTAGTCTGGTCAGGGTAGTAGGAAGACTGGTCTGTGTCTCAGGCAGATCTGGAGCCAGGGGACTATGGGGGGTGGGGACCATTTGAGGAGGGACTTGGCAGTCTATGCTAAGGGGATTAGCTTGTCTGGGTTAGGAAGCTAGTCCAGAGATCTGAGGCATAGGAATTAATTGGAGCTGGCCTGGGTCTAAAGCAAGCACGGGATAGGGTTTATACAACACAGTACCACCTACCCAGAGGTGGCACTACCCACAGTGGGCTGGGTCCTCCCACATCACTCAACAATCAAGAAGTACCTCACAGACATGGCCACAGGCCACTCCAATGAAGGAATTCCTCAATCGTGATTCCTTCTATCCAGGAGTGTCAAGCTAACAACTGAAGCTATTCAGCATACCCATCTGCTAACAATTTACTTAGCAGCCTAGGACCCTTGTGCATGCTATGCCCACACACACCTCATCAAACAACACACAACAACCTGTTAGCAACCTGCAGCCCTCAATCACACCAAGAAACAAGAACAACCCTGTTCAAACAATGAAGTAAGTCTCTCCTCCCCCCATAATGACCATCACAACACCCCTTTCACGGACAGTTTCTATTAAAATACATCCCATAACTGCAAGCAATAGGCCAATCTAGCCTGGACTGCTTTGGGATATTCATACACTGAAGCAAACTGTATCCTCTGAGGGAACTTTCAGGGAAATCTCTATGTGCCATCTCATGTCGATGCATAAGTAGGTGTGCATGTGATTAAAATCAAGTGTATCAGAGGAAGGGACATGCACAGTGAGCAAAGGCTTACATAATCTGGTCCTGTTCATCAAAACAGAACCAAAGGAAGCCCTAAACAGTAACCAGAGTCCTTGAGTACCCTCACTCATGTAACACGCTGTCACTCTTGACAGCATATTTCTTTCTGATCTGTACTATTGTTTTGCTTTGATTTAAGTATCTGTGCTACTTTGCAATCTGTGGGTAACAAAATCACAGTAATAAGTATACCTGTTCTTCAATTTGAGAACTGAGCAGAGGACCTTAATGATCATCACTCTTCAGAACTGTACTAGAGAACCAAGGTAGCAAAATAAAGGATGAACAACTAATCAGAGAAATGGGTCTAGGGAAAGGAAAGAAAAGATAGCATTTACTGATTTCAAATGATATCCTTCTTCTTGACCAACCCAAGACTAGAAACATTTCTACTTTTCATTGGTCGTGGTAGCTTTCTGTTTTCTAAGAGAGTTCTCGGATTTATTTTTTGTCACAGTTTTCATTTCCAAGTACTTTTTCTTCCCTGAGTATTCTCCCTTTCATCCCCTCTTGTTCCTCTTTCACAGATGAAATCCACTGTTTTCTTATGCTCTTTGCATTTTTAAGCCTTGCCTGTTTTCTGTGGGTCTGTATTTTTCATAACAGAGGCTTCCTCAAATGCCTGATGATTCTGGAGAAATCCTTTCTTATTGAAGAATATTGATTGGAAGCTCCTGGATTGGGGCTGAATTTGATGACTTGCTGGCCTCACTGAAGACTGACCCATTAGAAAACAGGATCTCACAGGGGCACACACAAGTAAGTCTCAGATGAGCTTTTCTCTTGTACCTCTTTACTCATATCTTCTGAAAAGTACTCATCTGACTTCTAGGGAGATGGATAAGAGACTAAGGCACTCCAGCTATGCCAAGTCACCCTATGTCATATGGCATTTCCCAGGGAGACTTAAAGAAAAGTCTATTTACTCTACATAGAGAGGGAACAGATGGACCAAAGAAAGACTTCTTTCTAATCCCAGCTTGGTATACCAATGAGTTAGCTGGGGTTACTTATAGGAGCATGGGTAACTCAAAGGCAGCTAGCTATACCACTAGACCATCCCCTGAGAAATTTATGGATAGTTATGCT
Source organism: Nannospalax galili (assembly GCF_000622305.1). Classification (NCBI taxonomy): domain Eukaryota; kingdom Metazoa; phylum Chordata; class Mammalia; order Rodentia; family Spalacidae; genus Nannospalax; species Nannospalax galili. The sequence goes on along the minus strand of NW_008357584.1, from coordinate 1,032,016 downwards.
ATTGGAGAGTTATATCCCAGTCACTTATTTATCACTTATATAAGCTCGGGGAAGAGTAGGGCCACATGAGGATCTTGTGATCTTCATGAGCCTCCGTCTCCCTCCACAAGGGAATGCTAATAGCCCGATCTTGAAAGGATCTCCTATGAATGATCACAGCTGCTCTGCTTCAAGACAACAATGGCTGTTGGAGGAAACAGCAGGGCTACATCCTGTAATTTCTAGAATATAAATATAGTCAGCAAGCTGCATGGTGTCTAGAAGAGAGTCTCTAAGTACTCTATTCCAAAATTCTCAAGTCTCTCATTTTCAGTTTTCTCCTGTGCATTTTAATCAAATTTAGGTTTCAGGAGGCAAAGGTACAAACATCTTTATCAGTCTACCTTGTTTTCTAGAAAAGGAGCTATCTGAAGCTACCTGATGATATAAATAGGCACAGAACACAGAGGATCAGAGATATTTCCTACTGTCATTTTCATTCTCCCTAAATATGCTACTGAAACTGACACAGGGCCTTCAGTTTCAGTGGAGGAAGTGGCTGGACTGCAGCCAGTTATCTAGAAGTAGAAGGAAAGTCAAATTATACATACTTGACACTGAATGAATATTTGTTTTCAGAACATAAAAAAATAAATCTAAAATCAAGTTCCCTGGCTGATAAAACTCTGGCTATGAAAAAAAAAGCTGAATTGCTATGTAAAAATCCCTAGAAACTACTGTACATAATTCAATAGGATATTTGTTTTGAGAAGACAAAACTCACTGTAGTGATTCTTTAAAACCTAAAATGCTCTTGAGTAAGTAAAAATGCATCTGAATTGGAAACCTGGAAACAATAAAATATCAAAGAAACTATCTTTTTCACAAGAGTGATGAAAACACTCCTGAGTACACACTGTAGGGAGTTTGGAAAGGAGAAACAATTCTCTGGTCAATAAGATAGAGAATGTAGTGAAAGTTCAAGGCAACAGCAACAGAACCATTAGCCACACACAGCTCACATAGAAATACTGGGCAACTCTAAACAATCATTCTAAGAGTTAAGAAAGAGTAGCCCAGGCTTCTAGAATGAGGAAATGTGTGCATTAAAGAGGTGACCCCCACATACACACACCATTGTTCACATTTTGACCTCCTCAACCTCTTTTCTCTTTTCTCTGTTGTTAATGGTGAGCCAGAGCTTACCTAATGTTCAGTCTCTAACATTATCCCCTGTCATCCACCAGGAAACCATAGAAGCATACAGTTACCATGGTGGTTGCTATTTATGATGTGTGGGCAATAGGAACAGCCACACAGACCAATTTCAAAGGGATTATTGGCAGGATATATAGAGATTATCCTGTCAAAAATCAACAGAGGTTATTTACTTGAAGAAAAGCATCTTTTTCTTTCTGACCCTGTTTGATTTCAACTTAAAGTAACTTGGAAAAACTTAATATGGTGCTTGATCAATAACATGAGAAATAGGATATATATGTTCTCTGAAATTCTGCCTCCAGAAGATTGTAACTACTATTCACTAGTCTTCTATATCCACTTAGTGGCATTGCTGTCATTCTGATTTATTCTGAGTAGCAGACTGAAGAAAAATTATAATTCTGCCTCTCAGAACGGTGTACCTTGATATCAATGACACTTATTTTTCTTTCTTGCAAATAAAGGCAGGAGGAATGTTTATTCACAGTTTATGTGGTAATATCTCAAACCAGCTTATTTCTCCCTTAAGTAGATTCTGACCTTGGGATTCCCATACAAGTGATTTGTTAAAGATGTGCTATCGGAAGAGGTCAATAGAAGAAGATGAGGAAGACGAGGAGGAGGAGGAGGAGGAGGAGAAGAAGAAGGAAAGAAGGGAGCAGGAGGGGGTATTGGGGAGAGATTGAAACAATGAGAATGTGCTACAGCAAAGTTCCTTGTCCAGCTTGATTGTGCTGAAGCTCAAGCAGAAATTATGCCTTGGAGTTGCTCCATCAGGGGCAGCAGAGCACATCTTTTTACTCTCATGTCACTCAGTCATTGTTGTAGAGTGCCCAGAAGGAAGGTGAAAGGACTCTTCCAGGATCCAACAGCTCTTCATTCTGGCTCCACTGCCCAAGTGCTGTCCTTAAGGAGTCACAGGAGTGACTCCTGAAGATGCATCTAAATGTATCTAGGCAGGGTACTACAGCATCTGGTAAAAGGGTATTTACATTGTGTCTTCTAACCTAGATCACAATTATGATCCATATCCTACTTATAATCTCCTTTTGAGGAGTACTGCTTTAGAGGTCTGCTATGTGACAGTCAGAACCTTGATGTATTCTCTCACACTGTGCTATCTCTCCAGTCCTGTAGCATGCACAGTACAAAGTAGTTTTGTCATCAATCTCTTAGGAAGAACACTAGCAATGTCATTGTCCATTCCAAACATGGTAGAATTATGGAGCCATTTAAGGATGAAAGCTTGTTTTCTAGGATTACTCTAGAAGCAGGATTGAGAAGAATGTTGAGCTCCTTGAGATTCACCTGTGGTCTCAGACTGGTCCTGTCCTGGATGTGTGAATTCTTTGGACTTCTAAGCACTTGGAGAGCATCCAGATAGCTTAGTTACATGCTCCCAGGTTCTCTTCTGCTTAGGCTATTTGTTGGCTCAGGTCTGAGGGGAAGACAGGACAGAAGCTGAAGTGAGTCTTCTTCACTACCAAGGGCCCCACTTCTATCACACATGGGAAAGTCCCAGGCATGTTGACTCTTTGGACAGCTGACATTTTATGTCCATATGGCTCTCTTAAAAAAATGAACTCAATTTTGAGAATTAAATTAGACATTTCTATCACTTATTCAAAGCCAGAAAGATCATCTCAACCTGTCTTATCCCCCTTATGATGTTCCCTTACATGTGTATAAAAATCAGAAAAAACTTATAAAAGACAACACTTAGAAACAATTATTTATTAGATCTTTGCTTGAAATCTGAAATCTGATCAAAGAGAAACTTCTAATAGTAATTCTATTAATTATGAATGGAAAACCTTCAAGCCTTCTGTTATCAGTATTCTTTGTTAAGAACTGTTTTATCTCCCTTGACTCTTTGCTTTGTGGAATAGAAGACAGGGACATTCTTTCTCCTGAGTTTGACTCATGCAGCTTACTGTGCTACATATGGGCTTCAACCTGCCTAGACTTCATGTTCTTCAAGGCCAGTTGCAGTTGCACCCCTTCCCATAAGAACACCTCCTAGATTGTTCTCATTATGTGTCGTTCTCTCCCCATGAATTTTCAGATTCTCCATGCTCTTACTTTTATATGTTGATCCAAGTAGTTAAAAAGTTTTCTGGTATCTTTCTTAACTATGTTTTTAAATTTTTTTCACAATCCCTTTGTGCTTACCAATGATTTTATAGAGAGAATAGTTCCATAGATGCTATTTACTTTATTCAAAACAGTCTTTTGAGTTCTTGTACTGTGCTTATACCAAAGTAGGTACTGAGAAAAATACATAAAATGATGAAAATAGACCCAGTCTTGAAATTCTCATCGAGTAAGACAGAAAAGATTTAAAGGAAAAAAATAACATATTTTGCTAAATTCTGCAAACAAAATAATAAATAAATAAATAAATGCAATTGTCAAAAGCACAATGAGTATATAACTACTTATGAGATGTGCCATCTGTGATATCCTCATTAAAAAGACAAGGAAACGGGTTGATCAATGCCTCAAGGCATGATAGGTAAGGACTGGAATGGCACTGTCAGACTACCACGTAAGAGTCTCTTCTGCTCTTCTGCCTGTCATGGACATTCCACATTATGCAGGGTTAGAGAGCTTGGCCTGAGACATGATATAACCAAGGACTCAGATCATTTTCCCAGCAATTTTTTTTTAAAGCAACAAGTTGGGTGTGGCAGCCCAACCTTTAATCTCAGCACTCAGGGGGCAGAGACAGGCAAATCACCATGTGTTTGAAGCTAGCCTGATCTACAGCCTGAGTTCCCGATTAGCTATAGCTTTACAGTGAGACATTGTCTCAAAAACATTGGCAAAAACAAAGAAAATAATAACAAAAGGGAACAGGATCCATGGATGCAGTCTGCTTTTAACCTACAATGTAAACAGATCATGTATCCTAAAAGACCCTGTGATCAAAGTTCAAGATGCAAAATATGTGAAATTCTGCCAGTCTTTATTGCTATGCATTCCTTTTAATGTGGCTCTCTTTCAAAAGGCAAATACTGTTAATATTTTAAATATTTTAAGCTTATTCAATTCAGATGTTCTGAGGTGCTTTTCCCTATTGAAGAATCATGATCATAGTAAGAAGAGATTGCATGCAGAGAGAATAACAAAACATAGGTTCACTAAATATTAAAAATAACAAAATATTGGAGGATTTTGGAAAAAAAATCCAATTCAGATTACTTCTGGAACTATTTTTTTTCTAAAACTCACTAAGTATTCCAGACTGTCCTTGAACTCAGATTCTTCCTACCTCATCTTCTAGGTAGCTGGGATTATAGGCATGTGCCACCATGCCTTGATTTCACTTTTGGAACTTTGCAGTGAAGAAAAGCAAAATAAATATACTGAAAAAAGAAAACCACAGAAAATTGGGATTTTTCCCTCTTAGAGTAGTTTAGAGAGCACTGGGGTGGTAAACGGGGGGAGCCATGAAAAAAGAAAATAAAAAAGATGCTTATGAATTTTCTTCAATAAATTAGTCCTGCTAGTGCCAGGTGTGGTGACGCTTGTAATGTCAGTGTTTGGAAAGCTAAGGCAGGAAGGTCAGGAATTTAAGGCTGGTGTCACCTGTATAGTGACTTTGAGATCAGCCTGGACTACATGAGACCCTGCCTCAAAATAAAAATAAATAAATAAATAAACAAATAATTAATTAATTAAATCTACTATATCTCTTTAGAATTGCTATAGTACTCATGGCACTAAGGGCTGAAATTATACCCATGATCTCTTCCATGGTGATGTGATTTTATACTACAGAACTTCAAGGGGCTTATCCTTGTGTCTAAAGAGCCAGCTGTAACTCTGTACCTCTCTGGGGGCAGCTGGAGAGAGAGAGAAAAAGTTGTTCTTCATGATAGACTTTCACTACATTGCTATGTCTCAACCTCCTTGTGAGCCAGAGGAATTAGTCACTGTGGAATCTTCATCACATACAGCTAATGAGTAAATAAAATCAAGAGAGCAAAAGATAATTTGGTTAAATATGCACTAGGGATGGAAAAACAGAGATGGGGACATTAATCCCATTTACAGGGTTTGGCTTCAAATCCATTCACATCAGGACTAATGATGAGCAACTGTTAAGCACAACCATCAAAGCTTTCACCATAAAACTCTTCAGCTTCAGAAGATGCTGAGACCAAGACAGGAAGTCATGGTAGCCCTGACTTAACCAAAGCTACTCAGTCTTAATTACAGAAGCATCTCTTTGCAGTGAATGGTGATGGATGCAGAAATTTGGAACCCTGTCCAAGACACTGAGAATAAGTGACCATTGAGAGTTCAATCCTAAACAAGACTATCCCCTCTAAGAGTCAAAGATTGCAGAAGAGGGAGTGGATGGTATTTAAGAACTAGAAGACAGGGTAAAAGGCTGAGAATGCCATCCTCTAGACAAACAACCATTGCAATCATAAACTAACAACAATGGCACTGGGCACACACAGGATTGGCCCTATCAACAATCAGTCATTGAAGTGGGAGGGGTTCCGGGAGCCCAATGCCTTACTGCTGAATAATTGCTGATACATTCTGGGAGAGGAAGAGTAATTGTCTTCACTTGTATACCCACTACTCCTCCCACACCTCCAAAAGATAGCTCCAAACCTGTGGCTACGCAGATGGCCCCAGTTAAACTCGTTGGGTCACAAAACAAAAGCAAACACATGACCATAAGAGACAGGCATAGTAGAGAGATAGAAGAGGGTGGGAGTTGAGAGTGGTCAGTATGCACTATGTATATGTGTGAAGTTGTCAAGAAATGTAATTAATAAAATTTTTAAAAATGGAAATGAATGGGTATTTTAAAAGAATCTTTTAAATATACCACAGAGAGGGAAAGAGAGAGAGAAAGAAACCAAACCAAAACAGTGTTTAAAAATCCTCAGCACCAGTTTTTAGTGAATATATTTTATACTGCAGGGAAGTTCTTTAAAGATTTCTCTGCAGCTTATTATTTAAGTGGAAATTTAACCATCATAATCAGCAAAGATGAGTTTACCCCACTGCCTACTCCTGAGCCTTCTCTGGGTCTTCTGCAGGGACTCCCTCATGCTTAGTCTAAACTCAAAGCCACTTTCTCAGGATGGGTACATTCTGTACCAACAGAGTTGTACTGCACACTCCAAATGGACAATTCTGCTTATAGCCTAAAATCCAGTGCTTGATAACTTTAAATGTCTTTGAAGGCATTCTAGGCAGTGAAGGAACAGGCTATTTGGAGGTTTGTTTTTTTGTTTTTGTTTTTAAGAAACAAAAGGCTTATGAAAATTGCGACTAGTTCTGTAAAAACGCTGTTATTGGCATTAGCTGTCTTAGTGCTGGCCCATCCCCAGGAGAAACTGACAGCTCCCAGAAGGTAAAATGGAAGTGCTGGCACATGTCCGTAAAGCACTGCCTTTCAACCCACTCTCCTCTCCTAGCACCTCCAGCCTCACGTCCTTCCTTCCTACGCTCCGCTAATAACCCGGCCTCCGACATAGGAAAAATGAATAACTCATCAAGCACCCCTTAGCTTCCTACCAGAAAGAAAGCCTCTAAATTTACCCATACCAGCCCCAATCCTCTTCCTTTCCCTTTTGATGTTAGGAAAAAAAAAATGTCTTTCTTCACTAAGGGAGCAGTCCTTCCCTCTGGTCCTGACTTCCTCTGTCTCAGCAACATGCTTAATGACTTCCTGTTTGCATTCGCATCCAAGATGATCCCATTCAGTCCCATCTCTTTGATAATAAAGCTGTGATGACTTTCAAATTAATCTTCTGAACTCATTTTGCTACCCTGCCCCTGCCCAATTTATTCTTCATGCAGCATCTTGTCTATCTTTTTGAAAACAAAACAGCATCCTATCTGTCCTCACATAAAGCCTGGGCAGTGCTGTTTGACAGCTCAGCACTGCTTCAGCTTCCGGTGGCCTGTTCGGAGACAAAACTCTGGCCTCATCTGTTCTTCAATGACTTCCTCCTCCTTGGTCTTGGAACAGGACTATTTTTTTTTTTTTTTCCGACATCAAGCACCCAAAGGAAGACTTCCTTCTCATGATTAGCCTAATTCTTACATGTCCTCAAGATCAAAGTTTAAATACTACTTCATCTGGGAATGCTTTGAAAAGAACTCCCCAGTCCTCATTCCCCCATGCCACCCCGACTTTATTAATCCTTGCTTTTGAAATACTATTTTTCTTCTTTGTGCTTACCAAATTACACTATTTTACACACACACATATATATATATATAATTTCCTCCATGTATAGATGCTCAATAAATATGTGAAGACAGAATGGATAAGTAGGTAGATAGCACTAAATTCCTAAGAATTATTTTTGTAGTCAACAAGTTAGAATACATTAAAAAAACTTCAAAGAGTGGTTTGAAATTAGAATTAAATATAAAATTATATTTTTGAGGTTTTTCCTTTTACTAGGCATCAGGCCAAATTTAATGATGTGAACAGGGAAGTAAAATATTTTCCATTAAAGACAGTAGTACAAGGGCACCCCATCTGATGGTAAGCTGAGAATTCCCTTATTCAGTAACTAAACATCTTCCTTGCACACTAATACAATGAGATACTAAAGCAATGCCTGTTGTTTTAAGAGACAATTTTCTCCTTCTTGAACAGTTTTTCAAAGAGCTAAAGAGAGAATCTAAATCATTAAATCATCATTTTTCTTCTGCCTTGTACATTTTCTAGCGTTTTGGTAGATGCTTCTTTATTTGAATATACACACTAGTAGAACTGCTGGGTCGTATATAGAAGTAGTTCTAGGTGAAATTTTTGAGGAACTTCACATAATTTTCCATGGTGGCTACACTGATTTTCTCCATAAACTTGACAATACTATCCCCCCTTCTTCATAATAGCCATTATTATAAATGCCAAGTAATATCTCACTTTGGTATTAATTTTTTTCTGATGATTGGTGATAATGTGCTCTTTGGTAGAGACTGTGTTGAATCTGCAGATTTCTTGGGCAAGATAGATAGTATATGATATTATATCTTTCACTCTATGAATATGGTATGTTTTTATATCCTCTACATTTCTTGCATGAATATTTTAAAGTCTTTAGTGTATAAATTGTTGTGTAGTTGTATCCTTCCTGCAAGGCATGATCATTGCCATCTTGAATCAAAGCAACCATAATCACCCATACCACGATGCCCTCATAAGTTCAGGCCTATAACACCTTCTGGAAGAGAAAACAATGGAGGATCCCAGGGCTCACAGCATTCACAAGAGTCTCACAATTCTTGTCCCTCCCCAGGTTTATACACAAATGAGTGGAGTAGACTATTCAGTGATGTGGGTGCCTATGAAATGCCCAGGTCTAGCTGCCTCTGACTCACCCACATGTCTGTAAGTAATCCGTTAAACTCATTGGTTCACCAAGCTGGATGGAATCCTTTCTTTGGCCTGGCAGCCCCTTCTCTATTTGGGGAAGTGGGTAGATATTTCTTTACATCTCCCCAGGAAAAGTCACATGATAACACTTTCCACAATTTATTCCTTAGTGTTTTATATTTTGATGCTATTGTGAATGAGATTGTTTTCCTGATTTTTCTTTATAATTTGTGAATAGTATATAGAAATACTACTAATTTTTGTATATTGTGTGCTGAGCCTATATAATGATCTGGTCCTTTTAGAAATGAAGTTCTTCTAAGTGCCTTTAAAAGCTGAGTGCTTGCAACTAGCTGACACAACAATCATAACTTTGTGCCCCAAACTGAAGGTCAAACTTGGCCAAACAGACAAACAAGCAATGTATATAACAATGGTATTTGATGAGAGATCTTTAAAAGAAAAGAATTGACTTGCTAATTTTAGTAAGACAACAGACAGTTATCATGTCTGTTACCTTAAACCATATCAAATGGCACATTCAGAAATATACATGATTATTTTGTTATTACGAACTATTTTTTCTCTTAATATTAATTCATTGTGTTTAATCCACTGGAAGCTAACATTCAGTTTTGTGATGTGATAAACACACCCTTACAAATACTTTGTTAAATTATATTTACTTGCACAATTCATTCACTATTCTTATTATAGGAAAAAATTGTTTATATGAGCTGTAAATAAATCATTGTATGGTAATTAGCTCATAATTTTGCCAATGAACTCACTTGTTTTGTTGAAGTTGATTAACCCACTAGACTGTGAAGATTCTGTGTGTTCACTAGGCAGAAGTAGCAGGCTCTTGTTAAATAGCTTAGGCTAGCCTTGAACACATGATCCTCCTGTCTCTGCCTTCTGAGTTCTGGGATTATGGGTATGTCCCACTATACCTGGCTAGACAGAAGTTTTTAAACTCTTTTGGTCAGGCCTGCTTAAGGACTATTTAAGATAAAGGGCCTAAGCAGATTTATTGTAGATATAATGTAACATCTTGCATAAATGTGGATATCCACATTTTCTAATGTCATGTGGGAATAGGTGTTTGTCTATCTGTACTCCAAACAGTTCCTGCTTGCTTTATCCTATCTCTGGGTTTTGCTACCTATGATGACCAAAGTTATCCCTGATATACATAGTATTGCTTTATATAGTATTTCTTCATCATATTCTTTTTAACTTAATTTTTAAATTTATTTTAATTTTATGTGTATGAGTGTTCTGCATGCAAGTGCACTCATGTTGTGCAATGTCCGCAGAGGCCAGATGAGTGCATTGGATCCCCTGGAAATGGAATTGGTTATGAGCCACCATGTTGTGCTGGGAACCCAACCAGGGCACTCTGCAAAAGCAGTCAATGCTCTTAACCACTGAGCCATCTCTCCAGCCTCCACTTCCTGATATTCTTTATCCTGACCTCTGAGATGCACTTTTCTGTCTTTTTGACACTGAGTCTCTTCTTCCAGGTACCTGTTCAAATCCTCATGGACCTACTGTGTATCATGAAGACAAGTAAGGCACAAACACCACAGTAAAACTGTGTTATGTCCTAAGAAAATAAAGAACCAAGTGTTGTTAAGAATGATAAGTAGTTGAAGAAGGATTTGGTTGGGAAGGGAGAAAGGGATACATTAGTCATGGGAAGGAGCTGGGGTTGACCAGGAGCAGGATGGGAGAAGAACAATGATGATACTTAAGAAGTGCTGCCCTCCTTCTTACCCTTTCTCCTTTAACTGTAATAACACATTTTTCACTGTGGTCAATGAGACTAGCTAGGTCTGTTTCCCAGTCCTGAAGTTACCACCTACCAGCAGTGCCACCACAAGAACCACCAAAATGACCTGGTGATTTAAGTGGCTGGTTTCCTCTTGACTTCCACAACAGTCGGAACCTTTAGATGGGAAGTCCTATTTCAGATTCACAGATTTGCTCTTTGGTCGTTTTCTCATTTGCATGTGGCCTTTGTAATTATAATAGCATTAGCTGAAGAGGAAGGCTATATACCCAGAGCAAGCAGAAGTATGCTTCAGCTGTTCAAACCAATCTGACTCTGCTCCACTGGCTGAACTCCAGCCATCCTGGCTCATGTCACTGTGCCAGTTGCCAAAACATTAATATTCTCTAATCCTGTATTCTTCATTTTAACTTTTTTCCCTCAATATATTCTCTAAATTCAATGAACACAGCCTGTACTTCCCCCTCCAATACCGTAGATTGCCTCCTCAATGAATTCCATATGTGAAAAATCCCAAGATAAGAGCTTGACTTCTCCGGATCTGGAAAGGTTGGCTTACAGTGAATGATATTGACAAGTACCAATTCTACCCAATGTTAGAGGCCCCATTATGGATGCTTTTTTTTTTTTTAATCTTAGTCCAACAGCAAGCCACCAGACAGTGTTAAAACTTTTTTAAAATTTCATTTATTATTTTTATTTTATGTGTATGTGTGCATTGCCTGCATGTAGGTAAGTGCACCTGTGTCGTGCAATACCCATGGAGGTCAGAAGAAGCTGTCGGATCCCCTGGGACTGAAGTTACAGACCATTGTTAGCTGCCATGTGGGTGCTGGGATTTGAACCTGGGTCTTCAGCAAGAACAACCGGTGTTCTTAACCACTGAGCCATCTCTCCAGCCCCAAGAGTGTTAAGCTTGGGAAAAGAGAAACATACTTGCCTTTTAAAAATCACTGATACTGTCTACTAAATCAAACACTAGTCAGGGTGTTTGTTTCCTAGGAGCTAATTAGAGAGAAAATAAACAGCTTACACAAACTGCAGTGAGGACTACAAGGGCTAAAACTGTAAGATATTTTCTTACAGCTGTAAAAGTCAGAGTGGAGGGTATATGTTATAAAAGGGAAAAAAGCGTTGTCTTTGAACTTTGAGGTTAACTGCCACTGATGAACTGAAATTCAGAGGTGTTTTTACAACTATAGATATAACTCTTTCTATTCCTGGTGTTTACAATGTGTCAAGGGTAAGTAAGCTGAGAATAAGAATAAATATAAATCATAACTTGTCACAGGTAACCTGAAAAAATACCAGGCAGATGTCACCTTCCATGGGTAGGAAACTTCTAGACTTCTGGAGGTTATTTTAACTCAAGCATTATTTTCCAAATGTCATTTCTTACCATGCAGTCCATTTTATTGCTACATGCACAAATCATTTTCAATAATGAGTATGAGGCAGGGTAAAAGACAATTATAGTCCAGAGGTCTTACAAATCAAAGGAATTACACAGATAAAATCCCTGAAGCAAGTTCATGAATCCATGAGTTATGGAATTAAATTTGCTTCAAATGTCACCATTTCATCATCTCCAGTTCCTAAACTAGGGAAGAGCAACTTCAGAGAGCATATACCTGATCTCAGGCCTTCACCTTCATGTGATCCTGACACCTTTCCCTCTGAATCTGGCTTTCACTGGTGTTTATAAAGTCCTCTAGATGTTGTGTAAATGCATTAGTAACAAGCCAGCAATCCCCTCCACCCCTACCCCTCAAAAAGCAATGGCTTGTTTGAAGCTCAGGAAACTTTGCTGCTTCAGTCTTAAACCAATTTTATTCAATTTCTGGGACATGACACAGAAAACAGCACACTCAGATGGAGGAACTTTTTTTAATGACTACCAATCTTGTACAAGGAGCCTAATGTATCTAACCACAGCCCTTTGGCTTCAAGAATTTCCATTACTGCACTTTCAAAACAGCACTGTGACTTCCCACAGAACCATTAAAATGACCTCTTTTGAAGCAGGTTACTGAAATTCATTACTATAATGTATTCTTCCCTACCAGCCTCCCAGTATGGATTACTATCCCTTGGGCCAGGATTTCAGATTGTTGTATGCTCACACAAATCATCCACTAAAAATTCTGACTTAATCAGTAAATTGATGTTCACTTTTAAAGGAAAAACTGTAAACACATAAATTCCATATTAATTTTAAAAGTAAGCAAGGTTTATGTTGTACAATCACCCAATTGGCATGCATTAGGTTTGAACTTGCTTTTCTACTTTCTCAAAGTAGCATACTCACAACTTATCTACAGTTAGAGTCAATTTTTGTTAGTATGCAACCCATTAGAATATCCAGGAAAATCTGCTAACAAGAGTCAGATCAGCCTAATCTCAGTGTAGGGAAAATGTCTGTGTTCTTTTGTGTCTTGATAGCTATTCCCCTATTTTAAAGTCACTGGCCTCACAAATTACTTTACTTAATAAAAATCTACAGATTAACTCCTAGTACCAATGTTTTATAAGCACAAATCCAGTTTACTTCAATCCATATACATACTGCTTCCTGCAGTTGATAATAGAAACACCTGAAGGCACACTAGGTTCCCTTCCAGTCTCTAAGTTTGTGATTAATAAAAAAAAATCCCATATAATTATCATTTCTGTTTTATAATGTACAATAATCATAAGTAATGACAAATCAAATTTAACTTCTGAGTTAATGCTCACAATTATTATAGTGTTTGGATTTTATTTCTTTTTTAAAAGAGTTTATTTTATTTTGGATGCTGGAGAGATGGCTCATTGGTTAAGAGCACTGGCTGCTCTTGCAGAGAACCTGGGTTTGGGTCCCAGTACCCACATGGTGGCTAACAATCATCTGTAACTACAGTTCTAGGGAATCCAATGTCCTCTTATGACCTCCATGGGCATTGCACAACATGGGTGAACTTACATTCATGCAGGCAATACACTCATACACGTAAAATAAAAATGATTTTATTTTTAGTAATGTTTAGATGTTTGTATATATGTGGGTATGAGAATGTAAGTGTAGTGCCCTTGGATGCCAGAAGAGGGTACCTCCTAATATGGATGCTGGGAACTGAACCTGTGTCTTCTGCAAGAACAGCAAGTGTTCTTTAGTGCTGAGCCCTCTTTCCAACTCTTGGGTTTTAGCTAAGTGTCCCTCAACAGTCTTTGCTTTTTAATTAAACAACATGCCTCAGGATGCTGGGTTTCTTGTAAGAAAGAAGAGGATAAAATTGGGGAGGGAGGCACATGGGAGTTCAAAAGCAAAGAATTATGTACTATTTCTTAAACAAGGTGGATATATGTTCTTGGTTTATTGATCTCTTGACAGATTTGTATCTGCTTAATATTTGCCAAAAACCGTTTGGAAAATAAGCCAAGTACATAGAAATAGTTACTCTTTCAAGTTTCCACATTTAAATTATTACAACCTGCTTGAAGCAAATCAGAAATATCTGTGAAATTTTTAAAAGTTTATTGATACTTTCAGGAAATACCTGTAAGGATAATTTTGTTCCCAAAAGTTGTTATACAGTGCTACATTAGCAACACTGTGATATAGTATCTTCAACATTAGAAAGAAAAAATATGGTGTTTCATTTTAAAACTAAAATCTCAAAAACAAGGTGATACCATCCACTATTCACAGCAAACATTTCTCTACTGTATCCATTCTGAGTAACAGACAAGGTACTTATACTATTACAGGTACAAGGACGAGGCCACAGTCCCTGTCTGTGTGCATTTGTCACCTAACAGGGAAGGAAGACATTCAAGATAAAAAACTGATTATGATGCAAGACAACACTGAAACAGAGGCACAGTCAGCATGATATGGAGGTGATTTAAGAAGTGGACTGGGCTTCCCTTGGCAAACAGCAGGTGTCATGATTAATTGGCAGCCATCTAGGTGAGAACCTCTCACTCTCACAGTTCGGAAATTTGATTTCATCAGTGCCCCAGAATTGACCAGATCCAAAGATGATGAAACACCCTCACCAACTATCAAAATTAAAGAACATGGATAAAAAAGTCAGTTTATAAATTTATAGTAAGAATTATAACTACTGGGAAGAGCAGATATCCACATGACCGGATAGAAGCTAAAAGGAGAATCTTAGCATCGGAAAGATGTTTGGATATAAGAAGTCACAATAAGGTCAGACAATGATCCAGTTAGGTTTTTAAAGGGCATCATTCTTTTAAAATAATATTTTTATTGAGAATCTTGAGCATACTCAGACTCTCTCCCTCTTCTCCTATCCGATACATCCTCACCTCCCTACCCTCTCACTTCAGGCCATTGATTACTTTTTAAAGGCCTATTAAGGCTAGTTTGTGTTCTCCAAGTGCTCTTGGGTATGGATCCATCCACTGGAGCCTGGTCAACCTTCCAGACTTCACAACCTTAAGCAAAACCCTCTCCCAGCAGCTATCAATTGTAAATAGCTCCTAGCTAAGGCTGGGCTTCTTGCCCACCTTCCTCATACATTATAGGCTTTTGTCTGGCTTGGGCTTACACAAGTCTTGTGCATGCTGTCACAGTTGCTTTGAGTTCATAAGTGCAACAGCCCTGTTATGTCCAGAAAATACAGTTTCCTTGTATTCATCTATTACCTCTGGCTCTTACACTCTTTCTGCCCCCTCTTCCACAATTATCCCTGAGCCTTGGGAGGAAACAAAGTGATATAGGTATCCCATTTACAGCCTAGCACTCTGCAGTTCCTTATTTTCTACATGATGGCCATTTTTGGTTTCTGTATTAATCAACATCTGATTCAAGGGGACGCTTCTCTACTCAGAGTTGAAAGCTGTACTAATCTATGTGTATAACAGTAGGTCATTAAGAGTTTGTTTAATACTTTCTCTATATGTTCTCCCCTATGGCCTGTGACCTATCTAGCCACAGGTTCTTGACCCTCATAACAGTGCCAGATATGGGCTCCATCTTGTGAAGCAGGCCCTACATCCAATCAGAAAGTGGTTGGTTACTCTCATAGCAGTTGCACCACTATTACTCCACTATTGCACCAGTGGGTATATCTTACCAGGCCAGTCATTATTGCAGCTTGCAGGGTTCACAGCTAGATAAGGTTGATGATTACTATTCTATTCTGATAACATTCATAGCACTTTCTAGTACTATGAAAACTAGGCAGTAGAGATGAAGTTTTTGAGGTCAGTACCAGAGAATTGATTTCAGCAATAGGGTCTTGCCGTCAAGTTCCAGAGAAAAACCAGTAGCACTGGCAAAAGAGGGTGTCCATTTCTGCCACTGGGCTTTTCATTCGCAAGCCTGTGGCATCTGGTATGGCCTTTGAACCCTCATTATAACTCCATTTAACCACCCCCCCATATATATATCCTGCCCTCCCACTACTTACTCCATTTAGCCTTTCTTATTCCACTATTCTCCTGTCTCCCTTTATATTGCTGCATTCTGTCTCCCCTCCCAAGAACCCCCTCCCCAAGGGCCCTAATTAGTTTCCTGATCTCTGTGGATTTTCCAAATGAAACACACATGCCTATTAGTTTGATATGTTCACTTTCGCAAAAGGAAAGTGCTTCAAGGACAGCCAGCCAGATGTCTTCTCTAGAGATGACCAGAAGGTACATCTGTCTTTACCTCTCCACTTTCCCTTTGTGCTTATGTCAAACCTTTTCTAAGGTCATGTTCTTCATGTTTATAACTTTAACCAGGTTGAAGTCAAGTCTTTAGTACTTTGGCATAGGTAGATCTTTGTCTGCTGTATAGCATATAAGGCAATAATTAGAGTTTGTTGACATGGCATATAGAAAATGACTAAGCTTGAACACAGGGAAGGGACCATAGAGAAAAAGGTGCTATGATAAGTTGAAGAAAATCTCACATTCCTTAGGTATCTTAAAAGAATTGGTGAACCATTGCAGGTTTCAAGGATGGGAGCAATCTTAGAATGAAATGGTCTTTATTAACTTTTTTAATAATTTTTTTTATTAAAAGTTTTTTATGTAATTCTTGTGGCATTGTAGATATATCTCTCTCAAGGTGCTCCTGGAAAAGCATGAGCTCACAGGGCATCACTGGAAGTTTCACCTCAAAGAGAAGCTACAATTTTCACATAATGCATGACTAAATTATGTTAAATAATATTTAGAGTTTTAATGCCTCAATTTGATTTTTTTCTTCATTGTTTGGGTTTGGTGACAAACAATAATTTTAGTTTCTAAACCAATGCTATCCTTTAGAAAGATTTGCCAAATACATAATTTAAATTTTTCCAGTAACCATCGTAAATAATACAGACAAAAGTAAGTGAAACTGATTTCAACACTAAATTTTATTTAATCTAATATGTCCAAAATATTACCATTTCAACACATAATCAGTAGAAAAAGCTTTTATGTCATTTACATTCTTTTTTCAATTCAAATTCTTGAACTCCAGTATGTATTCTTGCACTTAAGGAACATCTCAACTTAAGCAACTTCTATATCAAGTACTCAGTAGACACTGGTGTCTGGGGGCCTATCATGTTGGATAGTGCCATCTTAGGCTGCCTACTGTCTGCTCCAATGTGTTCCATGTTAGCAGATAAAGTGCTCATTTAGAACAACCTAAGAATGCTCCTCATGGACATAGAGAAGGACTGAAAGATTATGAGAATCAAATGAGGAAAGGATAAAGGAGAAGGAGAGGGAAAGGTTGAGGAGGGGAGGGAATAGATAAATAAGAGATTCGATTTGACCAGTTAACTGATTCACTTGCAGCTATCAGGAAAAACAGATTTCTGTATCTTTTCCTTCAGAAGTGTTTTAAAACTACAAAATAGTGGAATCTTTTCTTTTGTCTAAATTTCCATAGCTGTTTGTGACAATCAGACTCAAAAGTTAACCTGTGCATCTTGAATTAGCTTCAAATTGTTAACTGAAAACTCCCTGCTGCATTAAACAAAAGAGCCAATTCTTCATTCAGCTTCCTAGCGCCTGGTTCTGATTCGATGGAGGAGAAACAAGTGCTTACAGCTCTGATTCCACACACGCTAAAGTTATTTTAGACAATCTGATTGCATGCCGCTTATCTTCATATTCATGAAGACCATGGGAGGCCTTGGGCATCTCTGTAACAGGAGGGACAGTTGAGCTCCAATCCACTAAGACCACAAAGAGCCGAAAAAGTGAACAGCTACACATTTTTGTAGATGGTGTATGGTTCTTAAATGTATCCCTGTCTCCTGTTCTACTGTCAAACTATCCATCACCCCAACTTGAATCTCTCATAGCTCTTACTTTTTAGAACATACCCACTTCCCACACTAATCTATGCTTAGAGACAAGACCTCAGAGTCAAATTGGTTACAAGTCTGTATAAATTAGAGTGACTGAAACTGAGGGATTCCCCTGCAAACAAACACTAGAGCTTAGGAGTATAATTATGTATCTCTTTCTGTGTATGTGTATTAGAGTTTAGCCATTCACATTTCTGAATGCTTATCCCGATAAGCATAAAGGAAGCTGTTAAATATGATGTTCATGTTAATTTACTTTAATTTGTATAATATAGCAGTCATTTGGCCATAATAAATAGAGCAGACTGTGGCTAATCACCTTTGATGACCATACATGTTTGATTGGAAGCATCTGCTTTGATGACGCAGGGCAGTTGCCATAGATAAAAGAGAATTAGGAGGTGGTACTGTGATGTGGCACACATCTCCTGATCATTATACGGAAATGTTAAAATAAGTCCCTTCTGACAGTTGATTTATTCTCTGTATCTTCTTCATTAGAGACATTTGTTTATTCTGTTTTCTTCCTACTATTTTGTTGTAGGCAAACCAAGGTTTTACTGTAACAGAAGGCTAACCTGTATGTTCTCTAAATACCATGAAGATAGAGTGAATCCTGACACTAGATAAAAACTAAATTTAGACAAAAATCTGCTTTTATACACTAATTTTAGAGAGAATGAGTATCTGAGGAAGGAGGGGAAGTTAATTACACATCAACGTACTCTCTAATTTCTCCTATCTACACAGACAGAATCTAATATCAGTGTCCTCAGATTTTATCAGCTAAAGAAACAAAGCTTTAAAACATTCCAAAAATAAGATACCACAGTTCCCTCAAGTAGGACTTGGTGCTACAGTGATGGCTGCCTCTCCCATGTCTGTGTGCTGATTCTGTATTTCTATCTCCTTGGCACTGGCTGCATTCGCTCCATCATTAGAAGCTTTGTGTGTGTATTTGGACTTTGCCTTACTTTAACATTGTTATCTTTCTCCTGAGTATGCTTTCTCCCATTTTGTTTTTGGATGAATTCGGGCAGTAGTTATACTATTATCATTCTGGAAAACTCTAGTATCCTTGTCTGACTTTGTTCAGACAAATAAGTGAAAATTTATCACTAGAGAAAAACACACTGATTTTTTTTTTTTTTTTTACAAAATGTCTTACTAGGTAGCTGTAGCTGACCTGGAGCACACTACATAGACCAGATTGGCCTTGAACTCATAGAGATCCACCTGGCACTTCCGGCCTGAACTTTAAAATTAATTCACCATAAATGTTCTTTTTTTTGTGGTGCTGGGAACCATACCTGGATCCTCTTGAATGCTAGGCAAGAACTTGACTGACAGATCCCCAGCCTTTCTGTTGTTATTTTACATAGAAGAGACTTGAGTTAAATTTCCATGGATATGAAAATGAAGGAACAAAATCAACTTTTTCACTGCAAAATGATAAAAAGGGAAAACAAAAGCATATTTTGTATTAAGAGCTGGAGTTTTTCTTTCCGTTGCATTCTATCGTTTTGTTTACTATGGAAATTACTGATTTAGAGATACTTGGTCTTAAATATTTATACATACAATAAAGGCTGGGTTGATTTTTCTGTGCTGTTCGATTGTGCATCAGCAAGTATTCTATCCAAAACTACTGATTTGCAAAGTTAGGTGTCGCAACTGTTGAGAAGAACAGCAAGTGCTGTCAAATTGCTTTTTATGTTATTAATACATTCCAGCATTTGATTTACTTAACTGCAGATCATTTAAAGAAGTTCAGTCTTAGTTAAAATGCCTGATTTGAGGCAGTGCTGGAGAAGGATGTGACAGATTATATTGTCTAAAAATGACTGAAGTGATATTTCTGGTTCCACATGCTGTTATCAACCTTACTACTTTCTCATCAAGGAGCAGAGGCTATTTCTCATCACCTCTAAACTGACTGGGCTTTTGTGTTTTCCCCAGAAAACACACTGTTGCAGAAATGGCATGTATGACCTTTTAGGCTCTCTTGATATTCTAACCCTTGAAAATCAGCCCTTTTTGATGTTCAGAATCCAAAACTCCTAAAAAAAGTGCCTTGGGTAAGTTCCCAGTCAAGTGTGTCTTTTATCACCACACCAGGTATGGTCTGTGTATGTCTGCGGAGGGGGAGGTAGAGCTTCAGATGGTTCTAATTCTACCCCAGGTGATTAGTTGTCCTCAGTTTTTGAGTGTTCCTGCTGAAGTCACAGGCAAGGAGAAAACAGAGACAAGCACACCCTGCTGTGCCCTGTCCCAATTCTTGATCCACAGAACCCATGAGCCTATTAAATAGTTGCTATATGCCACCAAGTTTTCAGGTACTTGGTTATGCAACAGTAGGTAATTGGAACAGAAGGACTAAAGAAGCAAAAAACCCACAAATCTTTGTATTATAACTAAGAATGAATTATTCTGGAAATACGATTCTGACATAGTCACATGTTCCCTCCAATTTAAATTAGAGCTAGCTCAAGCTCCCATTATTGAATAATCAGGAAGTACTACATCTCTTTTCCAAAGAGTGAGTGCTGGTGTCACATACACTCCCTTCTGACTTCACCCCATTGGCTTTCACTGCTAAGTGGTATCTGCTGTCCAAATCTGTATGCCCACTCCATGTGAGGTCTTTAAGATTCAAATCTCAGTACAAGCAACACAATTGTTTATCTTTTTTCCTTCTTTTCTCTGACACTGTACTTGCATCATTTCCACACATTCTTCTCCTACCTTCCAACTCCTCCCATGTCTCTGCTACCACAGCCCCCTCTCAAATTCATGTCCTCTTCTTCTCTAATTATTATTG
Organism: Nannospalax galili; assembly: GCF_000622305.1. Classification (NCBI taxonomy): domain Eukaryota; kingdom Metazoa; phylum Chordata; class Mammalia; order Rodentia; family Spalacidae; genus Nannospalax; species Nannospalax galili. The sequence goes on along the minus strand of NW_008357584.1, from coordinate 1,011,527 downwards.
TTATGTATTACCACTTAGGAAAGACATAATCATACAACAAGAGGCACACCAAACACCAAATAGGTAGGAACAGAAAAGAAACTTACCACTTCATATTATAGTTAAAATACCAAATATACAGAACAAAAAAGGGGGGGAGTGTTGAAAGCTACAAGAGAAAAGACACAAGTCACATATAAAGGAAAATCCACCAGAACAGTTGATTTCTCAATGGAAACTTTTAAAGTTAGAAGAGCAAGGTCACCAGGTTCTAAAAGATAAAAATGCCAACTCATACTGCTTTATCCAGCATAACTATATGCCATAGTTGAAGGAGAAAGAAAGATTTGCCACAATATAAAAAGACTAAAAGAATTCATGTCCACCAAACCAGCCACACAGAGAATTTCGGAAGCAGTGCTTTAGATTGAAGGGGAATATGCATAGGCAAGACATTACAGAAAGAAAACAATGATAGGATACCTGAAGACTCAAAAAGTAATCAAAAAACAAAAAAAATGACAGCGATCAACACACACCTTTCAATAATCACTTTAAATATTAATAGCCTCAACTCCCAATTAAAAAGTACAGGTTAATTGAAAGGATTAAGAAATAAGATCTATCTTTTTGCTGCATATAAGAAACATATCTTCAAGGATAGGTACCACCCTACAACAAAAAGATGGAAAAAAGTATTCAAAGCAAATAGGACCAGGAAACAAGGAGGAGTTGCTATCTTAATAGCTGACGAAATACAATATAGGAATTATTAATCAGAAAAGATAAGGTACAACACTTCATTCTGATCAAGGGAACAAACAACTAGCTCCACATACCTGGCTCTGATATCCACAGCACAGAGCTCAACAATCAAGAAAATGTCCCACAGATATGGCCAAAGGCCAGTCCAATGAAGGAAATTACTCAACTGAGACTCTCTTTACCCAGGTGTGTCAATTTGACAACTAAAGCTATTCAGCACAATTGACCCCTTGTCAACTTGACACACAGATCACTTTAAACCACAACCTTTACATTTCTTATCTCCAAGATATGACAATATCACAACACAAAATAGTACAACAATCAGGCACACTTAAGCAAAACCTTAGTCCAGCAAAGTAGCTCAAAGCTGGATATCTGGGATTCATCCATGATCTTCTGGGTTTCAAAGTGTTTCAACAGCTCCACTTACCTGGCTCTGTTGTCCACAGCACACACAGCTGGTCTCACAGGCCCAGGCCAGCTACATCCCACACCTGCTGCTGCCCTGGGTGATTGTCCCATAATCCTGGCATCTCCAAAAAGCTGGGGTCTCCATTAAAACTGAGGCTGTACCTTCACCAATGGACTCTTCGGGCCTCTCAGGGTGCAAAGGCTCAGATTCTATGACCCCTTCAATCCTGGAGGTCTTCACTGCAATTGAGACTGCGCTTTCACCAATGGCCTTTCCTGGCCTCTCAGTGTGCCAAGCCTCAGCTGCTCTCTGTGACCCCTCCATACTTTCAACACCAGAACTCTGCAAGGGACTCTTAAATATTGCAAAGTCCTGCTTCCAGCTTGAGATGGAGGCTCAGAGCTCCTCTGGACCACAGCTTCTGTGTGCTGACCCTAAGGAAATACCTCCCAGGAGATTTTGTAACCATGATGCTGGTCTCTTGTTGCTCACAGCTGCTTTTTCAGCCCCACCTAAACAGCATCAATTGTCCCAGTAAAGCAAAGGTTTCAATTCAGTGGTTCTGCTCTCTTCTTAATCACAGCTGATTCTTCAGCCCCAGCTGACCAGAAACCACAGATTCTCAATTCAAAATATCACAAAAACAATCTTAATAGTCTCTGCTTCCCTTTGAAGCTTCACAAGCCAGGCATCCATCATCTACAACTCTTTCGGCATAACTATTGTTAAGTCCCACAGCAACAAACTCTAAACATTTTATGTTTTTTCTAGCTCAAAGTTCCAAACACTTCCACAGTCTTCCCCCAAACACCAAGGTCAGGACTGTCACAGCAATATGCCATGATCATGCTTCCAATATCTGTTCTAGGTTGCCTTCAATTGCTGTGACAAAACACTCTAACCAATACCAACTTGGGGAGGAAAGGATTTATTGGGGTTACATCTCCTGGGTCACAGTCCATCACTGAGGGAGCCCAAGGTAGGAACACTAGGCAGGAACCTGGAGACAGAAGTTGAAGCACAGACCACGGAGGAACACTGCTTACTGGCTTGCTTCCCTGGCCAGTGCTCAGCCTGCTTTCTTATACAATACAGAACAACTTGTCCAAGGATGAGACCACTCACAGTGGGTTGGGCCTTCCACCATCACTCAAAAATCAAGAAATTACCCCCAGAGACATAACCATAGCCCAGTCCAATGGAGACAATTCCCCAATAGAGGCTCCCTCTAACCATGTGTGTCAAGTTGACAACTAAATCTATCCAGCACAAGTACCAAACTCTGGAATACCCAATTTCATAAAAAGAATACTACACGACTTTAAGCCATATATTAATCCAATTCATTAACAGAAGGGGATTTCCATACTCCCTGATCATCAATAGACAGGTCATCTAGAAAAAAATAAACAGAGAAATATTAGAGTAAAATGACATTATACATCAAGTGAACTTAACAGATATATACAGAATAATATTCTATCTCAACACCACAGAATACACATTCTTCTCAGCAGCCCACGGAAGTTTCTCTAAAATAGATATATGTTGGGACACAAAGCAAATTTCAACAATACAGGAAAACTGAAGCAGCTCATTGTATCCTATTTGACCACAATATAGTAACAGAATCTCTAAAAATCACACCAACTCAGAGAGATTAAACAACATACCAATGAATGATGAATGGCCAAAGAAGAAATTAAGAAGGAAATTTTAAAAGTCCTGAAATGAAATGAAAATTAAAACACACAACACCAAAACCCTTAGGTCTGAAAGAAGTTCTAAAAGTGAAATTTATAGCACTAAATGCCAACACAATGTTTTAAGAAGGAACTAACTGTATGCTGATATCTGTATTCCCTGAGGGCCATTCAAATAAAGTGCCCCATGTAGTTTTCCAGAATTCTTTAGTCTCATGGATGACATGCTTCCTGGATACTCCTAGAGGATCCAGATGACCAATGGTATAGCCTTCTGGTTACATCTCCTGGGTCACAGTCCATCAGAGCCACAGTTATCCCCCATTAGATCTGATTCTAGAAAACCACCCGAAGATCAGATCTTTTTTTTTTTCCAAGTTCTCTCCTCATATAGGTAATCAATGTTTTTATACACACTGACTTACAGTGGCAACTTATATTTTCTGCACTGACCCCCTTATCCTGGCCAGAGAGCCTCCTGTCTCTGTAACCCACTCACCAGCCCTGAGGTCATAGGCATAGGCTTTTTACATGTGTGCTAGGGATTTAAATCAGGTCCTCATGCTTATGTAGCAAGGACTCTTACCCACAGAGTCACCTCCCTAGGCCTCCCTTTTCTTAGTCATGAATACAGACATGATTAATGCCCTTGAACAACAGAGAACTTTAAGGAAACTCTGACCTTCACAACAGAAAAAGCTGCTCATGCCTTGGAGGGAAGTCCAAAAATTCTCTAACCATCTCATTCATTAGAGTTGCAGAAATATCACTATGAATTGATCCTTCCTTTCAGGCAACTTGACGCATTCTAAATAATAACTAAAGTTTTAGTGAAAAAATATGCAATTTAGTGAATATTCACTGCTCTGCAGTATCTGTCCTGGACAAGTGTTTTGATTATCTTAATGATACACCAGATTATAGATCAGCAAATTATTGTTACAAACCAAATCCTGTTTCTTTTATGAAAAAAGTTTCACTAAAGCATTATATTCAAATTCAGTAATATGTCATTTATGACTGTTCTTGAACCACAATGTAAGATTTTAATAGTGACAGTAGATCTTCTTGTCCTTTAATCCTAAATTTTTTCCTTTCTGGCCCATTACAGAGAAAGACTACCAATCTCTTCTTTAGACAGAAGAAAATCCAAGCAAAGTAGCTAAAAACAGAACAGACAAAACCAACAACAAATAACCTATCTGCAGAGGAAGTCTGTGAAGTTTTCAATAAGCGCAATATTTTATAATGTATTTGCTTTCCTGATCCACATTCATCTTTGGAAACACAAAAATAAAGGTAAACTGAGAACACCCAAACACTAAATTTTAGAATTTAGGTCACTGAAAATTGATTTATAGCCTGTCTATGCTCTTAAGGAAAATATTTTAAAAAAAAAAAGATTATGATTGGAAAAGAAACAAAAATTTTCCCATGGAAAATTAAACTTCAGCTAAAAATTCAAAACAAGAGCTTCCAAAATACCTTGAAAAAACTGATGAATTGCTAGGTAATAGTAAGAAATGCATTGCATTCTCAATTAAATAGTCAATGACAACTTTTCATTTTGAAAGAATGAGAGGTTAAGGACAATTTTAGAAGAAAGAGAATAGTGTAAAACCATAGTGTAAAACCATACTTGAAATAATGTTAGCTAAAAACATTCTAAAACTGATTTCATATTGTAGCTATGTGTGGAATAAATTTTAAAAATCAACTAGCTTCACTTTTGATTCCTGTGCCTGCATGATGATGTGAGAGCTTCACTTCTGCTGCTCCTGCTCCAGCCACCTCCAGCCACCATGCCTCCCTGCCATGACAGACTGTAATTCCCCTGGAACCATAAGCTCAAAGAAACTCTTTCTTCTATAAATTGCTTGGGTCAGAGTTTCTATCATAGCAACAGAAAAGTGACTAATACAGTAATTGGTACCAGAGAATGGGCTGTTGGCTGTGAAGAACCTGACCATGTGGGGTTTTGAATAAATGTGGAAGACTTTGGAAGGTTGGGCTAGAAAAATGGTTGATTGCTATAAGCAGAGCTTAATAGGCCATTCTAGTAGGGGGCTGGAAGAAAGTAGTGCTGAAAACAATGCAGTTCCAGAGAGAAAGAAGGACTTAAGCAGAAATTGGGATATTTTGGCAAAGAGTCTGGCTGGAGTCTACCCACAGCCAAAGAGCTTGCCTGAGGCTAAGTTGAAAAGCCATGGACTAATTTCTCTGAAGGAAGAAATTTCAAGAGAGCCTAATGTAGAAATGGTGGCATGGATATTAATGGTGAATATTATACAGATTTACAGAGAAAAAGTGGAAATGGGGCAGAAAGAAATTCAGAATGTACAGGATGGATTGCAAAAGAGCACTAGGAAGACTAATGTTGGAGGCCTGGCATATGATGGAGAGGATCCCATTGATAAGGAGACTAAAAAGTGATTAAGGAGAGGCCTAGAGATTCAAACTTAAACAATGGAGTGAATGCCTCCAGGGAAAGACCACACCCAGTTAAGCCTCCAACTTGTGAAAGGAAAATGCTTCAGGGGCCACTGAAGAGAAAAGTTTCTCAAATGGATAAAGCAGGCTGGAGTTCACCCCAAATTTACAGTCAAACTTGGCATTGTTGTTCACGCGGTGCTGGTTTTAGAGGCATGAAAGATGGAAGAGTGAAGGGGTCATCAGTTCTTCCTCCACAGTTTCAGAGAGCCACTGAGGCCAGGCACCATGCAGCAGGGGTATCCATGCCTAAAGAAGGCCCTGACAGGCCATTGTGTGAAGCTGTGAAGGTGAAGCCTGGTTGGCAGTGGAGACCCCAAGAAGTTTGTGATGCCAGAGTTGTGAGGCATCTGCCAAGAAGATCTGCATACAGGGAGTGGTACCAGCATGAGCGAGAGATGTGTGTTGCACACAACAAAGCTAGAGAGGCTGAGACATCTAAGCCCTTTGGCAGTAAAGTCCCAGAAGTTGGACATGAAGCTACTGGATTTGGTGTTTGTCCTGCTGGTTTTCAGTCTTGTTTTGGTCCAGTATTTCCTTACTATGCTTCTATTCCTCCCTTTTGGAAAGGTAATGTGTATTCGGTTCCACTGTATGTTGGAAGTATGTAATTTGTCTTTTCATTTTATAGAGGCTTACAATTAAGATATTTACCTGAGTCTCAGAAGAGACTATGGACTTTTAAATAGTATTGAGACTGATAATGACTATGGGGACTTTTAGTCTGGACTAAATGCATTTTGCATTTTATATGGTCATGAGCCTACAGGGGCCAGGGGTGGAATGTGGTGGTTTGAGTCCCCCTTAGGCTCCAAATATTTGGACATTTTGTCCCCAGATGATGGCACTGTTTTGGGAGGTTTTAGAAGGTGTGGCTATCCTGGAGGAAGCACATCAATGGGGGGTGGGCTTAGAGAGTTCTTAAGCCTTGCCAGATCTCCAGTTGCTCTCCTGCTTCCTGTGCCTGCATGAGGATGTGAGAGCTTCATTTCTGCTGCTCCTGCTGTAGCCACCCTCCCTACCTCCCTGCCATGACAGACTGTAATTCCCCTGGAACCATAAGCTCAAATAAACTCTTCCTTCTATTTAAAAAAAAAAAATCAACTAGCTTCATTGGAATTCAAGAATGAATGGAATTTTTTTGATAGGATCTCACTAGGTAACCTCAGATCACCTAGAACTCACTATGCAGATCATCCCAGTCTGGCCTTTACCTTATAGAAATCTGCCTGTCTCTGCCTCTCCAGATGTGTGCCACCATGCCCAGCAAGGACTTTTTTTTTCTAAGAAACAAACTTTTGGCTTACAGAAGAGCTTATCAAGTGAGAACCTGCAAGCGATACTACATGATCAGAATGTTATATGAAGATTATTGCCAATCTGTTATTTTTATTTAGCTAAACTAATATTGATTAGTGATAGCACAAAAAAGAAAGGAAATGTTTGAACATATAAAGATATTAGATGACAATTTATAATTTATTGCCCTTAGAACTCAACAGAATATATTTTAGAAAGAAGAAAAGTAAAACATAACATAAAGAAGAATCCATTATTCACACTAAAAAAAAAAAAACTGAAAACCTGAAAGAACATTTTAAAAGATACTAGCAAATGTTTCTGTTTAAAATAAGGAAAAAACATATTATTTTAAGATATATGAAATTCCCATTTTGAGTAGGTCAAAAATGTTTGAACAGCTATACATGGTGCCACGCACCTTTAATGCCAGGACTCAAGAGGCAGAGGCAGGTGGATCTGTATGAGATGGAGACAGCTGATCTAGTGAGTTCCAGGCCAGTTGTGGCTACAGGAAGACCCTCTGTCAAAAAGACCATGGTGCCAAAAGGCAACACACAGGTGACTTGGGGAAAATATTCCCCTATAATTCTGCTCAACGATGGACCCCACGTGTTGCACTACCAACATACCAAACAAGATGTTCCTGCTGGTGCAATAGTGGGGTGTTGGGGCATCTAGGGTATGTACAACCAGCATATTTTCAATTGTACCCACTCCTAGGAGTGGAACACACTTCTGATACTATAGACCAGAGGATCAACCCTCTATAGCAGAGGAGAATATGGGCCCCAGTGGGAAGTCACTGCAATTGTTTTGTTAGACGGAAATGATGCACCTGCTAAAGTACTGAACAAGCATTTGTGTTTATACCCACAGATTAAGTTATTACAGCAGGCACTGTTTAGATGTTCTTGCTTCTTGCTGTGTGTGTGTGTGTGTGTGTGTGTGTGTGTGTGTGTGCGTGTGTGTTTATAGTACATGGAATTCCACTGACACTGTCCAACAGCCCACAGAAAACAGATGATGCAGAGACCTGAAAGTTCAGTGTCTTGCCACAATGGGAAGAAGATCATCCCATACCTACCACCCCTCCAAGGCTCAGGGACTTTTGTGGAAGAGATTGGTGGAAAGAATGTAGGAGTCAGAGGAAGGGTTGGAGTGTTAACCAGAAATGTCCTCCAACCACTATTCCAGCAAGCTACAGTCACACCTTCTTCCCATGCTCATCAAGGAGTCGAGAGGGGAGTCAGTTACCCCTACCACCCAATCAGTCAACCTTAGCTGCATGTGGGGGATGGGGCAAAGGATATATAAGTCAAGAACACCAACAGGCACCTCTCTCACCATTTTGTGCAGCTGTTGGGAGGTCACAGGATCTGTATTTGAGTGAGGACTTTATGGTGCAGTCATAAATGTGGGGCAACCACTCTTCTGTAAATAAACCCCTACCATATGCTCTGTTAAAAAATAATAATAAATATTTTTTAAAAAACCAAAAAAGAAGTTTGCACAGCAACAATTTCATATTAACATTTTTTAAATGTGAGCAACAGTGGCAAGGTGACATGCCTCACAGTTACATGTCACCTTGTACTTTTGAAGAATCAGACAAAAATAGAGAACAACTGCACATTTTCTTTTGAAAAAAATCAAATGGTTAAGATTCTGTGTTAGAAGGAAATATTCTTCATTAATACTAGTAACTATCTTAGATCAAATTCTCCACTAGAAAACATTAGGAAGACCAATTTGGAACTTTGAAAAACATATTCAAAGTATCATAGCACAACTGGTCAATTAGAATAGGCAGGGCAGGGTTTGACTCCTGAAGGAGACAGATGCAGAAGAAAGCCTCTCATGGAGGTCTCTTTCTCTCTGGAGGCTTTGGCTAGATTGGAGTCACATAACCCAAGTGAACAGTGACTATTAAATTTTGAAAGTTAAGAAATCTGCCAACGTTATGATCATGTGAAAGACAATCCTACATTGTGAAGAAGGACTCAGAGAAGCCAGCAGAGAAAGGGGCAGTGTCCTAGTTTGTTTCTTCATTGCTGTGACAAAGCACTCTGACCAATACCGACTTGGGGAAGAAAGGGTTTATTGGGCTTACATCTCCTGGGTCACAGTTCATCCAGGAGCCCAAAGAGGAACTCAGGGCAGGAACCTGGAAGCAGGATCTGGAGCACAGGCCATGGAGGAACTCTGCTTACTGGCTTGCTCCCCTGACCCCTGCTCAGCCTGCTTTCTTATGCAGCACAGGCCCACCTGCCCAGGGGTGGCATCACCCATAGTGGGCTGGGCCCTCCCACATCACTCATCAAGAAGATGCCCCTCAGACATGGCCACAGGCCAGTCCAATGGAGGCAATTCCCCAATTGAGGCTCCCTCAACCCAGGTATGTCAAGTTGACACTAAAGCTATCCAGCACAGGCAGTAATTTTATTAAAAAATGTCTCTCAATGTCTTCCAGCACTTCGTTGAGTACTTGATAAAGCTTGTGGTGTTCTATCCTCAGCACTGAAGACTTGGTCTTGAAGGACTTCCTAGCAGATGTGACTACAATGGAGAAAGTAGTATCCCAATAATGTCCTTATATGGGTCATCCTATTTCGGAGCCACTGAGTATACTGGTACACCTTTGAGTCACCTGTACAATGACAGTCCTATGCAGCCAATTATGATGATTCACCTTTGATATTTGTTGCTCAACTAAATTTGAAAAATGTCTTTGTAGCTCAGAAGTTTCAAATATGCTTTAAGATAATATTACTTCAAACCTTTTCTGGAGTAAGTTGCTTAGATTCAACATACTTTGTTTTGGAAAACAAATTATATAAACTAAAAACTGTCACCAATATCAACCTTACCAGGCAAGATATGTCCACTGATGCACTGGTAGCATGACCCTTACAGGGTAACCAACTACTTCCTCCAACTACTCCACAGGAGGGAATTTACGTTTGGTTCTGTAAACCTTGTCAAAAGCTGGCAAGGTCATAGGTCTTAGGGAGCCTACTACCATTATTTTGTTAAATGGACATGTCAAACTAAGAATTTATATTTATACCCAAAGACTGGTATTCTCTCAGCTTAGGTAAAAGAAGGTTCTTCTTGCAGTGTGCTCAACAGTTAATGCAGAGACTTATAATTTGTCAAGCTACTGAGAAGTGGCTATTAAGGGCTGGGCCCTAAATGGCACATCTATATCTACTCCACTGGTAAATTAGCCATGCTCCAATAAATTATCCTGTACCCAGGATCATAAAAGCAATCCTAATTAAGGTCAGTGGGACATACACAAAAAAAACATGAATGTAGGAAAGTGACCTGTTAGGAATAAGAGATTCAGGGGAGTGGGAAGGGAATAGAGAGAGTAATGGGAGTTTAGTATGATAAAAACACATCATATACATACATAAAATTATAAAATAATATTTTAATTATCATCAGATTATTTTAAATTTATTTGATCCAATCTTGTTAGAATTGAGGACAAAATAAAATTCACATAATTCATGTTTAATTGAAAATCAGCCACAAGAATACAGACTTTCCTTTCAATGTATAAAATAACTAAGCAATTTCTTAAAGCAAGAAATTATTTTTTTCTCCTTATCATTGAATTCTTGTTATAAAATTAAGGTTAGGTGTCGTGAATTTTACAAAAAATATTTGTTTTTGATTACTGATTTAACACCTATAGAGAGTTCTGAATTTTGTATAATAATAATTCAGTCTAAATTAATTGAAAGACTTAGAAATAAAAGATGATAAATTGTATAAATGCAGTGAATGAACTTATACACATAGTTTCACTTGCATTTAAAATAAAGTGGAGTATTCAATGAATTTACCCAAAACAGATGTAATCTGAGCTACTTCTGACAAAACAAATTAAGAGTTTAAGCTTCTTTTAGCAGTACACAGCATCAACTCAGAGACCCACAACTGTTCAACATGAGACAGTGGGCAACCTTAAATATCATACCCCAGCCCCCAAGGCTCATGGGTATTTGAGGAAGAGGAAGAAGAAAGATTGTAAGAGCCAGAGGTGGTGGACGGTGGCAAAGAAATAGTGTTTTACAGACAGCAGAGCAATTGCACATATGAACTCACAGCAATTATGACAGTGTGTACAAAACCTGCTCAAACTAAAGCCAGAAAAAAATTACAGCTCAGAAGAGGGAGGGGTGAATACTAAGTTCCACCCTCTAACTGAGGAACTATTGGCATTTGATAGCTACTGGAGGAGGAAGAGTCAGTTTTCTTTAAGGTGTAGTCCCTAGTCAGTTGAGGATACTCCAGGGCAGACTCCACACTCAAGAGAATTTGGGCAACACATTGGACTCAATAGAGCTCAGAAAAGTTAGGTACGCCTGACCTGGTAGCCCAGGATGATAATCCCACCTACTTGGAAGGTTGAAGCTGGGACTCACAAATTCAAGGCCTGCTTGGGTTACAGAGTTCAAGAAAATGAGAATGAGTACAGAAAGAAAGGATAGAAAGAAGAAAGAAAGAAAGAAAGAAAGAAAGAAAGAAAGAAAGAGAAAGGAGAGAAAGAAAGCGAGAAAGGGAGAGAGAGAGAGAAAGAGAGAAAGAAGAAAGAAAGAAAGAAAGAAAGAAAGAAAGAAAGAAAGAAAGAAAGAAAGAAAGAAAGAAAGAGAGTGGGAGGGAGGGAGGTGGATCTCAGAGGCGAGTAAAGAGGTGGGGGCAGATCTCAGAGGAGTTGGGGAGAGATGAATACCATCAAAATATATCCTATGAAATTCTCTAAAAATATATTTAAGAAGAAAAGAAAAGAAAATGTTGAAAGGGGCTACAAATAATCAATTACCCACTTTTTATGTGAGATTTGGGGTATGATTTTATTTTAATTTTCTTTTTGCTAACTGAAGAATTCTGACATGTGCATAAATCCTGTATCTCTTCTTCCTACTCTTTAGGTCCCTCCTCTATGGTTCAAGCCATCTCTGAGTATGTGCCATTCTGGTTCAGGCACAAGCAAGAGTTTAATGATTGCTGTCAAAAGAACAGATCAGACTGATTGTGTTAGAAAATTACCTCTACAGCTTCCCCGAAGGACAACTGACTGTTTACTTTTAGGTTTCCTAGGTTATAACCAATTATTTTGACTGAACTAGTATGTATATACTACTTACCTAGTTAATGGGAGACATTCTGAGGAAGCTGAGGTCCTACTTTTTTGGTACATCATTCCATCCATGGGGATTATGCACCATAAGTATATGACAGTTATTCTAATCTGTAAACTCTACCTAGGACCTTCTTTCCTGTTTCTTTTCAGTATTCTTCTCAAACATCAAGAATACAATTCAGCTTATACAAGTTATTGGCAGGATGATTTGCAATTACCTGAGTCAAAGGATCCAGTGGGCACTCCATTTTGAAACTTGAGCCTCCTGTCTCCCTGTCCTTACACCATATCAAATATCAATCTTTTTTAACAATATATGAAAACTTAATTGCAAATTGAAAGCTATATGTAGTTGTTTCTGCCTTTGTTTTTTCCTACAGATTAAACTGTCATGCAATAGTGTTGAGGGGATTAGGCTGTAAGGACCCTATACTCATGAATGGCACTGGTGCTGCTGTAAATTTACCCCATCTCAGGTATTCCATCATTGTACCACAATATGTATGGAGCAACATCATTTTACAAATATGATGAGGAAGAAAGCTATGAGAACATCAGACATAAGAAGCAGGTAACATATTCTCATCATTTGTGTGTATTTGTATACTCCTATCCTCATAACAATCGTATGCAATAATAGCTGTCTACATCTAATTTCCTATGATTCTCATTTCTGCAGAGTCTATTGACTGAGGCAGTTGAAAATTGCTTTGTTGGACAAAGCTTTGTTTTTGGTGTGATGAATTTTGGAAATATATGTGGACATGATTCAGATTCCAGTAACTTCCTGCAGCAGTGCTATGGGCACGGAGGAGAAGTCAGAGCACTTATAGCTTCCCAGATTATCCTGCCTGACCCACGTGTTGCAGGCTTCACTGTCATTGACTACTTTGATCAGCTTCTGCACCCTTCCATTGTCAGGAAACATCACTCTGGCTCACAAGAGCTTAGTGGCCACTCACTCACTTTAGACTTCTCAAACAGTGATCTTAGCAGCATACCTGGCTCTGGAAACAGTTCCTATTTTCTGGAGTTTCATGGCAGAGATAAATTTTTAAGATTTTGGCAGCCATCACTTGAACTGACTTCTACTGATTAACAGCTAGCAGACAATGATGAATTTTCAGCTCCAGAACAGAGCATGGCCAGTCATACTCCTCACCCAAACAGACAGTGCATCCTTTGCAGAGGTTACTGGTTCTAAGAGCTGCCATGATCCCATTCAGAGTTCATGGAACCTTGCTTCACATATGGACAAAGAGAATACAACAGAAAAGTTGGATGAAGAATTTGTCTTACAGGCTAATCATCTGAGTGTAGTTTGCAGTAGTCATCATGAAACTAGACTTTCTAACTCTAGTTTACTCCCTTTGTAAATGCAAGAACCCTTTGAGGAAGACAATACAGAATCCTATAGTACAGCAGAAATTAAAAATAGGTATTTCCAGTGTGAGCTCCCATGTTACCAGCACCACCACCATCCTTCAAGAGAGAGCTACATGTTCACCTTTATCAGGCAGACCTGAAGAGACAGCTAGAGCTTCCCAGGACTGTGACTCCTTGATTTGGGATGATCTGCCACTCTCTGAAAGCCTGAACAAGTTTCTGGCAGTTGTTGAACGTGAGATTGCTACAACTAAGACAGATGTCAAGAATAGAAAACATCGTAATGACATTGATAAATTCCATACAGACCACAGCAGGTTGTCTATGACTCCCTGGAGAATTACAGGAACCTTGAATATACCACCATGGTCTCAAAATCATCACAAGAATGATCAAAAAACATTCTATCAAAGAGAATTTCTTTTTCAACTGTGAGTCAAATACAAGTTTTTGCATTCAAAAAGAGTCTAAACCAGACAACAGAGTAGAGGCTATGTCTACCCGCAGTAATAAATGTGATATCTCAGAATATTTTTTACCAAACACTTAGCTGTCAACTCTGTTTACATCTTCAGAAGATATGGAAACATCATTTAAGAAGACTATGAACATCTTACCACATAAGAATGAAATTTCATTCAGGGCCAGTAGCTCAGCAAGTAACTATTCTTACCTCAGTAACAAATATTTGCATGGACATAGAGGAAAATCACTTTTACAAGTGAAAGAAAAGTTGATAACTTTGCCTTCCAAGAAGTACAATGAATTTCAGATCTTTGAAAATTAGAAAATAAGCAAAATACTCAAGATGACAGGTTCACAATTTGCAGAAAACTTACATATCCTTTAGAAACTCTTTGCAGTAGTCCAAGGAGAAATACAAATACATTGAAAGAAATAACTTAGAGATGTATCAATAATAATTTAACACAAAATTATTCTACTGGTCATGAAGGTAGCTTCAATGTTTCCACTGATCTTTTTTATGATTTTGCTAAAGATGAAGACATTGGAACAGAAATTACCAAAAAATCCCAGGATATTTTGTTACCATGGGAATCATCTTGGGCAGAAAAGCATCCTATAACTCTGTAGCCAGCCTTCACAAAAAGTACCCTTGCAAAGCCCATCAACTTCAGAGTATCCAAGAACAAGTTCTCAGTCAGATTCAGAATGTGACCTTGAAGAAAGCCAAGGCTTTGTTCTGTGTTCACAGTCAACTCCAGTCACAGGCTTCCACCGAAAAACTCAGGAGCTAAGTGAAGCTTTTAAAAAACCGCCTTCTTTTTCTTCAAATTTTGATGCTAAGTATAAAAAACCAAAACTTTTTCCTGAAAGTGGCACAACAAGTTACCCCAACCTGCACAAATGTAAAAACACTCAGCCAGAAATCCAGAATTCCTCTTATTCCTCTATAGTATTACACAACCAGAGATTTCCAACCACTGTCCAGCTGCTGAGTGTCTTGAAAATGATGTGAACAAATGGGTCCTCCTACTACCCAGAAAGTTTTTTTTTTCCAGATATGCTTGGATTCAGAGTCATGTGTTTAAGGACATGCCTTTCTGTTCATCATTCTCCTGACCAAAAAGAGTTAGCAAGAAAGAGACTGATATGAGTCAATCATAAAGCTGACATGCTTAAGAAGTAGTTAAGGGTTGTGTTTACAGCCACAGCAAAAACAAAATTTCCTAAAACGTAAGTGTAAACAATTAGGCTGAAGATAGGAAGGGTCCATTTTTGGACTTGACTCTATGCTGCCTTCTGTTTTCAGAATACTGCCACCCTCAGTATCAGAAACTAAAAGTGCTTGTTTGTAAATTAAGTCATATTAACCAACTCCTGAAAATTTAAATAAAGGCAAATCTATTTGGAAATTTTTGCCTCCAGTGACACAGAAAACTTCTTTTATTTTCAACACTTACAGAAAAATAATAACTACAGAAAGGATTGTATTGGGTATTCTTGGATCTTTTAAAATGTAAAATCACTGTTTTCCCCAGGGTTTTCTCCAGAATACAATGAGTTAGATAGCTGGGCATTTTATCTCATGTTGACTATGGTAATATGTTCACTTGTGCTCTTACAATTTTATATATTTTTTAATTTTTAATTTTGTTAAGGTGGCTGTTAATATATAGAATAATCAGACTGCTCTATAGCCTTCTATAAGTGCCTCCTAATATACAGAAATGGTATTCTATGTTTACCTGAATACACATACAAATCTTTAACTTTATAAAAATCTCATTGCTGTGATAAAACACCTGACAACAGCAACTTAAGACAAAAATTTCTTTGCAACCTAAGACAAAAATTTCTTTAATGGGGCTCAGAGGCAGAGGGTACAATCCATCATGGAGGGGAAGGTAAGAGCCACTCCAGCTATGGCAACAAAAGCATGAGGCCACTAGTCATAGTAAGTCCATAATCAGAGAGCAAAGAGACATTAATGTTGGTGCTCAGCTTCCTTTATCCTCTTCTGCCTTTGTATTCAGTCTGAGACTCCCAGTCAATGTGACAGTGTTTCCCACATCAGGGAAGTCTTCCCTCCACAGTTAAACCTCCCTGCACTGGCTCTCACAGTCATGCACAAATGTATGTGTCTCCTAGGTGATTCCAAATCCAGTCAAGCTGACAATGCAGATTACTCATCACAGCATATAAACGCAGAATGCTATTTTCATCCTACAAGCTGATCATTGTTTTATGCTCAACTCTGTTCCAATTAAAATTGGGGGTATTGTGTGAAGTATCAGTATGGCTTAATCCCCCCCCCCAAAATCCAATAGCTTAACTGTATTGAACTAAAGTAAAAGTGTTCCTTGTGGTGCTACCAAGTCACATTGGTGCACTTACATACATGCAGGCAATACACTCATACACATAAAATAAAAATAATAAATAAAATATTTTTTAAAAAGATGGAGTAGAGGACAGACTCTAAGGTAACCCATAATACCTGCTGCTATGGATTTAATTAATCCTCTCCTGAATGTGGCCAGGTCATCTGATTTGCTTCTAGTCAATAGAACACAGCAAAGGCATTATAACATTCACATTATTAAAGCCTGTCTTGGTAACAGTCTTTCTCTGCAGACTCTCCATGTCGTACTGATAAAGGAAGCAATTGTTTTGGTGAGCCCATGCAAGGGCCTGGAGATAGTCTATATCACACGTGTGGGCAAGTTCCAGTCCACAGCCATTGAGGAAGATGTATTCTGCTGATAGCACATAGCACAGTGACAATAGAAGTTGATTTTGGTTTTTTGTAGGTTTTTTGTTTTGTTTTGCTTTGCTTTTTTTGGTTTTTTTGAAACAGGGTCTTCCTGTAGCCCCAGCTAGCCTGGAACTCACTACGTACACCAGGGTGGCTTCAGTCTTACCTCCAGGGTTCTGGGATCAAAGGTGTGAGCAACCACACCCAGCCCAATTCTTATTTTTATTATTTATTTATTTATTTATTTATTTATTTATTTAATGTGTATGAGTGCTTTGTCTGTGTGTATGCAAGTGTTCCACATGCATGCAATGCCCACAAAGGCCAGAAGAGGGCAATAGATCCCCTGGAACTGGAGTTAAGGGCAGTTATTAGCCCTTATATGCCCTTATATGGATGCTGGAAACCAATGGCAAGTAATAAAAGTAAATTTCCAGAACTGGGGAAGTAGCTCAGTGGTAGAGCTCTTATCATACATATATCAGGCCCTGGGGTGAATCCAAAGCACTGACAAAAGAAGGAAAGAGAGTGAAAAAAAGAGATAGTAAGAGCAAGTTTTAGAAAAATGTATCCAGGATGATTCTATTTAGAAGGCAAAATATTAACAAAAATTATATAGTTACATTTATTGATATCTTTTGTTTAGTTAAAAAAACAAAAGAAGCACACTTAATAAAGTGAAAAGTTTTGACAAAGCCATGTATTGAATATCCTGCAGTAAGTCACGTTACTCCGGTCTTTTCACTGTCTCAACATTTCATACCTTGATGATGAAAAAGCTTCATGTTTGAAACAAAAGACCTGCTCTACTCTTACACTAGCTCTGCTGTTAACTGGCTGTGTGACCTTCAGTGAAATCTAACAGCTCTCTGGATGTTGGTTTTTTCATCTACAAAATAAATATGTTGAACTCCAAGACCTTTAAAATGCCTTACACCATTAAAATTGCAGACTATATTAACTTTTAAATCTTGACTTAACTGCTTATTGTGACCCATTACTCTGAGCAAAATTCAGAATACCCACTTGAATATGCAAAAGCATCAGTAGAGTCCTATGACTTCAGACAATTAACTCAGTTCAAGGACCACAAACTGAAGTCCAAGATTACAAAAGCTCTGAAAATAAAGATATACAAAAGAGTCTTCATAACTATAAAGTGTTCATATTCCGAAAGTTAAAGATGTACACACACACACACACACACACACACACACACACACATGCACACAGACGATCATCCTACAATAAAGAATATAAAATCAATACCCTTATGAAGTTTTTACAGAAATCTGTATCTTAACCGGACCCAACCCACAGCCCAATTTCCTGCTCTGTCTGACACAATTGATGGACAACTGTGATAATTCAAGAAATATGACAAGCGGAGGTTGGCAAAGTACAGAACTAAATTGGCGTCATTTTTCTATTGTAGACAAAGAAATGTCTCAGTCCTGATAAAACGGAAATACTAAAGCTGAAGATTAAAATGAGTTTTCCTAACATATTCATGAATTCAGGAGCAGTAAAGTCACACTCTTTTTGTTCCTTGTGGTATAGTTTACATTTTCAACAATTGTGCTTCAAATTATTGGGAGAAAACAGAGTTCCTTGGCTATAGAGGATACTATGTCCATATATAGTTTGAGGAAAACAAAGCAATTGATACTAATCTCCCAAGGTTTTCAGGCCTTCTGACATACAGAACTCTTGTTCTAAATTGTGTTTATGTTCCACTTTCCTACAAATGAAACTATGCTACCAGGAAAACTGGCTTGCTGTGGAATTAAGCTTTAGTGGTTTTCTAAAAACAAGAATTTACAGATAGTTACACAATCAAGTTTATGAAAACAGCTTCATATGAGAGAGCCATGCAACAATATATTTTCATGTTTAGTCAGTGTTTTTTAAAGGTGCCAGGCTTAAAATATTATACAGAGAGGGGACACTTGATCATCATATTGATTGTACTGGCTGAAAATCTTGAGAGTATTTGATATGCATTCCTCTACATTTGGGTGTTTAAGTTCCTTCTGTCAATGGAAGACCTTATCCATTGTGCTTAAGGTGGAACCTCTCTAAGAGAGGAACACTGATGTATTAACTAATTTTCTTATTGTTGTAGACAAATACCAGACAAGTAGCAACTTAAGGATGGCAGGGAAGGCATGGCAGCAGGAATGTGAGGTAGGTGGTCACATTGTGTCCATCATCAGCAAGCTGGGAGGAGATGGGTGCTGGTGCTCAATTTGCTTTTATCCTTTATTTTTTCCTTTTCTTTTTATTAAGTTTGGGAACCTATCCCATGGGATGAGTGGGCCTTCAACCTGGAAACACCCTCACAGACACATCTAGAATGTGCCTTCTGGGTGGTTTTAACTCCAGTCAAGTTGATAATGAAGATGATTGTCACAATACCATGGTTAGGAGCACATGTTCTCCCATCACAGGGATCCCATGCTATTCTACTAAACACTCATTGGAAATGCACATTATTGTCACAGAGCATCCGACAAGAATGTGAGGGGTATTCAAATAGTGGATCATGTACAACACTCTTCACTTGCTGGCAGTCTTTTATAATTGCTTCCTCAACAGTTCATATATTCCAAGTGAAGCATTTATGGCACAGCATGCAAAGTGTGGTTGATACCCAGGCTTAAATACTACCACCACCATTAGCTCTATGGTTGGTCTTAACCTAACCTCCTCAAACCACAATGTCTTCAACTGTATCACAAATGTAAGTTCTTTCTTCACAATTTCTATTATCCTTTCTACAGCCAACAAGGGATTTGAAACGTTTACACATCTCAACACTTCTATGATTGCCCTCTAAAATTTCAAATCTATTCCTTCTATTGGAATCCCATATATATCTATCTCCTTTACAGAATTCTGGCTCTGTCTGAAAACAAATCCATAGGAAGGGAAAGCAGAGACAGTTCCCACCAGCCCTGCCATCCTACATTTATAGCATATCAGATAAATCAGATTTTTAAAAAGAAAAATAATGTCACAAGTAAGTCCAAATGTTTTCTCTAATGATGTGATAGGATAGTAACTTTGCACTTTGAATGCCACTTACCAATAGTGTACACAAGGGTATTCTTGGGCATGGGTGAACAGAATAAGTGAAAGGACACTTGAAAATTAAGTTATATACTTAAAGCAGAAGTAGACAATTTATATATACATCTTTTTATAGCTCTCTCCCATTGTGCCTACCATGATATCTCTCTTCAAAAATATTTGTCATTTGGTCAGAGATTATGAGAGAGAGAAGAGCAGAAACAGTTGTGCTGGAAGTGGAAGAAACAGAGATCACTGAAAAGAAGGGAGCAGCTTGGTGGTAGAATAGAGAAGGCACCTGCCTTTTTACCCTCCACCACACAGGACTTCCTCGCCCCTTCATTATGGCCTGGTTCCGGTGCCGATTTGGCTGATGTTATAGGGAAGTAAAACATATTGTTGCTAAAATTCCTTCTGGGAGGTGTGAATAACATCTGGCCTCCTCCTCCCTCGGGTTCCTAGACAAAGCCAGGTACGATTCTGCCAAACTGCAGTTTGGAAAATCAAGGAGTTTTTTGGCGCTTACTTACAGAGCAGTGGATGAGGGCTTAATTACGAGAGTGTGGGTGCTCCCCCTAAAACTACTCTGGAAAATCTCCATCCAGGCATAGATATGACCTTCCCACAGTTGCACAAAATGGCAAGAGAGAGCCTCCCTTCGGGCTTCCTCGGTTTAGGTATTCTTACTCCCTCCCCCTTGTGCAACTAAGAGCAACTGGTTGGTTGGGAGACATGACTGACTCTCCCTGACCCTCTTTTCTGGTAGAGGGCCAATAGCCAGTAAGTTTTGTGATGATCCTAAGCTAGCAGGTACAACCAAGCTTGGGAAGAAGGTGTCTATCCATAGCTTGCCATTCGGAGGACAGTCCTATGCCACACATATATTGGATTCCCTTCTTCCTCTGCTCCATTCAGTTTGGCTTTACTTTCATACCTGCACACGGACATCTTCCAGATTACACAATAATGCCCTCCTGCATCAAAGCTTTTTGGAGACTGGAGATATGGCTCAGTGGGTAAAGCACTTGCTCAGAGGATGGAGCAAAGATAAAAATGTCCATCTTGTTCCAATAATATATTCTTCAGTGAAGTTACAAATAAAATCTGAAATAAGTCTGTAATCCATATCTTACATATGTATATATTT
The DNA here is from genome assembly GCF_000622305.1 of Nannospalax galili. Lineage (NCBI taxonomy): Eukaryota > Metazoa > Chordata > Mammalia > Rodentia > Spalacidae > Nannospalax > Nannospalax galili. The sequence continues at coordinate 990,893 of NW_008357584.1, read as the reverse complement.
GAAATTACAGAGTGCATGTTAATTTGTCTGTTATGTGATCATTTTATAGCATATTTTCCTTCTAATTTGGGAATGGTTTAGGTTGTTATTTAAATTATTAGATGTCAAATAACAAGTTATCTTGGGAAGTGTATTTAAAATGTTTCCATAATGGAGAGCTGTTGGTCATAGAATATATTGACTTATAAGTTCTTGGGATTTAACGTTGAGCATGGTGCTCCAGTAGTACAATTGCTTAGCACTTGGGACTTACACAGCATAGTAACTATGGTTGATAATATTGTGATGTATACTTGAAATTTGCTAAGAGAGCTCTTAATTTCACACAGAAACACAATTTCACATAGTAACTATGTGTGGATAATGCTAATTTCTGGTAATCACTTCAAAGTATATGAACTATCATAAACTGTATGTCATGAATACATGTAGCTTTTATTTGTCAAGTATACCCCCCAAATAATGGAAAAATTAAATGTAACTATAAACAGGTCACAAATTCAACAAGTAACTAAAATATTAAAATTTGAAAATGTTATTTCTAAAATCAAATGCATATATAGCCATCTGGGAGTCTCTGCCTGGAGGCAGTCACTGCAGCACTGGGAGAAGAGAAGCAGTTATTTACTCATGTTTCAGTAAAAGGTGACTATCAGGAGCTGTCTCGCCTCACAGAGCAGTGGCTACACTACTAGTTGGTGTACCAGAATTCAGGTCAGTCTATCAAAAAATAAAGTAAATAGACATATGTGCACATTGCTAAATATCTTCAACCAAATACATTTCAGAAAGTAAAGCAAATTGGAGTGACTATTTCACCGGGTTCTGGCATAGAGGCAGCACTTCTGTGGCCTCTAGTTTCCTTTAGGTTGTGAGCTTGGCTTGTTGAGAAAGTTGTGTGCCCTACCCATGCTGAAAACTAAATGGGGTACTAAATCTTGCCACGGGCACTGCAGTGAGTCATTCTGCCAGATTTACTCCTTAGATGTTAATACAGTATTTTAAGCATATAAGGTACAAAATGAGTGATTAATCTTAACAGTTATCAGTCTTTATAGACATCTAATAAATTGCAAATATGCATTTGAATGGCAAGTAAAATTCATCCAGGTTATCTTTGTAATTTTTTTCTCAAACACTACTTTGACCAAGATAAAGCAAACAACAGTAACAGAATAAGATAAAAAGAAGACTTTTATACCAAACATAGTCTTTTTTACTTACTACTTGAATATTTGATAGCCTGACATAATCATAAGAAAGATAGTTGAAGTGAATGTTAATAATTCTGTTAGGTTGAGCTCTAAATAAAGTATTTTAATTCTTTTAAACCCTCAGCATAAATATTTCTCTATGCACAGTATATAATTATGCATTAGAAATATTCATCACAATATTGGGCACATAAATATTAATGAAGTAATGTAGAAACAATTTCCTTGATTACAAGTCATCTTCCCTTCCAAGGATATATTCATTACTTTCTTTATGCCTATATAAAGGACTATCATTACTACTGAAACTGAAAAATAGAATTTTAAATGTTGAAAATTTTACATCCATATCCTACCAACTGGCTGTGAATGGAGTCACCGGCTTCTGATTCACTGCGAGCACATCTGTGGGTTTGTTTTCTTGTTCCATTTGGTTTGGCATAGTTTTTAGCATCTCCTCATTGCCTCCTGTTATGGAAAGACAGTTGTGTTCCCCACTGCGTTCATTTTCAAAGTTATGTCACCTGTCTAAGAGGAAAAAAATCTGTTTGACAAAAAGATTGAGAAAAATAAATAGGTAAAGGAATCCTGGTTTAAAATTTTTACAATTTTTTGAATTTTTGCAATTTTCATACAATATATTTTTATCATATTCAGACCTCCTCCCCTACCTACACCCCTTTTATGGCCCTCTCCCTGTTTGAGTTCATGTACTCTGTCATATATGTTAAGACCCACTGAGCCAAGTTTGTGTCCTTTGGTGTGCAAAAGTACACCAGACTGTGGTTAACCTATCTAGCATCACACCATTAAAGAAAATCAAAACTCTCTCTCTCTCTCTCTCTCTCTCTCTCTCTCTCTCTCTCTCTCTCTCTCTCTCTCTCATTAGTTATCAGTTGTCAATAGTTCCTCAGTTAAGGTTGGGGCTTCTTACGCACTTCCCTACTTCTCTACTGGCTATTTTGTCTGACTGAAGCTTGCGTAGGTCTTGTGCACACTGTTACCATTGCTGTAAGTTCATACAAGTAACTTCCCAGCTGTTGGGAAGACTGTTTCCTTGTGATCATATACCACCTCTTGTTCTTGCAATCTTTTCATCCACTCTACCCCAATTAGACCCTCAGCCTTGGGGGCAGAGATTCAATATAGGTGTCCTACTCAGGGATAAGTCCTGTGCAGTTTGGCCAGTAGTGAATTTCTGGGTTAATTATCATCTGTTGCATGAGGACGTTTCACTGGTGAGAGTTGAGAGATGCATTACTATTCTTTCCTCCTCCTCATTCTACTATGTTCCCCAAGCCTTGGGTGTAGAGGTTACATTGTAGATGTGTCACTTAAGGCTGGACATTCTAGAGACACTTATTCTCTGAATTTGACCAGTTATGGGACTCTGTAATAGTCTCTATTAGTTGCAAAAAGAAAGTGTTTGGAGGATGAGTGGTAAGAGGTACACTCTTCGGTAAAGGATTTTATTTAGAATATAGTAAGAAATTACATTGGTCTAGGGAGTGTGACCAAAGGAGGTTTTTCTCTAGGATCTATGACCTCTCCAGCCATGTGTATTTAGCTATGCTTACAATATGACACATCAGTTTCCTCCCATTGAGCAGGCCTCAAGTCCAATTAGACAGTATTGATTACCCCCAAGATAAAAGTGCCTCTACTCCAAAGATTATTTGCTGGGCTGGTCATTGTTGTGTCTCATAGACTTTACAGCTGGATGGAATCATTGATTGACTTTTCTTCCTTGGCAGTTTTCATATATCTCCTACTGTATGAGCTAGCCTTCAATTAGTATTATTCTAATACCAAAACAAGGTAAAGATACAAGAAAAAAGAAAACTATAGGCCCATGTCCCTAATGAACATAAATGCAAAATTTTCAACAAAATTCTCAGGAATTGCATGCAAACACATATCAAAAAGATCATAAACCACGATCAAATTGGCTTTATTTCAGAGATGCAGGGATGGTTCAATATACCTAAATCAATAAATGTGCTAAATCATATAAATAGACTCAAAGACAAAATTCACATGATCATCTCAATAGACAGATAAAAAGCCTTTGAAAGAATCCAACATGAATTCATGATAAAAGTCCTAGAGGACTTGGAGTGGAGTCCAACATAACTATGCCTGTATACAACAAATCCACAGTCAATATCATTCTAAATGGAGAGTAGCTCAAAGCATCCCCATTAAAACCAGGAACCAGAAAAGACTGTCCACTGTCTCCACTCCTTTTCAATATAGTGCCTTAAACTCTTGCTGGAGCAATACAACAAGAGAAGGAAATTAAAGGAGTACTAATTTGGAAAGTAGAAGTCAAATTATCACTATTTGCAGATGCTATAATATTATACATAAGAGACCCCAAAACTTCTACCAGAAAACTCTGAGAAGTGATCAAAACTTTCAGTAAAGTGGCAGGATACAAAATCAATTTACAAAAGTCACTAGCCTTTCTATATACTATGACAGGCATTAGAGAAAGAGTTCATGGAAGCATTCCAATTCATAATAGCCTAGAAAAAAAAATCTAGGAATAAAGGTAATCAAAGATATTAAAAATCTATACAATGAAAACTTTAAATCTTTGAATAAAGCAACATCCTGGGTACCTCCAATCTCCCTGACCCCACATCCTGATCTCCTTCTAGCTTTGGACACAGGCCTGCTTTCACTCTCAGCACTCCAGATCTCTAGACTACCCTTAGTATGGATTTGCCAATTGCATCCTGGTCCCCTGCACTCAGACCAGCTCAGTTTCTCAATCTAGTTTCTTAGAGCCTTCACAAGCATACCATACCCCCAACTTGCCTTGCACTCCTGAGACCAGACTTCTACCCTGGCTGTCCTCAACTTGCCTTAAATTCCATAGGCCAGCCTTCTGCCCTGGTGAGTCCGATCCCACCCACTGGGCCTTGACTTCTCAAAAGCCCGTGCACCTCCAATCTCCCTGACCCCACATCCTGTCCTCCTTCTAGCTTTAGACACAGGCCTGCTTTTGCTCTCAGTACTCCAGATCTCTAGACTACCCTCTTAGCTCCGTGTGTTGGTGAGCTCTCCAAATGCACCGTGCCCATCCCCCTATATTGGAACCATTTACATCCCCTCCCACTGCTGCAGGGCTAGGTTGTCCTGCCCTGTAGTAGGGGCCCAGGCTTTGACAGACTGCCTGAGATCACCTGAATCCAACCTCTGCTTAACAAGCTTCCCAAGTTGTGCTGTGCCTGCTGGCTAGAAGCACCCAGACCTTAGAAGGAAGCCTGAGAGCATCTGATTCTCACCTGACTCGGGCCTCTGAGAAACTCCTGAGTACCTGGATTAGAGCCACCTGGTCCCTCCAATATAAAATCAAAATGAAGAACCTGAAGCTTAGACCAACAAGCTTTTCATACCCAATAAGAAAACATTCAAAGCACATCAAGAACACAAACAGAAAAAACTTCAACTCAACAAAGGAAGGCTTGAGTCTCACACTAAAATCACAAACAACAAAGGAAATCCACATGCTAAAATCAGAGCAAAAGAAAAAAAAATATGAAAAACCCAATAATATGTACCCATAAACACCAACAGTCCTAAAGAAAGCTTTACAATGAGAATCCCCCAGAGGATAACCCAGGATACATAATTTAAAAGAACAATCACAAACATGATCAAAGAATTCAATGAATTTTAATAACACACAAACAAACATATCAAATAACTAAAAGAAGATAGGGATAAACTTCTGACTGAATTCACAAAAGAGATAGAAATATTGAAGAAAACTCAGGTTGAAATGAAGAAGGAAGTGAAACACTCACAAGCCAATTAGAAACAACAGGAGAAAGTCTTACTGATAGAATGAATGAAAGTTGAAGAATTAGACTGCTCAAGTAAAGATTATGATTTTTTTAAACACAGGAATGTAATATTCAGGAAATGTGGAACACCGTGAAAAGACCAAATTTATTCATTATAGGCAGAGAGGAAGAAGAATAGAATAATCTCAAGATAATGGTACTGACCAGATCATCAACAGGATTGTAGAAGAAAATTGCCCCAAATTAAAGAAAGACATGCCCATATACATGTCACAAATACAAGATGCACATAGAACACTAAATAGACAGGACCAGAAAAGAAAACCCCATGGCATATCATAATAAAAATGCTAAATGTACAGAACAAAGAGAGAATACTAAAAACAGCAAAAGAAAAACAGTAAGTCACATATAAAGGAAAACCCATCAGAATTACAACTGGCTTTTCAATGCAGCTGTAATGAAACTATGAAAGCCAGAAGAGCCTGGACCAAAGTACTCCCAATTCTAAATGACCATAGATTCCAACCCAGAATACTTTACTTAGCAAAAATCTCTACTAGAGTTGAAGGGGAAAGAAAAATTGTCCACGACATGAATAGGCTCAAAGAATTCATGTCAACAAAACCAGCCTTGCAGAGAATTCTTGAAGCAATATAAAGAGCTAAAGAAAGGAACAACTATAACCAAGGGGAAACAGAAAGAAACTAAATGAAGGTATAACTGTGGAAACACAAAGTTAGACCAAGAATGTAAACAGAAATTAAAATGATGGGAACCAATAAACAACTTTCAATAACAACTTTAAATATCAATGGGCTGAACTCCCCAGTCAAAACACACAGGCTAGTTGAATGGAGTAAGAAACAAAATCCATCATTTTGTTGTTTGCAAGAAATTCATCTTACCTTCAAGGACAGGTACTACCTTAAGGTGAAAGAATGGAAAAATAAATAATCCAAGCAATGGTACTAAGAAAAAAGCCGGAGTTGCAATTCTAATATCTGACAAAAAAAGACTTCAAACTGAAACTAATCAGAAGAGATAAAGAGGGTCACTTCATTCTGGTCAAAGGAACAATTAACCAAGAAGAAAATTACAATCATGAACATATATGCACCAAACTCTGGTGCACCCAACTTCATAAAAACTGTACTACAGGACTTTAAGACACAGATTAATCCCAATTCACTAATAATCGGGTACTTCAATACCCCACTGTCTCCATTAGATAGGTCAACTGGACAAAGAATAAACAGAGAGACATCTGAATTAAACAATACCGTATATCAAATGGACTTAATAGACATCTACCAAATAGTCCACCCAAGCACCAAAGAATATATTTTCTATTCATTATCCATATCCCACAGAACTTTCTCCAAAATCAACCACATACTGAGGCACAAAACAAACTTCAACACATATTTTAAAAATTAAAATAATTTCATGCATTCTATCAGACCACAATGCAATAAAGCTTAAAATCAACACTGGAAAAAGCCCTAGTAACTAAACAAACTCATGGAGATTAAACAATACACTCTTGAACTGGTGTAAAAACTTTTAAACTATTTAAAAATAGTTGATCTTCAAATGTTTTCAAGAGGTTATTTATAGTTAAATAACAATATGTATAGTATTTCTATAACAAATTATAACTGAATAATAAATATTAATGATTTTGAAACTATACATGAATTAAATTCTTATTGTTATTAACAAACATGTGATCTAGTACAAATTAATACATCTCTATTTAATCTGAGGAATGGGGATAATAAAGCTTACATTTCATAGTCATTATATATGTTAGAGTGATGCACAATTAATTCTAACTGGTTATGGAGAAAAAATAGTAAATGTTTTCAACTAACACAGGAGATAAAGTAGGAACAGAGCAACCAAGTGCAGAAGCTATATAGACAGAACTGGTGTACTAAGTCAGGCTGTAGAGCCAGTGGGAACGTCACTGTCATTCCTACAGAACATGAACAGTAAGAACACAGTGTCTTGCATCAACATCAGCATCCCTTGGATAAGATGATGTCTTTCATCAAAGTTTCTGCTATTGCTTCCTCTGGAACCTCTTCTCTTATCCAGAATGGATCTTGCATAACAGTTGATTGTTATGTAGATCCAGCTTCATAGACTGACATGGATATGGTCTAACTGCTGGAATCTGGACCCAAGTTTGTACTTAAACTCAATGAAACTAGAGAAATAAGTTTCTAGGTTCTACAAGGAGATTCTTATTCATTGGGTAGAAATTTCCCCCATTAAAAAAATATTAAACAGAGAAGAACTAAAACAAGTAGGAAATAGCCATCACAGTCCACTCCTCAGGTATTCTCCCATGAATAAATTTTCAAGCAACTACGTTTATTATTGTATCCAGCTCCCAGTCCAGGATATCTGAGCTATGTCTCTGTCTCCTTTATTTCATAATCCTAAAGTAACATGTAACCTTTATATTTAAAAATTACTGCCAACATTATCTATCATGTTTATATTATATGTGTGTGTGCATGTGTGTGTGTATGTATGAGATAAGGAATGAATAAAGTAAGTAAAGTTTTAATGTACATGTATTTGTCACATCAGTCCATTTTCCTTCAAGTCACAAAGCTAAAAATAATCTTTATTTTTTCTTTTATAATTCACATTGCATATTTTGTCCTTAAGGCACCAAACAGTACAGGTATCTTCATCTGATTGGTTGACACTAAATCTTATTCTTGCAAGATCTAAATGTGTGCAGCATGCTGCCTGAATAAAGTCACTCTGGTTTTCTAGTGATGCTTACCATGCCTCTGAAGTACTGCAACACAATCAAGGGCATCCTTGTCCTGTTCATTCTTCTCTGCTTTCATTTAACAACAGCAATTCTAGTTCCCCTAGGTAATCCAAATCAGGAGCCCCTACTAACATAGAATACAGGGTTTGCCTTCTGGGACACTAATAGAAAGAGCTAGGAACATCTTGGTTTTCTCCATGTGAAAAGCACATGTGGAGCAGCTGCTGCAAGAGGAGTCATTACTCAGGTCTATGATAATCTACTCACAGTCTTCAAATCTGTGCACCTCTGGAGAGTCCAGACAGGTAAAGTGAATGAGATGTGATGGAGCAATCGCCTGAAGAGCATGCTGTTGACGTGGGCATTCATCTCTACCTTATAAAGTCCTTATCCTATTGAGAGGCAATTCTAAGAGCTTCCAGTTGCTCTTTCTTACAATCAAATCACTACACAGGTCAATAAGACTACAAGGGGATCTTGCTAATTGATGAATATGTCTATTACAACTCTGAATTCAATAACTGGGAAAATAACCATGTCGTTTTAGGAACTTGCTAGGCTCACTAATGAGATGGACCCAAACAATATTTATTTAATCCTTTGACTTCCATAAACCTTTACTCTGGCTGGGGAACCACAGTGACAAGGGACTTCACCACACTTTCTTTCAAGAATCTTCATGCCCCCTACAGTGATGCAGCAACTACCTTGCCAGCCTAGTCTAAACATTGGACTCCAAGGGACCATAGTGATTATGTATATACCTATTTGGCCACTACAGGTCCTGGTCTACTTGACTCCAATTTTTCACTGACAATAGTGTCATTATTGCCTTTATATCTACTCAGACCAAAGGCCTGATTCCAGATTTCCACGAACTTCTGTTTGCCAGTGAATGAAAGAAGGTACTAACAGAAATTTTGACATAGAAATTGTATCTTACAGGATTCAAACAGTGGTAGGAAAGTGAAAATCTTGATGAAAGAAATGATATGAGAGGGTTACTAATCACTTGGGTTTGGTACAGTGAGTGGCCTTGGAGGAAAAGCCAGGAATAGAAGGAATGTCCCATAGCCACACTCATCAAGCTACCAGAAAGCAACTGCAAAATGGGAACTTCTAGAGCAATCAGTGAGGTTCACCACCACTGGATATTAGAGGTGGGGAGTTGACTGTGCTGGCCTTGTGACTCTGATTTCTGCAGAACTCAGTGGAACTTGACATGTCCTGGAAGACATGATCCAGCCAGAACAGCTCATCTCACAGCTTCTGGTGTTCTATATCTCCCACTTCATCTCCTCACTCAAAGCTTTTCTTATTCTCATTGATAAACTTGAACTCAGAATTTAGAGAGGCTTGATGACAGTCATGCCCAGCTGAGAACAAACAATCCAGCCCAGCATAGAAACACTCCTGCTTCAACAGTAGCACTGAGAACAGGAAAAGTAAACAGAAATTATAACTCCACCTCAATCTTCACAGTAAGCTTTGCTGAATTTTATATCACTCATGCAGGCAAAAAATCTTGGACTCGTGTTTAATGTGCTTCTGAGGTAGGAATGTTCACAGAAATCTACAGAAGTGGACTCAAATCCTCTCTGAACTCAAACTATCATTTTTCCTGACCTATCAACCTCGTGTACTGGACAAACAAGACAAACACAGACACTGTGGGCATGAATATATCTCCAATCTGTCAGGTCTCTATGGCAGAGACAGCTTCAGCAATTCTCCCTAGAGAGTGATAATGCCTTTGATGTTCTATTTTTATATGAAGAGTGAGTGTTAATGATTTCCACTTGCCTCTTCATATGCTTTTTACTTTATAGATCAGGATGCCAATCAGAATATTTTGCTTGCTGCTGGAAATATGTGTAACTCAGAAGTTCCCAAGATTTTTGATGGTCAAGTTCCTAATATCAAAGTAATTTACTAATGGCACATCTCATTGCACAAAAAGGTGTAAAAAATAACTTGGAATCATATGAAATCAAAGTAATTGTATACATGTATGAATATGTTGTTAACAAGACCCATTAGCTTGAGCAATTGCTATGTGCTAATAGAAAAGAAATACCACTTTCTTATATCATTCCACATTAATTCTTTACAATGTGCTTGCCATGCCAATTGCCAAAATTCCTCTTTTGCAAAGCTATAACATTATTAAAAATAAGAAAATTAACAGAAACTACAATAAAACAGAACTGTAGATACTCTGAATTGCCTTGAGCTACTAGTTCTCATGGTGCCACTGTTCCCCCAATCCAAATTTAGAATGTCCTATGGCCCTGTGTCTCAGAATGCCTTGGCTCACAGTTTAAAGAGTAAGGTTACAACTAGTACATAGAAGAGGCTATTTTAGGAAACAAAAACGCCAATAAACCTTATTCTCTACCACTGATGCCTTACAATTTACTTAGAGGAATTTTCTCTTGCTGATAGAGTATTTACTATGATTCAGAGACTATCCTAAACATGTGATAAATACTGATTCAATGCTCATAGCCCAAGGTAGTAGGTATTGTTATCATTCTCAGTTCACAGGTGACAAAACTGGGGTACACACAGGATATGTCACTGATCCAAGATCAATACCACCAGTGGGAATGCTGAGATTCAATCCCAGGTTGACAATTCAGTCTAAACTCAGAACTGTTAACCACGTTATTACATTGCTTCCTTAACAGGAAGGTATTAACTTCTGTTTCCACCAAACAAAGACATCAACAACACTAGATACCCTAAAACATCTCCTATCGGTACCCTAGAAATCACAGAGGCAGCAGCATTTATCAGGCAAGCCGCAGTGGATTACTGTAGCATCTGTTCAAGCATCCAGGGAGCAGCACCTGAGTCAAATGGTCAAATTCCCTGACTGTTATGAAATCAAAGATGGAGAAGATCTACATCACTATTAGGGATATGGGAGATAGAGATTCTATAGAGTTGAAATTCACTAAATAAAAGAAAGATGCTCAAAATATTGTGAGAAACTAACAAAGTAATTCTATAGCACATAATACTGTTTTGCATGAATGTGACAGAAATAAACTCTGATGTAATAATTATTGCCAATCTATCACAGATAATGTTAAATTTGCTAATATTAATGTGCATGCATCAATATACTTTATAGCATACTGTTAAATAATAATGTAACACATTGACATAGTAATATATAATTGATTCCTAGGTCTTACTGTAGTGAGCATGTCATCCATACTTATTTGCACTTTTACCTAAACAAACTCAATCTTCTGTCTATAACTTTCACTAACACAGGAATATGTGATGCATTGTTCCTTCCAGTTACATTCATCAAGCCTGTACTGTCATAGACTTAAAAAAGATAAAAATATACCAACCCACATGCTTTTGAAAAAGAAAAAATGGTTCTCTCTCCTCCGCGTGGTGATTTCCTCTCCTCCACACTTTTCAAAATGTTGGTCTAAAAATAGGTTTAAAATAACTTCTCAGGGCATAACTTATTACATTCCAAGACACTGCCACATGATCATGTTCTCCTCAAATCCCTATTAAGGGAAACTGACCCAGATGAGCTACCAGACATTGTAGATAATTCTAAGTTTTAACACATCTTTGCAATTGATGGCTTTATTTCTAATGAAAAAAATCATATACATCAGAAATAGCAGAAAAACTAAAGTGTCTATGTATATTTATTGATAGATGTATGTGCACTAATCAGAAAAAATATGGAAGTGGAAAATGTGCCTTTCATTGTAAGACTTCAGGAAACACTACTCAATCATATTAATCAGATCAAAAATATAACCACCTTGATATTGGAACCAACTCAACAGGGACAACAACAGTTCCCATGACATGATCAACTTACCAGATCCATTTGAATTTCCCATATCTTACATATTTCTTTTAAATTTTATTTATCATTTTTATTTCATGTATATGCATATATTGCCTGCATGTAGGTAAGTGCATCCGTGTCGTGCAATGCCCGTGGAGGTCAGAAGAGTCTGTCGGATTCCCTGGGACTGGAGTTACGGACAGTTGTTAGCTGCCATGTGGGTGCTGGGATTCGAACCTGGGTCTTCTGCAAGAACAACCAGTGTTCTTAACCACTGAGCCATCTCTCCAGTCCCTGAATTCCCCATATCTTATATTTTAAATCGGGTAGAATATTATCTATTCTTAAATTCTTTCACATTTGTTTATCATTAATTAATGCAAAACTCAAAAGCTGAGACATTTTTAAATGACTTTGAAAGTCACAGGACACTATATGACTGAAAATATAATACTGGAAACATCTGAAAATGACTCAAGATTTCTTACGGTGGTCTTCTTCTTATTGGATGGTGATAAAGGAGAGGTTCAAATAATACAATGAGGTTATAGAAAAAGGCAATAAGTATATTCACTTTCTCTTCTCCCAGAATAGGCACTCCATATGTAGCTACTTACCATCTAGCCACACAGCTCAACAGAAAGGCCCCAGACCTTCACATACCCTGCCTCTCTTACCTCTTCTATCTCCTACCTTCTCCTCCAGAGCTCAACTCACTAACGGTTTCCTTAGTCTCCCACATCGGTCCAGCAGAGTGCTTTCTCAGATCCAGATCCCCATCTTTTGTTATCTCTCCATTAATACCTTCCCTTCTCCACCCTCTTCACCAACACATTTCTGTCTTTGAAACCACTCCCTTGGGGGCTTACTGTCTGCTGTTCTAGAAAGTTAGGTATCTAACAAATTTGTAACAGATACCTTCTTAGTGGTGATGATTGTCTGGCAAGTTACTTCCCTGGGATAATTGCATCCCAAAGGGGATGTGGTCTCCCCTGGTTATCTTCTTCATCTATTACTTCTGATGTGACACTTGAATATAACATTTTTCCATTTTTTAAAACTTAGGAGTATATTAGTCTCTACCCTAAGGTTATAAGATACAAGAGACCAGCCACAAATGATCTTCTGTGCCTGAAAAACTTATTAATGATCCATTGAATTGTGTCAACTCTGGACATAAAGCTTGATGGAGGACACTAAATTGGGGGTGAAGCAGGTTTCTCAGAGCACTGGGGTGACATAGGATGCCTCCTATTCAAACTCCTCTTAAACTGCACTCTAGCAGGCATTAGACTGACATTTGGAGTCTCTTAGTACCATCTTTCCTCCACACACAGCTGAGCTGATATCTACAGATGCAAGGCCTGTTTTCTCCAATCAGAGGATAAGACACTCAGCATTGGAAACCAATAAAGGGAAGAAGCTGTGTGGGAGAGATTTAAATGTAAGATCTTGAAGAGTTCCATGAGAAAAGGCTTCTGGAGAAAGAAGTTGCAGAACATATTCTACGGCTTTCTACAGATGGCAAAGTATTGAAAAATGACATAGTTCAATGTGGGAAAACAAATACTCTAAAATTGCCTAATCACTCCTCCTCACTGTTATCCTGTTTGTCAAGACCACGTCCAGGAGGCTACCGAGTCATGACTTCCGTGAGGATGAAAAGTGACGTGATAAGAAATTGCTTACAAAGAGCTGGTCAGTAGCTTAACTCTGGAAACCAGAAGTCATAAGATTCTAATGGCATGACCTATCATATCATATTAATACATATAAAGGGCTGTTAGAATTACATGATGACGTGATATGCTTATTAAATGTGGAAAATCTCACTACTAAGAGTTCTTTCCACTTATACAAGTGTTTTGAGAAAAACGTATTAAAGCATACAACAGAATAACAGGATAAAGACTATATACTGGTAATTAACTGCATTTTATAAAATGAGGTCAAGGAGGAGAAAAAACTAAAAGGAAAGAAGAGGAGGAGGAAAGGGAGATCCTAGACTATCCTGAAGTACTTAAAATGTTTCGATAGCAAGAATTCTGCTTTAGACAAAACACATCTAATGTATTAATAATTTTAAAATAATTTAATCCTTCCCAAATAGTACAAACTTTTATATATACTCTACAGCTGTGATGGAGGCAAACATCCTGCTTTGAAGCTGCTGAAAAGAACATCACCTTTCCCACTTGGCTGCTGGCTGAAAAAAACCCAGTGCTAGACACAGAGAAGGTAATATTCTACTCATTGAAACCAAGCATTTCTAGAAAATTTGGAAATAGGAGACATCAACGAAGAAAGGATGTCAGGAACTCCCTGTGGTGAAAGGGCGAAGAATACAGCTTGATGTTCTGATAGATAAGGGTGTGGAGGGCCAGGCAGTGGGGGTTTCCTCACCCATGCTTTGGTTCATGCATCCACTAATCCATGTACCCATCTACATACTTAATCAACAAAAGTGTAATGAAAGCCTGCTACCTAGCAGCTGTTGAAAGTACAATGCTAAATGAGCTAACCCAGCTACAGAGCATATATTTTTTATTCAACAATAGGATTTTTGTTTTTGCTCCAAAAGAGATCACAGAGAAATCACACATTTTGGTTTTTAGTTAGATGACAGAGGGTGACAGACATTTGATGAACCCCCAGGGATACTAATTGGACTTGGTGTCAGCAGAATTGTGACAAATTGACATGGAAGCAGCATATACGAACATTAATTGTAACTAAACTCCCTCATAAATATTTCAGGAGCCATTCTTCAACAGAAAATACAAAATGAAAAAAGAAACAATTTTAGAAAACAATAATTTTTATGCTGAAAAATATATAAAGGAGATTCATTCCTACACAGTCACAAACAAATTGGTCACATTAATGTGGATGATAAGGAATCATCAAGCTGTGTTTGCCAGCTCTTGAGATTTTACATTTTAAATATTCAGTTTCAGAATAAATGTAAATCCAAGAAGCTCTTTTTATGTATATTTTTATTGAGCTTTTGTGCATTTCATATAGTAGATCTTAATCAAATTTAGACCCCTTCCCCTATCCACACCCCCCAATAACCCCACCACCACCAGATTTCATGAAGTCTATTATATATGTTAAGGTCTATCCAGTCAAGCATTTGTACCTAGATGTCCCTCAGTGCAAGTTCATCCACTGAAGTCTAGTCAGCCTATCTAAAGTCACTCCCTTAAAGAGGATCAACTCTCCTTCACCCTGCAGTAATCAGTTGCCAGTAGTTCCTCGGCTAAGGTTGGGGTCTGCTGCCCACTTCTGTGCTGAGTTTTTCTTATTGAGTCAGCATGTGTCTTGTACATGCTGTCACCTTGTTGCAAGTTCATATGAACAAGTTCCCAGAGATCTGAAAGCCTCTGTTTCCTTATGCTCATATAGCAACCCTGACTTTTACCATCTTTACGCCCCCTCTTCTGCAATGTTCCCTGAGCCATTGGTGGGTGAGGTTTAATATAGGAATACTATCCAAGGACATGTACTCTGTAGTCTCTTATTCTTTGCATCTTGGCCAGTTGTGGGCTTCTGTGTGCATCACACTATTCTGTGAGGAAGATTCACTGGTGATAGTTAAGGGATATATTAGTATTCTATCTACCCCTGTTCTACTATGTTCCATGAGCCTTAGGTGTAGAGGTTCCACTATAGATGTGTCACTTGGGGTTGGACATCTCTCAAACATAGATTCTCTGTATGTGACCAGTTGTGGAAACTTCTTACAAAAAAGCTTCTTTGATGAGTGGTGTACTGTATGCTCGTCTGTAAATACAAGAATCCATATTTCATATACATTGAGAAAGTTCATTTGTCTTGAAATATGACAGAGAGAGGGTTTTCTCTAGAATTGATGACCTCTCCAGTCATGTGTATTTGGCTATATTTACAGCACCACCCATGAGTTCCCTCCCATTTTACAGAGCTTTAAATGCAATGAGACAGCTGTTGATTACCCCCAAGATAAAAGTACCACTACTGCATCAATATAGTTTATTATGCCAGTCATTGTGGTTATTAGACTTTACAGCTGCGTTGGACCATTGATTGATTTCCTCCCTTAGCAACTTGCATAATATCCTCTAGAAATATGAGAGTTAGTCTTCTGGGAGGTTTCCTGCTCAATTCCAGCTCCATTGTTCCAAGTCTTCTGTCTGAAGTGTGTTACTGTCTTCAGCAATAGGGTCTTGTCTTAAAGTTATGGGAGGTAATCAAGGAGTGTGACAATAGCCTGTTTTATTTTGGAAGTCTCTTGAACTATGTTGACCAAAAACTTGAAGGGAGACGTCTCCTATCTGGTACTGTGCTCCTTGTTATATAGCCTTTAGGTATACACATGTGCTCATGTTCAGATATTGTATGTGTTTTCAGGGGAGGGGGGAATTAATACATTTCCCTCTGTTTGTACCATCTAAGCTTTATTTATCTCTGTGTTCTCCCTCCCTGTCTAACCTTCCTCCTCCCTCCTCATTTAAAGTACCCCCATTTTCCTCTTGATAATACCTGTCCCCTATTAGCCCCCTTTCTTGAGTTCCTTCTTTCCCTTTATCCCCTTGGTTCTTTGTGTGTCCTTCCTTATTCACTACCCAGTTGAATACCCCCATTTTTCCCAGTTCCCCCTTGGTAACATCTGTTCCCTACTATCCCCTTCTCTCAAGCTCATTCTTTCCCTTTAACTCTGTGGTCTCTTTCCGTTTTCCAGGCTCCTGGTGTTATATCAGGATATATACTGACATATAAGGGATTGGTGCTAAGATCCACAAATGAGGGGAAACTGTATGTCGCTTGTTTTTCTGAGTCTGTGTTACTTCACTTAGTAGAACAGTTTCGAGTTCTATCCAATTACCTGAATTTTTCATGATTTCATCTTTTCTTAATATTGAGTAAAACTCCATTGTGTAAATGTATAACATTTTCATTATCCATTTGTCAAGTTGAGGGACTTTTGTTTCCATTTCTTAGCTATTATGAAAAGAGCATCAACAAACATGGATATAGAAGTATCTCTACAGTAGAATGGGTCCTTTGTGTATATGCCAAGGAGTGGTATAACCAGATCATATGGTAGATTCATTATTATTTTTTTAAGAGTTCCCTAGTTCTTTAAAACTTGGCCAGTTTTAGCCTTCTGTGTGCATCGCACTCTATTGAATGCATGGTGACTTTGTTAAAGGCCTTTTCTTCGTCTATTAAGATGACCATGTGATTTCTGTCTTCAAGTCCACTCACCTGATTTATTACATTTATCGACTTCCATATATTGAACCATCCCTGTGTCTCTGGAATAAAGCATGGTGTATGATCTTTGTGATGTATGTATGATTTGCAAATATTTTGTTGACAACCTTTGAGACTATGTTCATTAAGTTTTCTTTTTCATATAGTTTTTTTCATATAGTTTCTTTTTGTTGTTATGTTTTTATCTGTTTTTTGGTAGTAGAGTGACACTGGCTTCATAGAAGGAGTTTGGGAGTTCTTCCTGTGTTTTTATCTTTCTGAATAATTTAAGCAGTATTGGTTGTAGATCTTCTTTGAATGTCTGGTAGAATTATGCTACAAATCCATCTGGGCCTGGGATTTTATTACTTGGGAGGTTTTGTATTGCTTCAATTTCTTTATTTGTTATGGATTGTTTAAGCTGTTGATCACTTCTTGGTTTAGCTTTGGTGGTTTCTGTGAATTTATAAATTCATCCATTTCTTTTAGATTTTCAAATATAAAAGAATATAGGATTTTTAAGCATTGCCTTACAATATTCTGGATCTTTTTGGTGTCTGTTGTGGTGGTTCCCCTTTCTTCTCTGATTTTGTTAATTTGCTCTTTTTTTCTTTTGATTAACTGGGCTAAGGGTCTGTCTATGTTGTTTAACTTTTCAAAGAACCAGGTCTTATATTCATTGAGTCTTTGTATTCTTTTCTTTGTTTCTATTTCTTTGTTTAATTTCTGCTCTAGGTTTTGTTATTTCTTCTCATCTGCTAGGTTTGGGTTTTATTAGCTCTTACTTTTCAGAGCCTTGAGTTGTATGTTTAAGTTTTAAAGTGTCCCAGAGGTTTTGTTGTATTTTCATTTTCACTTAGTTCCAGAAATACTTCTATTTCTTTCTTAATTTCCTCTTTGACCCATTCATCATTCAGGAGTGTGTTGTTTAATCTCCATGAGTTCATGTAGTTACCAGGGCCTCCTTTTGCTGTTGTTTTTAAGCTTTATTGCATTGTGGTATGATATAATATGTGAAATTATTTCTTTTTTTTCTGGATTTGTTGAGGTTTGTTTTATGTCCCAGAATGTGGTCAATTTTAGAAAAACTTGCATGAGCTGATGAACAGAAAGCGTATTCTTTGGTGCTTGGGAGGAATAGTCTGTTGATGTCTGTTAGGTCCATTTCATGTAAGATGTCATTTAATTCAGATGTCTCTCTGTTTATTCTTTGTCCAGTTGACCTATCTATTGAAGATAGTTGGGTACCAGCATCACCTACTATTACTGAGTTGGGTTAATCTGTGTTTTATAGTCCTTTAGTGCTGTTTTTATGTAATTGGGTGCTCCAGAGTTTGGTGCATATATGTTCATGACGGTCAATTGTTCCTTTGATTAGAATGAAGTGACCCTCTCTATCTCTTCTGATTAGTTTTAATTTGAAGCTTGTTTTGTCAGATATTACAGTTGCAGCATTGCTTGCTTCTTGGGGCCATTTGTTTGAAATATTTTTTTCCATCCTTTCACCCTAAAGTAGTGCCTATCCTTAAAGGTGAGATGGGTTTCTTGAAGATAAGAAAAAAATGGATTTTGTTTCTTAATCCATTCCACTCTCTCTGTGTCTTTTAACTGGAGGTTTGAGATCATTGATATTTAAGATTATTATTGAATGATGCCTGTTGGTAGATTTCATTTTAATTTGTATGTGTTCTTGATTCTATCTTGTGTTTCCATAATTGTGTTTTCTTTCTGTAACCTCTTGGGTCTAGTCATTCCTATCTTGGGTCCTTTATATTGCTTCAAGAATTTTTTTTTGTATAGCTGGTTTGGTGGCCATGAATTCTTCTAGCCAGTTCGTGTCATAGAAAAATTTTTGTCCCTCTTTGACAATGATAGATAGTTGTGCTGGGTAAGGTATTCTGAGTTGCCATCTATGATCATTTAGAACTGGAAGTCCTTTGGTTCAGGCTCTTCTAGCTTTCTTTCATAGGTTGCATTGAAAAAGCAGCTGTAATTCATAATTTTTTTCCTCTAGAAGCTTAAAATGCCCTCTCTTTGTTCTGTACATTTGATGTTTTGTTCCTGTTCTGATCCTGTCTAATTGCTGTTCTATGTGCTTCTTGTATCTGTGTAGTTATGTCTTTCCTTAATTTGGGGAAGTTTTAGTCCATAATCTTATTGAAGATCTGGTAATAAAATTGACATGAGCTTCTCCTTCCTATAGAGATTTTGGTCCCACTTTTCCTGTGTATTCCATTCATGGTTTTTTGCTTGCTTGCTTGTTTGTTTTTCATAGTCTTTGCTTGAACAGTGAAGTTCTTCAACTTTGTGATCCATTCTTGATATTCTGTTTTCTATTTCATTCATTCTCCTTGTGAGATTTTCTCCTATTATTTCAAATTGAGTTACTAAATTTTCAATTCCGTCTTCATTTTAGCTTGAGTTTTCTTCAATATTTCTCTCTTTTGTGAATTCATTTTTCATGTCCTGAATTGTTTTCGTCATTTCATTCAGCTGCATATTTGTGTTTTCGCTTCAGTCGTGAGTTTATGCACATCCTCTCTGAGTTCTTTGTGTTGTTTGTGTGCTCTTTAAGTTCTTTGATCATGTTTATGATTGTTCTTTAAATTCTGCATTGTGGGGTTTCTCTGGGTGACTCTAATTGTAGTACACTTTTGTAGGACTAGTGGGTTTTGTTGGGGACATATTCTCTTGGTTTTTCACATTGTGGTTTTGCAATGTCATTTCAGCACATGGATGAGAGATGTTTTTTATTGGTTGTTTTCCTCATATTAAATTCTATTCTGCCTTTGTTTAGTCGAAGTTTGGTTCTGTTTATATTGTTCATGTAGCTTGGTTACTTTTTGTTCAGGTATGAAAAGTTAGTTGATATGTGCTTCAGGTTCTTGCAGGATACTAGGCAGGTCTGTGGCAGGCAGATCAGGTGAGGGGCCAAGGGTAAGGTGGGGATGGGGACAGCCTGGGGAGGGTCTAACAAACTAAACTGGAGAATACAACTAGCCTGGGAGTAGGGGATCAGGACACAGTGATATGGTCTGGGTTAGGAAGCTGGTCGAGAGATCTGAGGTGGAAAGATCAGGAGCTAGCGTTGGCCCAAGGATAGAAGGGGAGGAAAGTAGGGCAGAGAGTGGAGCCGTTCAGTGTGAAGGGGAACCAATGCAAGGTGGACAGGATCTGACTTTGGGTAGCGGGTATGTGGCAGGCAGATCAGAAGTCCAAGGTCAAGGCAGGGGTAGGGACATCCTATGGAGGATTTAACAAACTAAACTGGAGAACTGAGTAGTCTAGATACAGGGGGTCAGGATTCAGTGGGCAGATCTGTGTTGGGAAGCTAGTCCAGAGATCTGAGGTTGGAAGAGCAAGAGCAAGCCTAGCCCCAAGGCTAGGAATGGGACAGGCTGGGGAGAAACATGGAGCTGCTCATGGTGCAGGGGAGTTCCCAAGAAGCTTTAAAATTCATAAGTAACACCAGGCATGGTGGCGCATGCCTTTAATCCCAGCACTCAGGAGACAGAGGCAGGCAGATCTCTGTGAGTTCAAGGCCAGCCTCGTCTACATAGTGAGTTCCAGGACAGCTGGGGCTACAAGGAGACCAAATTCATAAGTAACAAAATGCAATAATATATCTCACAAACACTCAGATTCTCATGACCCTCAATGTGCACAATGCTTTTAGCCACACTGCCTCTCAGACTGACTGTGAATCCATCTCTCCTTTTAATTTTATTGAAGGTTTATTGTTATAAACCTCAGTGGGCATATTCCTCAAACTGTTTCCATTAAGTGAAGCTTAAAATCTAAGACCAGAAAGTGCTCATTGGAGCTTAACTTTCAGAAAACTAATGTGGTATTTCTATAAACATCCTCACTTCCTAATTTGGTTGGTTCCTGGTTTTTTTTTCTAGCCATATATCTCACAGCCCTGTCTTTCTTCACATAGATCTCCCAACCTGCCTTCCATTTTCCTTTCCTGTGATCTATTCTCCTATCTCCCCACATCCAGTTCTACAATTTGTTCTTACTTTGACACTTCCTTTAGATACTAATAATCTTGCAGACAAGGTCTGCTCCTAATCAGGTTAGTAGCAATTCCTTTTTCATCTATGCATATTCGTTGCATTTTTATCTCTGCTTTGATGCTGCATACATGTTTTTGATGCTTGGCCAAATATTGGCAGTTTCTGTTCTTTGAAAAGACACTTCCAATGAATGACTGATATGAAACACAAAAGCACTCAACCTAACACTTAAGCATGTTTAGGGAATGTAAGTGGCCTTTCATGTTTAAAGTTTTATCTAGCTTTTCTTTCTCTACCGTCCTCCTTTTTAAAACCTGCCTTTAGAATTTAGTAGGCAATACTAAATTGAAGGGGTGAAGGGCTATCCTCCCTAGTCTCAACTAATTCAAAATATGATCAAACTTGCAAATGGGGTTGTTCAAATTATACCAGCTCTAGGAACGGATGAGGTAAGAAAGCTAGGCCCCCAAATGCACTTCATCTTTCATTTTCATCTAAATTGTAAGTCACTGTTTGTCCCCAGTAATCTGGAAGTGGAGCAAATAAACTCCTGCTGGTATTATCTGGTGAACTGCCCCATTTTACTGATATAGTCTGGAGCCATGGATCAGAATATATTCTCTTCTCTTTGTTGGGCCCAAATTTAATTAGTAATTGTCTTCTAGAAATGTGAATAAATGTTCAGATCTCTATCAGACTGACATTATGCAGAGGAGTTTGCAAGAAAATCACTGTTTTCTACTGAAGATGACATTCAGGAGGAATAATAGCTAAAATTATGTAAAAACTTGCTTATGTTAACCTATTTTGTCCTTGCAACCTTTTAATACAGCTCCAACTTTTAATTCCTATTCCCCTTGTCCCACATGGCCTTCCTGGTGTTCTTTCAGCCTCACAGACAGGCCTCCTACCCCACAGGGTCTGTGTACAGCTGTGTCATATGCTTCAATAACATCTTCCCAAAGACATCATCACCTTTTGAAATCTGCATCACTATTCTCTCCCCAACACATTCCTTCTTCCCTTTACTCTCCTCTACTTCTCCCCCAAAGGTATCATATCCTTGGCCGTTATATCAAATTATTGGTTGATGTGAGTTTGTTTATTTTGTTTGGTTATTGTTTTATTTTGTTTCCCACTCTAGAGTGCAAATTCCAAAAGAAACAAGGATTTTGAATGCTTTGTTCCCTTGAATTTCTAGCGTGAGAACACTGGCTGACACACAGTGTAAGCATTCAGCAAATATTCACAAAGTGAGTACACTGAATGATTCTGTGAAAGAAACAGAGGTGTAGTGGGGTTGGATAAGAACATGGTCAATAAATTAATAAGACGTTGAAATGGGATTTAACCAATATCTGTGCCAATTATCCTTTGAATGGCACGGAAAAGGTTAAGATTGAATTCTGTAGAAGACCCTACTATCAGGATTCATGTGGTAGAAAAGGTCCGTTAGACAAATATTCCCAGGAGAAACCTATATGGAAAAGATCAAATACAGGTGAGGTCTCATCAAAGTGCTAAAGAACATGGCTTCTGGTTGGTGCCATAGTAGGCACACACCTCTGGAATATAAGCGGCACCTCAACTCGAAGAAGCCCCAAAGAAGGGCAGCTGGGCTTTGTGGCACTTGTTTGGCAGTCCAGGGTCAAGGGCTGGAGGATGGCTGAGACGAACATTCTCTGGCTTTCTCCCAGTTTGTATGATTTCCTTTTTCTTCATTCACTACATTTTTAATTCTTCTTGGATTCCTCAGGTAGAAATTATTTATTGCAGTTTAGTAATAAGCTCTTGGCTTTCCTACACTTTCTTTCGGCTATCTTCTGCTTTTCCTTCACTTCAAACATCTGTCATCCTTTCTCACAACTCCCAAACATTTTTATGAAGCAAGTACTACTCTGACACCAAAACTATATGAAGGAGCTATAGAAAACTACAAACCAATCTTCCTGGTGAACATAGAAGCAAAAATAGCAATAAAATTGATATCAGACCTAGGAAGCTATGGCCAGACAGGTCACAATGGATAGGGGAGAGACTAATACTATTATTCTGCTAAACAGATATAGTATTAAACTGACTTCTAATGACTTACTGGTATGCCCATAGATTAAAGTCTCTCTCAACTTTCACCAGAGACACTTCCTTATGCAGCAGATGGTAATTAATACAAAGACCCGCAACTGGCCAACATGCAGAGAATAGAGACTTCAGAGTGCTTATCCCTGAACAGGATACATATATCAAACTTCTGCTTCCCAAGGCTCAGAGGTCTTTATGAAAGAGGTGTCAGATAGATTTTAAGAGCCAGGGGTGGTGGTGACCATAGGAAAGAGTTTTTTCAGACAGCTGTTCAGTTACTCACATGAACTCACATCAATGGTAATAGCTTGCACAAACCCATGTAAGTTCAAGTCAGACAAAATTCCAACATGGGTGTGGGAAGACAGATAAGAAGCCCCAACTCTAGCTGAAAAACTATTGGCAACTGATGGCTTCTGGGAAGGTGTGGGTCTCATTTAAGGGAGAGATCTTTGGTAGGTTGACCAGGCTCAAATGGATGGACCCACATTGAAGGGCATTTGGTGACACAGTCACATATACAGAGACCTTAAAGACTCTCTCTCTCTCTCTCTCTCTCTCTCTCTCTCTCTCTCTAACATTTAAAGACTCTCTCTCTCTCTCTCTCTCTCTCTCTCTCTCTCTCTCTCTCTAACGTGGAACATGGAATTGTTGGGAGGGGTGCAGATGGAAGAGGGGATTTAAATTTGATCAAAACATTGTATGAAATTCACAAAAATTCATTTAAAAATAAGAAAAAAATATTGGCAAACAATTCAAATCACATCTAAAAGATAATTCATCATGATCAAGTTGACTTCATTTCGGAGATGCAGGAATGCTTCAATATATGTAAATCAGCCAATATAATAGATTATATAAATGGACTCAAAGCCATGATTATATAAATGGACTCAAAGAATCATATGATTATCTTAGTAGATGCAGAAATGGCTTTTGATAAAATCCAACATCCCTTCATGATAAAAGTCATGGGGAGGCCAGGGACAGAGGGAGCACACCTCAACATAATAAAGGTTAAATATGACAAACCTGTAGCCAATATCATGCTAAATGTAGAAAACTTGAAGTATTCCCATTAAGATCAGGAACAAAACAAGGGTGTCCACTCTCTCTACTTCTAGTCAATACAGTGCTTGAAGTCTTAACTAGAGTAGTAAGACAAGGAAAATAAATCACAAGGATGCAAATAGGAAAGGAAGAAGTTTCATATTTCTATTTTCATATGTTATGATTCTACATATGAGACCTTAAAGATGTCACTAAAAGTCTCTTGGAACAGATAACTACTTTCAGCAAAGTGGCAGGACACAAAATTAACACAAAAAAATCGTAACTTCTTATATACCAATGAAAAACACTGAAAAAGAATCAGTTCTATTCACAATAGTCACAAAAGATAATAAAATACTTGGGAATTAACTTAACCAGGAAAATGAAATACCTCTTCAATGAAAATTTTAAGACACTGAAGAAAGAAATTGAGGAAGACACTAGAAGACGGAAAAGCCTGCCATGTACATGGATCATAAGAATTAATATTGTGAAAATGATTATCCTACCAAAAGCAATCTAATCTACATATGCAATGCAATCCTAATAAAAATCCCAGGCCTGTTTCTTCATAAATATAGAAAAAGAATCTTAAAATTTGTTTGGAAGCACAAAAGACCAAGAATAGTCAAAGCAATCTTGAACAAGCAGAATACTACAGGAAGTATCACCCTATCTGAATTCAAATTATACTACATGTCACAGTTGGCTTCAGTTGTCAGCTTGACAGACCTGGAAGAAGGAACCTCAATTGGGGAGTTTCCTCTATTGGACTGGCCTGTAGGCAGGCCTCCAAGGCATTGTCTTGACTTTGAGTGATTTTGGAGGACCCAGCCCACTGTGGGTGGTACCACCCCTGAGCAGGTGGTCCTGGTTTATATAAGAAAACAATCTGAACATGGGCCAGAGGAGTAGGCCAGTAACCAACATTCTGTCATGGTCTCTGTTCAGTTCCTGCATCCAGGTTCCTGCCTTGAGTCCCCCTACCTTGACTTCCCTCTGTGATAGACTGTAGGCTGTTAGATTAATTAAAATCCCTCTCTCCCTCCAAGTTGGTTTTCGTCAGTGTTTTGTCACAGGAATAGAAGGCGAACTAAAATTCCACAGATCCATAGTAATAAAAACAGCATGGTACTGGTGCAAAAACAGGCAAATACATCAATGAACTAGAACTCAGTAACTAGATATAAACTCCACACACCTACATCTCCTTGATTTTTTACAAAGATGCTAAAATATACATTGGAGAAAAGATAGCATCATCAGCAAATGGTGCTGGGAAACCTGGATGTCAACATGAAGAAAATGAAACTAGATTCTTTATCTCTTGCCCTGAACAAAACTCAGGTCCTAATGGATCAAGGACCTCAACATAAGGCCTAAAACCCTGAAACAGCTGGAGAAAAAAGTGGGAAGTACAATTCAACATATAGGCACAAATAGAAGCTTTCTAAATAGGACTCTGATAGTGCAGGAAATAAGACCAGCCTTTGACAAATGAGATCTCATGAAACCCAAAAGCTTCTTCACAGCAAAAGGAACAATAAATTGAGTGACTAGGCAGTCCATAAAATGGG
Source organism: Nannospalax galili (assembly GCF_000622305.1). NCBI lineage: Eukaryota > Metazoa > Chordata > Mammalia > Rodentia > Spalacidae > Nannospalax > Nannospalax galili. The sequence continues at coordinate 965,266 of NW_008357584.1, read as the reverse complement.
AGAAAATCCTTTCTACCTATCCATCTGACAGAGAATTAGTGTCTAGATTACACAAAGAATCGAAAAAACTAAATGCAAAGAAAGCAACCCAATTTTAAAAATGAGATGCAGAACTCAGAAGAGACTTCTCAAAAAAATAAATACAAATAGCTTGAACACACTTTTTAAAGTGTTCAACATTCTTAGTCATCAAGGAAATGAAGATTAAAACTAACTTAAGATTCCATCTTACCTCAGTCAGAATGGATATAATCAAGAATACCATTAACAAGCTGGGTATAGTAATGCATGCATTTAATCCCAGGAGAGGCAGGTGGATCTCTGTAAGATCGAGGCCAGCCTGGTCTACTGAGTGGGTTCCAGGCCAGCTGTGACTACAGGGAGGCCCTGTCTCAAAAAGACAAAATAAAGTAAAACAAAACAAGAATACCAATAACAACAAATGCTTGTATGTATGTGACAGAAGTGAAAGTCTTCTACACTATTGGTGGGAGTGAAAATTCCCATGTCAGTATGAAAATGGGTCTAGATATTTCTCAAAAACTAGTAATAAAGTTAACATATGCCCAGCTGTATCACTTCTGGGCATATACCCAAAGGACTCTATATCATATTTAGAGGTACTTGCACATCTATGTTGATTGCTGCTCCATTCATAATAGCTAGAAATAGAAACTGATGAATGGAATGGATAATGAAAATGTGATACATATACACAATAGAATTTTATTTAACTTTTAGAACCAAAATTATGAAATTTGCATGTAAATGGATAAAACCGGCAAAAAATTATACCACGTGAGGTAGCCTAGGCTCATAAGGACAAACACTGCATGTACTCTGTCACGTGTGGATCCTAGCTTTGACTCTTTAGTTCTTTTTTTTTTTTTAAACAAGGAGTACCTGTAGAAACCAGGAAACTAGAAGGCGACATCATGAAGGTGGGGTTGCCTTAAGGAAATCGGGAGAGAGCACATACAAAGTAAAAAGATAGAACACACAGGGTGAGAAGATTTAAAAGAAGAGAGGGAAGTGGAGGGTTGTAGAGATGAAGGTACTGGGGGCGATTAACAAAAATAAAGGGTATATTAACAAAAACAAAGGGTATAGAAAACTACTGTTTTATAGCTCAAATAAAAAATACGAGTATTTGAAGGATATTATCTTGAACAGCTAAATAACACTATTCCTAGAAGCAGTGAGTTACTAAACAAAATTCCCAGTATCAAATGTGGGATACCTCCACAAGAGTTGGCCACGAAGGCCCCAGAGTGACCCCCCCCAAATAATATAGGCTCTTGTAAGTCTTCTTGCTTGCCCACCTGAGTTAGAGGATAAGACCCTATGACTGAAGACACCATGCACTTCAGCTGCAAGATATAGAGAAATCAAGCTGGAACTGAATTGGAAACCTTCTCCCTGGTAGCTAGCTTTTATTGTGCTGGAGATGCTATGCAGGCTTCTCAGGGAGAAACAGCATCAGTGGTCTTACCCTGCTGTGAACACTGTCAACCAAAAAATAAGCTAAATAAATAAATAAATAAATAAATACCTGCCAGGCAAGATATGCCCACTTGTGCAAGTGACAAAACTGTTGTTAAGATAATCAAACACCTTCTGGTTGGATCTGAGCCCCACTTCATGGGAAAGAACCCATGCCTGGCACTGCAAACCCAGTTAACAACACATGCCTGGGAAAGTTATAGGCCCAAGTGGAGGATTTACTACTATTGTTTAACTAAATAGCATCAAACTGTCTTCTTAATCTTTGTGTTTTTTAACCCATAGACAGAAACTATTCAGCTTTAATCAGAGAAGCCCCTCTAGATTGCTGGAGGCAGAGCTCTATGCTGCCCAAGAGACTGAAAATAACTGACCATTGAGTATTCAGTCCTAAACAAATCATTTACATCACCCCTCTAAGGCTCAGAGAACTTTGCAGAAGAATGGGTGGGAGGTACGTAAGAGTGGAAGACAGGGTAAAAGGCTGTGAAATGCTGTCCTCTAGACAGCACAACCATCACAATCATAAACTTACAACTGCTGGTTACCTGCACTGACTGAGCAGGTACAAAATTGGCCTGTCAACAGTCAACCATGACTGTTGGAAATCATGGAAATGAGAGAGGTTCATGGGGCCGCACCCCTTACTGCTCAACTATTGGCTAATACATCCTGGTAAAGGAGGGTCATTGTCTTCGGCTGCATATCCATTGCTGAGCCCACCAGCCTCCAAAGGACAGTTGCAAATCCATAATCACACAGATGGCCCTGATTAAACTTAATAGGTCACATAAACAAAAGAATAGACATGAATGTGGAAAAGAGGTTTGTAGGGAAGACAGTGGAGGAACATAGATGGGGTAGTCAGAAGGTGGGAAAAGGTAAAGCTTGAAAATGGTCAACATATATTATATATATATATGTGTGTGTGTGTGTGTGTGAAATTGTCAAAGAATAAATTTAACTTGTGAAAAATAAAGTTTGTGTGTGGTTCATATATATAGCCTAAGGAAAGAAAAATTCATAAACTTAGTTCTTCTTAATATAAATTAAAAATTAACCTTATAAATCTTAGTTTCTATTTATAAGCCTACCATATTTGAGCAATTATTTTAACTTCTGAATAATGTTTGTTCTACTTGCAAATTCAGTTAACTAAATCTTTAAATATTTTAATACCTTTTATTATTTTAATATTAAGAATCTATTTTCAACTCTAAAACAAAGTCTTAACTATCAGGCAATTTTTATAAGTACAATAAATTAACTAATAAATGTAGTTGAATTTGAGTTTTCTTTAATACTCCAGTACTAGAAGGCTCGAAGCCTGGGAAGGTAACTCAGTTGGTAAACTTTTTGTGTAAGCATGAGGCCCTTGGTTCAATCTGAGAACCCATGTAAAAAGCTGGTCACAATGTTGCATGCCTATAAGCCCAGTGCTAAAGAGACAAGGACAGGAGGATTCCTGGGGCTTCTTACACAACCAGCTAATCTAGTGGAACTGGAGAGCCCCCAGTCCCAGTGAGAGACATTATCTCAAAAAGAAATAAAATAAGTGGATAGTTCCTAAAGAATGATGCTTGAGGTTGACCTCTTGGTCTTCATACACACACATACACACACACACATACACACACACACACACACACACATGTGAGCATGCACAGACATACACCCCGCCACACAAAAACATGCACATGCATGCACAACATGCACTAATTTTAAAAGATTCCAGCAGTCCCTTCTGCATGAAATAACTACCATCATCATGACTTCGGCTGAGCCTGATCACTAAACATAGTCACAATTGGGCTTGTTGACTGTTGTGCTCATTCAATAAAGGAGTGCCAAGCAGAGTCACTGGACCCTCACCTGAGTATCCAGCCAACTAGTCCAGCCTTGGAAAGAAAACTGCAAAAGAAAAATGAGGAAGAACCCAATAGAGGGATGCTTTTGGAAGCCCTTGTCAAGAAGCTCCAATGGACTCTCATATGAACATTTGAAAATTGCCCTGTTCTGACTTTTTTCTACTTCCCTGTCTAGAACTTGTAATGCTAATTACTCTTGCCTTTACTTCTCCTTCTCATCTCCTATTCATGATTCAAGGACTTTCTTTTCCCCCCAGAGACAAGAGTTATGCAATTTTGGAGTCTTTTAGAGAGACCCACTGAAGGGGTACTCCAATTACCTCACCCTGCGTCCCTGTTCAGCATGGAAGAAGCCAGAGCAGTCTGTATCTCTATTCCCTATTGGCAATTTGGATAACCCCTTCAGAGGATGGGATGATAAGAATAGGAGGCAGGAATTGGCGAGGCAGTTAGGGTAAAAAGACCCCAAAGAGATGTAGCCAGTTTCTTGGCTAAAAGTCAAAATGTCCTTGGCCCTGTTAGCAACATACTCTGTTCCAAAGGCCAAAAATGTCAAAAGTATTTGGGAGCTTGTATCTAATCCTTAAAAGATTTTAGGGTTACCTCTTCAGAGGGGGGAATGTTGGAGGGGAGAGAGTGGGCATGGATTTGATCAAAACACCTTATATACATATATGAAATTCTCAATAAAGTTTTTGTAAAAGTTAAAAAAGAGAGAATGAAATAAAGATGCCCACAGATTGCAAAAAATAAATCCAATATTGTATATAGACTTGTAGAATTTAAACTTGTGATATTTAAAGTTTAAAAACATCAGTCTAATTCAATTAATCATAAATTTTAAATTAGTGTCACAAGAATATCACTATACTGAGCAGAAGAATTCCAATTTATATACATTCTTTACTGCAAAAGCCAAAGTGCTCTAGGTCTTCATTATTTTTGATGTTTTCCCACAAAGAAAACATTATCTTCTTAAGTACTTTTACACTTCTTTATTAAATTGTTTTTGTTCCCATGGTTAAAAAATGTTCACCTTCTAAGAAAACAACTCAGTTAGCTGAGATTAATGTACCAAACATATTCTTTAAGTATGATATTCAGGCCCCCCGCCATCCACAGGAAATATTCTTACTACCTAACAATCAGTGATATCACCTCAAGTGATTTTAGGGATTTTTTAATAAAATGATCAGATTTTGGCTGGGGTACCAATGATTCTGTTTGGGAATAGTGAGTTAATGAAGCTATAAACCATTTTTATAGGCAATGACTCAGGAGTTAGGGAATTAGGTAGTTAGTTTTCATATCTGTATTCAAATTCAATGTATTTTCAAATTCTTTAATTGGTACATTCAAAGCTGCAACCTTACTCAGCATATATGTCTGCATATTGCATTTCTTTGGCTTCTAAGGGATGTGTGTGAAAAGGGATGTGGGTGCCTACATTCTATGTTGTATACCCTTTAACAGGACTAATCATCTCTTAATAGATCCAGCTGAATTCTGGGTATATTTCATTATTGGGTAATACCTTGCTTTCCAAATCTGTTTTCTAATTTTTCCAGAATCATCACCCAATCAAAAGTCCTTTTAGGGTCCTTTGAACCCCTAAAGCAAGCCTCTTGAGCCCTTCATCCTTTCACTCATTTTCTCAGCTGACCCATTTGTTTCTTGAATCTCCAATTTTCCTCATCAGTTTACTTACCTTGTTGACGTATGTCCACAAGTGATTGTTTATGAAATGGCATAAGGGAATAAATTTTCTTTTCACTCATGTGTGTCAAGACATATTTATTCTGTCATTCTTCACATTAGGTTTAGCTGGATTGAAATAATTTTCCCACAGGATTTGATAGTGCTGTCCTTTACCATCCAGCACTCATAGAGTGAAAAGTCTAAATTTCTGTTTGTGTTTCTTGATAGACTATTTGCTTCTGTGTACATAATTGTTTCCATGCTTGTTTTTTATTTCTGGGCAATTTGAGTATTTCCTTGCATCTTAAAATGATGATATTTCTATCACAAATTCTTAGATTGCCTTATTCCCATTGTTCTGAAGACTGAGGACTCTTCAATGCAGAAGATTGTACCTTTCAGGTCTGAGAAGTTTTTTTATTTTTGTGTTGTTTTGTTTTTTCATTACTTGACAATGTCCCCTCTCTGGGTTCCATCTTTCTCTTCCTGGATATTACCATAGTCAGATATTAGAATCATGTTATTGGTTCTTTGTCGTTACATGTATTTCCTTTTTTAATTTTCATAAGTTGCCATTTCATTGCATCTTCTAGAGGAAATTTATACTCTTTTTGGTCTTTTTGAGACAGGGTCTCCTTTATTTTTATTTTATGTGTATGAATGTTTCTCCTGCATGTATGTAAATATACCATAGGTGTGCTTGGTACCCATGAAAGCAAGAAGAGGGTGTCAGTTCTCCTGAAACTAGAGTTAGAAGCAGTTGTGAGTTGCCATATGGGTGCTGGGAACTGAACCCAGGTTCTCTACAAGAACAGCAAGTACTCTTAACTGTTAAGCTATTTCTCCAGCCTCTAACTTTTCTTTTTAGCAATTTTTATTTTAGTTTTTGAAACCTTTCCTAGTAACTTCTAAAATTTTTTTTGTCATATTGCAACCTTTTCTTGCATGTTTTGTTTGTGTGAATGCAGTGACTTTGGGGACCCTGATGTGAATGCTTTCAACCACAGTTTGGTTTTTCCCTTGTTCATGCTTGCTTCTCTTGATTTCTCTTCTTCAGCTTTCCTTCCACTTACAATGGTCCTGTCACTTCAGCTCCTAAAACGCAGTTTCCAACTATGTATAAAATAGGTGGCCTTAGTCATGTGGTAAACTTCTTACTCAGGTAATGGCCTGGGACTCTCCAATTTAGAATCTTTTGGATGGCTTTCAAAAAAAAAAAAAAGTTCTAGTCCTTCTCCAGAATGTCTGGTTTTATCAGTCTAACATGGGACCAGGCATCCATAGTCTATAAATTACTTAATATATTGTGATCTCTAAAAGTTTCAAAACCACTTCTTTATAAGCAACCATCAACTGAGGGAGACCCTTCAATGCCAGAATGCAGAAATTTCACTGGGATTTGGGGAGAGCACTTTTAATCTCTCAAAGAAGAATACGCTGATATTTTACTTGGAGTATAAATACTCATATTGAGCAAAGGCAGGGACACCTGGAGGAGTTGTTCATATCATACATAGATTTTTAAATACTCCCCTATATTCACTCCATATATCAGGTCTACTATTGGTCAAAGCTGAATTTTTCAAGTTCCCTATCTCTCTATAGTTTTACAAAGTCAGTTTCTTCTCAGCTAAAGCCATCCTTATTCTGGTCTGTAGCCATTTCCTGCCATTATAATTCATATGGATGAACAGGTATTGGAGGGAGGGAAAATGACCCACTTCACTGGGTCATTTTAGCCCTTGTGCAAAAGGAACTAGAGTCGACCAATTGTTTTGAAGAACATACTAAGAAATTGGGATAAGTGAAGGAAATTCAAAGCTAGCAGTGGCTGGAAAGCTAGTTTATGCTGTATGATCTGGGGAGGAGAATGCAATGGTATGAAATCTAGTGCTAAGCAATAAAGACAGAAGACACAGAAATGTAGGAAGCCCTGATTATTCAGAAGGAAAGTCAGAGACCATTCAGACAAGAAGGTCAAACATTCTGTTTTATTGCAGAAATGTAAGTACTCCATCTCCCTGTTTCAAGAAACTTTGATAATGTGAGGTCTTTTCTTTTCACAGAAATCAAATAAGCACAAACAAAACCTGTATGAATAATCATCTGGGATGATACCCAGGAGAGAACTCTGAAGCATGGACAACAATACAACCAGGAAAGTATTGCATCTCCTCTGGCAGGCCAAGAACAGTACTACCAACTTGAAGGTTGATGCAAGTTTATCCAAAACAACCTTCCTTGGGAGCCAGGGGTGCTAAAATTATATAGTACCTTTGAAAAGCTAGTAAAGCCCCTTCCAAATCTCTATTAAAAAATGGTGGCTTTTTAATAACCATCACATCCTATAAAGGAAAGCCCATCAGAGTAACATCTGGAAGGTCAGAATTTAATACTGCCATTATAAGTTTATTTCTTCTGCCTACCCAACCAGGAAGAAATGAAATGGTCTGTACAGACTGGATTGTAAGGTCTTTTAGAATTGTGCTCCATGATGAAGTAAGAGCACGTGACCTCTGTTTTGTGGCTGAGAAGTGTCACTTGAGTTAAAACCGCAATTATTAAGTTCAAGGTAAAGGTGCACTTGTAGAGAGAGAAAAAAGAATTGAGCTCATTATACAAGTAGGCATAAACTTTTTACCACACAGACTCAGTACTTAATGAAAGCAGTAATACAGTGCACTTTCTTGAACTGTGGAAGATTATTTATACCTACTGTTTCCAATTTCTCAGCTGATCAGCAGGTGCTTAAAAGTTAAAGGTAACTCAGTATTGGCCACTGCACAGGCCTGACCCCTCAGGTTTGAAACCTTCCCATACTTTCTCTGCAGATATGTCTGACATACCTCATGTGGCTTATATGGGAGATACTATGAGAAACTGTGTAAGATAGAAATGCAAAAGAAAAACTTGCTGCCTTCAAAAGAAGCAACTGAACTGAGGAAACAAGTGGGTGGTTCGTGGTGAGGTGCACATGCCGGGATGTATATTGCATATTGCATGAACACTGTGTTCTCATTTTAACTCTTTTAGCAATTTAATGCTATAAAATATGGACATTGGATCTAGTTTAAATGTGCTGTATCTTTTCACTTAGAAGAATTAAGAACTACTGACAGTGGAAGCCTCCATAGAGACCTGATCTGTCAGATCTGTTTGTCTTGTCCAAAAGACATCTTGTCCAGAAAAGGAATTTACATTCCCATTTTAAAGGAGGAAGAAGCTGGTGGGCTAATAATGAATAGAGTTTTGTTACACTGGTCTAAGGTGTCTAGCAAGCTATAAAATAAAGTTTAATAAGAGTATCATTTTGTTGTTGTTAAGCAATTTTAATATGAAAATAAAATATTTCGAACTTGGGGAAAGAGCAAATAATTTGGTATCACCTGAGTGAATTCACTTTATGCTTGAACATGCCTTCAAACAAGAGGGACATTGGTGCAAACACATTACCACCTTTAAAGTAGTAGACTCTGCTGAAGCTCCAGGCTCTGGAGATAGATTATACTTCTACCAAATCTTTGTGGACTTGGTTTACATTGATCCCCCAAAGCTTTGGTTCCCTTCTCAATAAGGGCAGAATAATGATTATAGTCTCATCACATGGTCACCATGATGATCAAACAAAAGAAGGCAGTAAAGTAGACAGCGCAAGCCTGGTAAGAATGCAGCAAAAACAGTCACTATCCCTGTTGCTCATATGTTATATGGTCCAGCCACTGGGGCAGTCACTACTACTGCCTAGTCATTTAACTGTGACTGCAGACCCAAGGAAATAAAATACATCTGTGTTAAAGACTTTGCAAGGCTGATTACTGATTAGGATTTCATGACAGTGGAGAGCTGGTAAAGTTACAGATCTGGAGTGAAATTATCTTGGTCTATGTTTAGTGTCCTTCCTAAATATACATTACCTACCTCTTGTCTGATTTAACATCCTTATGGTGATCATGAGAAACATTTTGGAAAGTATTAGCAGAGCACTAGATTCAAGCAACCCCCAAACTAAGAATTCTTCAGACAGCATGTAAAACCTACAGTAGTATTGTCCCTGCATTGCTGCATCCTGCTTATCTGTTCTTTTCACTAATGTATTTGAAAAATGCCTTAGCTTATAACTTTCTTTTGTTTTGTAATTATAAAAATCTTCATGAGAGGCCTGGAGAGATGGCTTAGCAGATAAGAACACTGACTGTTCTTGCAGAAGACCCAGGTTTGAATCCCAGCACCCACATGGCAGCTAACAACTGTCCCTAACTCCTGTTCCAGGGGATCTAACAGCTTCTTCTGTCCTCTGCTGGTATTGCACAGCAAGGGTGCACTTTCCTACATGCAAGCACATCACTCATACACATGAAATAAAAATAATAAATAAGCTCTCTCCTAGGTAAGTCCACTGCGACCTCTGCACCTTGACTCCCCCAGCCCCATTCGCCCTCCCATCTCCCCTGCCCCTCTCTCCTCCTAGCCTGGGTCCTGTCCCATTCTTTGTCTTGGCACCCCAGACACCTGGGGAACCACCACTGCTTACTGATCCTTTGCATCCAGACCAACTCAGTTCCTGGTCCTGCCCTTACCTCCCTCTACTTTCCAGGGCTGCACAACCCACCAACCTATGTCCTGGAACCAGGCTGACCTCTTGGCTTCCTGATCCTCTGCATCCAGACCAACCCAGTTCCTCCCTGCACTCCACAGGAGCCCTTAGGGCCTCTTGCCACCCCCACCTCCCTTTGCATCTCTGGGTGGAATTGCCACAAACTGACTGAGACCAGCATCTTTCCTGGGCCCTGCTCACAGGCCAGTCCAACCCCCAAATTCCTGAGGACAACATCATTCCTGGAGGGATCCAGACCTTAGGAGAAAGCCTGAGAGCATCTGATCCTCATCTGACTTGAGCCTCTGTGGGAACTTCTGAAGACAAAAGCAATCTGGCCACTCCAACATAAAAACAAAAGAGAGAAACAGAAGCTTAGACAAACCAGGTTTCATGCCCAAAAAGTAAACCACAAAGGCACATAAAGTTTAAAAAAAGAAGCAGAACTAAACTTGAAGGCTTGAGTCTCACACAATAATCAGAAACTACAGAAGAAATTCACATGCCAAAATCACAGAGAAAAAATAATAATATGAAAAACCAAAATAACATAGCCCCACCAAATACCAGTAATCCTCTAGAGGAACACAATGAGAACCCCCTAGAGACAATGCAGGACATGGAACTCAAAAGAACAATGATGAATATGATAAAAGAATTTTTTTTTTGATAGGGATAAACTTCTGAATGAATTCAGAAAAGAGTTAGAAATATTGAAGAATACTCAGGCTGAAATGAAGAAGGAAGTGAAACATTAAGTAAGCCAATTAGAAACGACAGGAGAAAGCATCACCAACAGGCTGAAGGAAGTGGAAAACAGAATATCAAGACTGGAAGATGAAGTGGATGAACTAGACCACATGAGCAAAGAATGAAAATTTAAGAAATCACAATAATGGAATATGCAGGAATTGTGTGACACCATAAAAAGACCAAACTTATGAATCACAGGCACACAGGAAGGAAAAGAATCCGAAGATAATGGCATGGACCAGATACTCAACAGGATCAAAGAAGAAAATTTCCCAAAATTAAAGAAAGACATGCCCATACAAATACAAGAAGCATGTAGAACACCAAACAGACAGGACCAGAAAAGAAACTCTCCATGGCACATTATAGTAAAAACACTAAATGTACAGAATAAAGAGACAATACAGAAAGCTGCAAAAGAAAAACAAGTCACATACAAAAGAAAACACATTAGGATTATAGCTGACTTTTCAGTGCAAACTATGAAAGCCAGAAGAGCCTGGATCAAAGTATTCTCAGTTTTAAATGACCACAGATGCCAAACCAGATTACTATACCCAGTGTAAATGTCTATTATGGTCGAAGGGCAAAGAAAAATCTTGCATGATATAAACAGGCTGAAGGAATTCATGTCCACAAAACCAGCCCTTCAGAGAGTTCTGGAAGCAATACAAAGAGCTGAAGACAAGAATGACTATACCCAAGGAGTTGCAGAAAGAAATTCAATGAAGGTATAAATGTGGAAAAGTACAGCTATATCAAGAATGTGAACAGAAATAAAAAATGACAGGATTCAAGACTCATCTTCATTAATAACTTTAAATATTAGCAGACTGACCTCCCCAGTCAAAAGACAAAGACTAGGTAAATGGATTAAGAAACAAAACCGATCTTTTTGTTGTCTGCAAGAAACCCATCTCACTTTCAAGGACAGGCACTATCTTAAGGTTAAAGAATGGGAAAAAAATATACCAAGCAAATGGTACTAAGAAAAAAGCAGGTGTTACAATTCTAATATCTGTAAGACTTTAAACTAAAACTAATCAGAAGAGGTAAAGAGGGCCACTTCATTCTGATCAAAGGAACAATAAACCAAGAAGATATTACAATCATGAACAAATATTCACCAAACTCTGGTGCACCCAACTTCATAAAAACAATACTACAGGACTTTAAGACCCAGATTAA
>NW_008357584.1:953381-953601 GCF_000622305.1 Nannospalax galili | reverse complement strand
AGGACATACTTTCTACTCAGCACCCCATGGAACCTTCTCCAAAATCAACCATATACTGGGGCACAAAACAAACCTCAACAAATATAAAAAGATTCAAATAATTCCATGCATTCTATCATACCACAGTGCAATAAAGCTTAAAATCAACCCCAGAAGAAGCCCTAATCACCACATGAACACATGGAGATTAAACAACACACTCCTAAATGATGGACTGGTC
>NW_008357584.1:951118-953306 GCF_000622305.1 Nannospalax galili | reverse complement strand
CAACAAAGCCTGTTGGACACGCTGAAAGCCGTTCTTAGAGGGAAGTTTATAGTTCTAAGTGCCTACATCAAAAAATCAGAAAGAATACAAATAAATGAATTAATGTTGCAACTCAAGACACTTGAAAAGCAACAGCAGACAAAACCCAAACCCTGCAGACAAGAAGAAATAACAAAAATCAGGGCATAAATTAATGAAATTGAAACAAAGAAAACAATACAAAATATCAACAAATCCATGAGCTGGTTCTTTGAAAAGATAAACAAGATTGAAAGAGCGCTACCCAGTTAACCAAAAGAAAGAAAGAGCACCTCCAAAGCAACAGAATCAGAGATGAAAGGGAAAACATCACAACAGACACCAGAAAGATACAGAACACTATAAGGGAACACTTTAAAAACCTATATGCTTCTAAATTTGAACCTAAAAGAAATGGACGGTTATGTGAAAGTATGGGAACCACCAAAACTAAACCAAGAAGAGATTAACAGCTTAAACAGACCCATAACAGAAAAAGAAAGTGAAACAGTAATACAAAATGTCCCAACTAAAAAAAGCCCAGGACAAGATGGATTTACAGCTGAATTCTATCAGACTTTTAAAGAAGATCTACATCCAATACTATATAATTTATTCAAAAAGATAGAAATGTAAAGAGAACTTCCAAATTCCTTCTATGAAGCTAGGTAATACCAAAGCCAGGTAAAGATACAACCAAAAAAGAAAACTATAGACCGATATCCTTAATGAACATAGATGCAAAAATTCTCAACAAGATACTTGCAAAAGGCATACAGGCACACATTAAAAAGAGAATTCACCATGATTAAGTCGGCTTTGTCCCAGAGATGCAGGCAAGGCTCAATATATGTAAGTCAATAAACATCATAACTCATATAAATGGGCTCAAAGAAATGAACCACATGGTCATCACAATAGATGCAGAGAAGGCCTTTGACAAAATTCAACACCCATTTATCTTCAAAGTCCTAGAGGGAATTGAACAATAGGGAACATACCTCAACATAACTAAAGCCATATACAACAAACCCACAGTCAACATCATTCTAAATGGAGAACTGGAAGCATTCCCATTTATATCAGGAACCAGACAAGGCTGTCCACTATCTCCACTTCTGTTTAACATAGTGCTTGAAACTCTTACAAGAACAATAAGACAAGAGCAAGAAATTAAAGGACTAATAATAGGAAAAGATTAAATTATCCCTTTTAGCAGACGATATGGTATTATATCTAAGAGATGCTAAAAATTCCACCAGAAAATTTGTAGAAATTAACATGTTCAGTAAAGTAGCAGGTTACAAAATTAACCTACAAAAGTCTGAAGCCTTTCTATATACCAATAATAAGCAATCAATGAAAGAGCACATGGGAACACTCCCCTTCACAATAGCTGCAAAAAAAGAATAAAATATCTCAGAAAAAAACCTGACCAAAGACATTAAAGACTTCTACAACGAAAATTTTGAATCTTTAAAGAAAGACATTGAGGAAGACATCAGAAGATGGAAGGACCTCCCATGCTCATGGACTGGAAGAACTAATATTGTGAAAATGACCATCCTACCAAAAGCCATTTATAGATTCAATGCAATGCCAATCAAAATCCCCATGACATGTTTCACATAATTGGAAAAAAAAATCCTAAGATTCATATGGAAGCACAAAAGACCTTGGATAGCCAAAACAACCCTGAGCACTAAGAGCAATGCTGGGGGATTACTATATCAGATATTAAACTTATTACAGAGCTATAGTCATAAAAGCAACATGGTACTGGGTACAAAAATAGACCCGTAGATCAATGGAACAAAATTGAAGACCCAAATATGAGTACATTCAATTTCAGCCACCTGATATTTGGCAAAGGAGCCAAGAACATTCACTGGAGAAAGACAGCATGGTCAGCAAATAGTGCTGGGAAAACTGGATCTCCCCCTGTAGAAGAATGAAACTAAACCCCTATCTTTCACCTTGCACAAAAGTGATCTCCAAATGGATCAAAGACCTCAATTCAATGAAGCCTCAAACTCTGAAACTGTTAGAAGAAAACATTGATAAAGGTTTGGGAAAGGATTTTCTTAACCAGACATCAACTGCCCAGGAAACAAGGTCAAGAATCAACAAATGGGACCTCATTAAACTAAAAAGCTTCTGTACATCAGAA
>NW_008357584.1:948397-950449 GCF_000622305.1 Nannospalax galili | reverse complement strand
CTAGCAACTGTTATACAAAGTGAAGTAACACAGACTCAGAAAAAAAAAATCGACAAATGTTCTCCCTCATATGTGGATCGAAGAACAAAATCATGATAAGTGAGTATGTATCCAGACATAACTACAGGAACCAGGATAATGGAAAGGAACCAGAGAGGTAAAGGAAAAGAAAGAACCTGAAAGAGAAGAACAGTAGGAAACAGGCCTTAATAAGGGAGATATGGATAAAAATTGGGTTAGTTTAAGAGAGGGGGGAGGGAAGAGTATTCAAGGAACATAGGGGATAAAGGGAAAGAAGGAGCTTAAGAAAAATAGGACCATAGGAGAAGGCTATTATTAAGGGAGAAAGGGGAAAAATGGGGGCACCTTAATTGGGGAAACCACAATGGAGGGGTTAGACAATGAGAGAGAGAAACAATGCCTAGATAGTTTTAAAAACCAGAGGGAACCGTATTACTCCAACAACCTACTGACAAATTATACATACCAAATCAAGAAATATATGGCTAGGCAAGGTTTATCTGAGAACAATTGGTCTTTGCCCAAGATTTTTCTACATGGCACACAGTAGTTAAAAGTACCAGAGTGGTGGAACTAACCTTCATGGATGTCTAACAGACCCACTTTGAGGCCTATACTAATTTGGTCAGAGGTACATAAAGGACAGTTTTTGCTCCTTGCCCTCCTAGGTCAACTAGTTCCAGGGGACTATGAGCATCTCTCAAAATGTCCTGTAATTGTGTTGGGTCACCTGTCGTCTTGATCAAGGAGGCCGAGGAGACGCCACCAGATAGACTTGAACCAGTGTCCAGTCTACAAAGAGAAGGGTATACACAGTGGAAACATTTCCTCCATGCTTCCAAACGAAGCCAGCCATGGTTGAGCAGGACCTTTGACTTATCTTCACATAGGTGGAACTGGTAAAAGAAAGGAGCCAGGGGCTCCTCCCAAGCCCATATGCCCCTGAGGAACAGATCCTCAAATGGCCTTAAGAGTAAAAGTAAAGTGGTTTGTCTGGGCCAACTGTATGGCCTTAAACACCCAAAAGGGACATATAACCAAAGATTAAAGGGACCAATATAATTTTTAAGAGTCCATGTGTATAGCTAAAGGCTATATAACAAGCAACAATGCCAGATAGGAGATCCTTCTTTTGAGTTGTTGGCCAGGGTGGCCCAATGGACTCCTAGATAGCAACCCAGTATAGAACTGGGAAAATGAACAGCAGAATCCAATCTTATCTAAAGGAATGTTGACAGCTAATTGCTGCTAGGTGAGGAACATCTGACCTTCCTAAAGCAAAGACCTCTAGATAAGCTGACTAGATTCACCAAATAGACAAGTTGTGGGAAACAGCTGGGGTGTTGACAACACAACAGACAGTAGCAGGGATAACAGAGTATAAGGGTTCTAGTGGGAAGAGGGAGGCTATGGGAGGGTGCCATATGTGAAGTGGGTGTACAGTTGAATGATTGGTTTGGGATGTTCTGTGTGATATACACACAGAAAAAAAATCAACAAATTTTTAAAAATGAAGTA
The DNA here is from genome assembly GCF_000622305.1 of Nannospalax galili. Taxonomy (NCBI): domain Eukaryota; kingdom Metazoa; phylum Chordata; class Mammalia; order Rodentia; family Spalacidae; genus Nannospalax; species Nannospalax galili. The sequence goes on along the minus strand of NW_008357584.1, from coordinate 948,910 downwards.
TGTTTGAGGAGGAAGCATAAAAAGTTACATCCTGTTAATTAGTAGAGGTGATAAACATTACCATTGAAATCTACGTGATGACTTTATAGACATACACAGGCGCCAAGGATCCAAGTGCAACCTATTATGACTAGTAATAATCAGATACATACAGATTAGCAATGCATGAACCAACATCTCAGTGTTATTAGGAAAAAACAATGAGTCTTACTGTAAGAAACAGTATATTTTAAAATGAAATGGAGATCTTTTTTAAAGGTTAAAAACTCATTTGATTTTAAGTCTTACAGGGCTTATACTGAGTTCAATATTGTATAACTGTTTTAATTCAACAGCAAACCTAAAACTTTTATCGCCACTTTTGAAAGAGATATATCTTTGCTCTGGAAACTGTTATTAAGTATGTTAAAGCTGTAATGAAATGCTTCTTCTTTAAAAAAAAAATGGAGTAAGCCAGCCAAGCACTGGCATGCATGAATTCATGCACTCCTCTTTTCTCTTGACTGTAGATGC
>NW_008357584.1:946571-947070 GCF_000622305.1 Nannospalax galili | reverse complement strand
GCAAAACGTCCTGTAATGGTGGTGGGTCATCTGACCTTTTGATCAAGGAGGCCAAGGAGACCCCACGAGATGGACTTGAACCAGTGTCCAGTCTATAAGGAGGAGGGTCAACACGGAGGAATCATTTCCTACATTATTACAAGAGAAGCCAACAATGGTCGAGCAGCACTTTTGACTTATCTTCACATAGATGGAACTGGTAAAAGAAAGGAGCCAGGGGCTCCTCCCAAGCCCATGGGACCCCTGAGGAACAGATCCTCAAACGACCTCAAGAGTAAAAACAAATCAGTTTATCTGGTCCAATTGTATGTCCTTAAACACCCAAAATGGAAGTATAACCAAAGATTAAAGGGGCCAATATAATTTCATAAGAGCATACATATATATAGCTAAAAGTTCCTTGACAAACAACAAAGCCAGACAGGCGATACCTTCAGGCGAGTTGTTGGACAGGATGGATAAAGGCTCTTCCAGACAGTAACCCAACATACTACTGGAA
>NW_008357584.1:910188-945945 GCF_000622305.1 Nannospalax galili | reverse complement strand
AAAGAATTAAATTTTAAAAAAGTGAAAAAATTAATTAATTAATTTTTAATAAAATCTTCATGAAACTGTTTTCACACTGGGGCATGGTATTTGGGGCAACCTAAATCCATGTTCTCAGGCCATGGTCACTCATTTTTAGTTCTCTACTTTATTTCATTTGAGGCGGGCACTCTGCTTTACTTTTACAGACACATAGCAAAGCCCTTCCCTTCTGCCCCACAACATACCACTAAACAATAGACAAACATTTTACTAAAGATGTTCTGAAGTCTGGGGTTGGAGAAATGGCTCAGTGGTTAAGAGCACTGGCTACTCTTACAGAGGACCTGAGTTCAATTCCGAACACCCACATGGCATCTAACAACTGTCCATAATTTCAATAGCAGGGGATCCAACACCCTCTTATGATTCTGAGAGCATTGAACATCACGGATGTACTTATATACATGCAGATACATTCACACACAAAAAAATAAAATATTTTTTTAAAGATGTTCTGAAGTCTCAGGGCAAAAGATTCTTCCCTGACTCTGTTTGCAAAAACTATTTGATTTACCCTAGACATGAATCTCTTGCTTACACCTGGTACACCTCACCACTGATCCCCTGTGCTATCACAGGACTCTGGTAATTACCTAAATTCCAATTATCATTGGTTGTGAATATGACTGTGGGTGAGGGAGTAGGTTCCTCTTGTCCTACCCTATTTCCTCACACCAGTGTCCATATTTTCCCCAAAATGTCAATAACAAGAACAAATCGCTGTACATAGCATAATTTTCAAAGATTTGTTTTATTTTGATTGTACGTATGTGTATCTCTGTGGATGTATGTGCACGTGTATGTGGTTATACACAGAGGCCGGAAGAGGACATCCAATCTACCGGAGCCGGAGTTACAGGTGGTTGTGAGCCACCAGACATGGGTGCCAGGAGCTGAACTCTAGTCCACTGATATAACAGAAAAGGCTCTTAACCACTGATCTATCTCTCCAGCCCCCAAATATCACATTTTAAACATCTCAAAAACTTGCATTCTGGACCAATACAGGTGTTGCACTCCCGATAAAATTCTCATAACTGTGGAGTCAGGCACAAGAAGAACTAGGTAAAGATAAGAATCCTGGTTCTACTGATAACTGGCCATACACCCTTAGAAATAAGCTTTATAGCCAGGCGTGGTGACACATACCTTGAATCCCAGCATGTAAGAGGCAGAGATCAAGGCCAGTCTGACCTACATAGTAAGTTCCAGGCCAGCTGGGGCCACAGGGAGACTGTCTCAAAAAGACTAGAAAAGAAAAAGAAAGAAAGGAAAACAAATTTCCTTTCAGCTATCAGTTTTATCACCTGGAAGAAAATAGTGGAAAAATTATTCTTTAGCTCCAGATTCTAAAATTCTGCCGTGGCTCTTTCTGCAAGGACAAGGAAGTTAATAGTAAAGCAAATCTTTCTTTCATCTCATTTTCAAGGTACCTTTCATCTATTTGTTTAAAGTAAGCTCTGCCTTAATTATGTGACCTAAGCTCAGGAAGCTTATTTGCACAAAAGTACAGGGTAGTGCTGTGAGTTTAGAGATGCAATAAAGAAAAGAAAAGACACACTGGGTGTGGTTTCATTTTCAGAAATTGAATATCAAGTAAGCTAATTTCATTTATATATACAGAGCTGACTCCTCTTAGAAATATTCTCCATACCCAAGTGCCCATTTGTGAAATGTTAATATTTCCCTAAAACATCTAAGTATCATTATTTAGGTGAATAATAAAGAAGTAATCACAACTGTGAATTACTATAAGCCTATTGTTTTCCAGGCCCTATACCCGTGTTTTGCAATGCAACCTCATATTGCATTCACAACAATGCCATTGATGTAGATACTCTATGCAGACAAGCACACACAAAGAATCAGGTGCTAGTTATTTGGCCAAGGTCAGTAGCTAATAAATGATAGAAGCCAGTCTGTAACCAAGATCCATCTTCCCACAACATCTATTTTCCATTCTGTTATCTATGGATAATTTATTTTAAGTGTGGCTTCATCAACCACCTGTTAACCTCTAAGGTTTAAAACATATATATTGCATGACTTAAAGTATCAAAGTTCAGCTAGAACGGATGAAAAACCCAAAATTATTTCTTTCTTCTATATGTCTAGAAATGCCAGTGGACTACAGGGTCCCATAGACATTTAAACAATACTGACCTTTGCCATTGTTCTTGGTTACCCTCCAGAACTTGACAGTAAGACCATATTGCTGAGGACACTACATATTAAACACATGAGTTAAAGAACAAACATAGAGTAATCAAGCTGATATAAATCTTAAAGCTTCTTCTCTACTGGCTAGTTTTCATAGTGCTGGAAGGTGCAATGCATGCTACTGGAAAAGTAATGATCAGCTTTATCCACCTGTGAACCCTGCAAGCTACAATAACAACTAGGCCCGCTGACACAATAGTGTCATGAATGTTATGGGAATAACCAGCAGCTTTCTGATTGGATATAAGGCCTGCTTCACAAGACAGAACCCATATCTGGCACTGTTATGAGGGACCAAGGACCTGTGACTAGATAGATCTCAGGCCATAGGGAAGAATCTAATATTATTTTGCTATATGGACATAGTATTAAACTTATTATAACCATAGATTAGTGCATCTCTCGACTTTCACCCAAGAAGCTGCTTCCTGAAATTAACACAGAGATCCACAACTGGTCAATGTGCAGAAAATAAGAGACAGTGGAGTGCTAGGTTATAAATAGGACACTTACACCACACCCTCTCGTCTCAAGGATGAGGTATCATTGTGGAAGAAGGGATAGAAAATTTTAAGAGCCAGAGGCAGTGGATGAATGCAAGGAAACAGTGTTTTCCAGACACAAGAGGACAGGTATATGTTAAGAACCCACAGCTCTTTTGACAGCATGCAAAAAAACTCTGCAAACCCAAGGCAAAACAAAAGCCCAGGAGTCCCAGTCCTAGTTAAGAAGCTATTGACAATCAGTAGTTACTGGGAGAGGGAGAGTCAAGCTTCTTTAAAGGTGTGACCAGGCTCCAAGGGGGTAAACCCACACCAAAGAGCATTTGAGAAATATAAATTAGACTCCACAGGCCTTAAAAATAATAGAGGACATCAAGTGAAGGGGTACTATGGGGGCATATCTGAGAGGGGATATGGGAGGGAGTCTGAATATGATCAAAATATTGTGCATGAAATTCTCAAAGAATCGATAAAAATATTTTTTTTTGTCTTTTTGAGACAGGGACTGCCTGTAGCCCCAGTTGTCCTGGAACTCACTATGTAGACCAGGCTGGCCTCGAACTCATAAAGTTCTGCCTGCCTCTGCCTCCCAAGTGCTGGGATTAAAGGCATGTGCCACCACGCTGGCGATAAAAATATTATTTTAAGGAAAAGAAATGTCAGTAGAACAAAGACGAAATGAATCTGCCACTGAAACATTTTAAATATCAGATGCAAATAAACTTCTCCTCCCTTTGTATAATCTTCTAACTTTTAACTTAGCCTAGAAAGATGATGGGAGAACCCAAAATAAAGTCAACAGAAAAAAGATGGTAATAATCTCCTAAAGGACTCTCTGAATTTCTAGTTAATGCTATTTGCTGATTTTGGAAAAATTTATCCTAAGTCCCTTGAATTACAGTTGGTTAGTGAACAGCAAGACAAGTCAATGGATTAAAATTACTTCCCTATAATTAAAAATCCATTTATTCATAATGCTATTGATTCTTCTTGTGGCTAACATAAATGCAGAATAATAAAGTACTGTTTTATATAAAATTGTTGATCCGGGTAATTGCTTCCTGGATAACACTATTACTGGGACAGCCGTATGACTGAGTTTTATACCTCACTAACAGTGATTCATGTTCTATACAGGACAAGCAGATCTGAAGGCAGCAGGCTCTTTATGATTGCTGTAGAATCATGAGACTGAAGCATCAGACTTCCCCCTGGTTTCTGTAAACTTTGAAGGTCATAGCTACCATAGAGTGCTAAATATTTTATAAAACAAGAACATAGTAAGTACTTCTTTTTAAATTCTGGGTAATGAGACCATCATTTTTCATTGTCAAAGATTAGTGAAGTCTCCCAGGAAACTGCTTTTCTTTCTCTGCCTATAAACTAAACTCTCATGTCTTGAAAACTCCATCCTACTAATAATTTTAACCAGGTCTCTCTTCTTTCTTTCTTTCTTTCTTTCTTTCTTTCTTCTTTCTTTCTTTCTCTCTCCCTCTTTCTCACTTTCTTTCTTTTCTTTATTCCTCTCTCATATTATAGCTCTGGCTGGCCTAGAACTTGCTGTGTAAAACAGACTAGCCTCAAAATCATAAAGATCTGTCTGTCTCTGTCTCTGGAGTGCTGGGATTAAAGGCATGAGCCACTCTACCCGGCTCCCCAAGTTTCTTCAGTCTCCTTTTCCTGATGTTACATCAGTTAATTTATCAGAACCTGGAAGTGGGTCCTTTCCTCATCCCCTGCTTTTTACTTCCTTTGGACAAATCTCAGAATATCACTGAGCGTGAGTATAAATAAGATTTCATAACCCATCAATTACCTAGCCTTATATCTATCACTTAATACATTAAAATTCTCAGTTTTCTAGTTAAGAACACATTATCTGCAATGCAATTAAACATAGATGAATTCCACATATAGGATGAATCTTTCTGGTCAAAACTGCAATAACTAAAGGCAAAATTTATGTTTCTTCAAATGTATTAATGCTACAATCATAGTTGATACTCCTACATATTAAGTAGTTTCATTATTAAGGACATATTATGTTATGGAATTCATATTTATATGTATGTATATACAAATCTATACTACAAATGAATTATTTCATTAATATTGAATGTTCCTTTATGTTTTAATGAAATAATTATCTCTAAGTAAATATGGCTTGACCTGGTATGCTTTGATGATATGATCCCTCATAGTTTTCTTTTTAGCTGTTAGAGTCATTCTATCTTTGTATTGGAACTAGTCAATAAGGGAGTCATCGCTCTGAATCTCTGTATTCTGCTTAGGGAAATGCAGAGGCACACAACCCAAAATGAAACAAAAACCTAAAGACCATTGTATGATCCCACCCATAAAGCACAAAGTGAGCCTCACAAAGACGGAACTTAGGAGTTCAAAGTATTCCCTGGTGTAGGTTAAATTGGCAATGAGGGTCACTTAAAAGATCTCAAAGTGCTCGCCTAGCCAAATGGAAGTCATTTTTGTTTCAGGATTTTGTTTTGTTTTGTTGAATTAGAAAAATAAGACAATTTCACTCATTTGTTCAGATAACATTTATTCCCTGCTTTAACTTCCTATGATCAGGTATAATTTTAACAGTGGTGCATAGAATAAAGAACAAAACTCACATGTTCCATGCCTTTTAGAAATACATAGCCCAGCAAATTTCCACCATCTTGCCAGCATCCATCAAGAACAGTAAAGGGTAGTGAATGCAGGGACTCATAACTGTTGAAGGTGCTGAATATAAATGATAGTTGAGTGCTTAGCCTTAAACAAAACATTTGTACCATCCCTTTTAAAGCACAGGAAACCACAGAAGATGGAAAGAATATAAACATTAGAACATAGGGAGAAGAGATGCAAAGGGCTGTCTTCAGGACAGTAGCTGTTGCAAACAGCATCTCACAGTAGCTGAGGCTGCCTGCACTGGGCCTGCAGAAGCCTGGATGGACCTGTCAACAGACAATCATGGATTGGGGAGGGATTATGAAGCCAACCCCCTCCCTACTGAATTACTGGCTATTGATGGATTCTGGTAGAGGGACAGTCACTGTCTTAGGTTGTGTGAACCCACCAAGCTCCAATGAATAGTTCCAAGCCTATGGTCATACAAATGGTCCACATTCATGAATGTGGAAAAGGAATATATGGAGGAGGGGAAATGACAGAAGATGGGAGGATGAAAAGAGGGTGGAGATGACAGTAACAAAATGAATTATATATGTGTATGAAATTGTCAAGAAACAAACTCAGTAAATAAATTATAAATATATATGTATATATTCCAATAAAGGATGCAGGCACAGGTAAAAAAAATAATACAGCCTTTGGCAAATGTAAGGAATCACAAGTTACATAAAATTACAGGAAATTTAGAAGGTAGCATGCTTAGATAAGGGAGTCTTTCTGTTTTTTGACATAGCCATTTTAGTTGAGAACTGCAGAATGAGAAAAGACCAGCCTTGCAAAGGGAAGGGAGGATGAATGCTATTGTTTAGAGCTCAGCAAGCATTCGGAATGCAACCAAGAGTAAATATTTTCATGTTCTGCAGGTCATTTGTTCTCTATTACCACAAATCAAGTCTGGCATTGAAGAATAAGAACAGTCATTGACAATACTTAAATATGTGGGCATGACTGTATTCTAATAAAATTTTATTGAAAATGACAGGCAGTAGGCCAGATTTGGTTTGTGGACTATTGTTTGACAACACCTGCTTTTAGTCTAAGATGTAACTGTACAAAGAATTTAAAACAGGACAGTGATTGCTCTGCATAGGAAACCAATGAAAGGCTTGTATAGCTAAAGTAGAGAAAGTGGGCAAGGGAGAACTGAAGGAGAGCTTGAAGAGATGAGCAGCCACCAGATCACAGATGTCTTTGCAGGCCATGTAAGAGCACTGGGTGTTACTGGACTTCATGTAAGCCACTTAAAGTTTTAAGAAGGTTAGTAGCATAGTGCTTTATGTTTTAAAATCTCACTTTGATTCCTGTGTGGAGAATGGATTGCAAAAACACTGAAATGATTCTAGATATAATCATGACCTGGATTCACACAGTAGTAATGGAAATAGAGAGAAATTGATATATTTTGGACACATTTAAAGGTGAGGATCTTCAATGATGTATTGCATAAAAGAGAAATGAGGTAAAAAGTATTAAAAACATCGAGGCTTAGAGTCCAGCTGGAGCAATTTGATGATGATAGGCAGACAAGGTGGGTTACACTGTAAATGTCAAGGAAGACTACAGAGAGAAGAGCCTGAGCTGGGCGTGGTGCCATATGCTTAATAATCCTGATGGCAGGCTGAGTTTGAGGTCAGACTCTACTTTAGAGAATATCAGAAGTCACAAATTAAGTAAGTTAATTTATTTTAGTTAAAAAGATAAAGTTACAGAGAATTTTGTAAACTGAATATAACCAGAATTATCTTCTAAGCTATTTGGAGTTGAGTAAGTCAGAGATGAATGTGTAAGGAGGGACTGGAAATTAAGGAAATATTAACATTATATAAACAAAGATGATGAAGACATGATCCAGGGTCAGTACTAGGAATAGTATGAAACGCAAACTCAGTGGCCCTGTTGCTGAGGCTATTTACCATGAATAAAAAATATAAATATAAAAGAGTTTTAAATGAAAACATAATAATAGTAATAATAGACAAGTTTTAAAGAAAAATTTAGGTGATTAGACTAAGAAGTTAGTACGACTGTGTCCCCCAAATATCTCTGAGTGAGTTCTCTGACAGCTAAGAAAAATTAAATCAAATAGTACAATTTTTAAAGGGTGGAATAGGTAGAAATGTTGTATTAAGTAACTCTCATCTAATGCAAAGAGACACTGAACTTTGCCAATGTAGGTGTATTTAATTATTAAAAAAAATAATAAATTCCATAGTCTTATAAAAGGAACATTTAAAAGTGATAGCAAACTATATCATAACTATTACATATATATGCATATATATACACATATTATGCTCCTAATAAGAAGTTTTTTAAATCAATGACTTTCCTGTATTATATCTCAAATACCCAATTAAAGTTGAAAATATTTCACATAGACTACCACTGGCATTTTTAGAGGTAGTAAGAGCAATGAAGTTTCCATAATAAGTTTTACAGTACCTCTTTTTTATTCCAAAATAAGGTTTAGAAAATAAACTAATTAGTTGTTCCCTTACATATGTGCCTACTGCAAACACTCAGCAAGTGCTGACATCAGCTGTACAATAGTCAGGCAACATATTAGATAAAAGTTACCCAGTCTGAAACCATACAGCAGAGGCTCAAAATCCGTTCGCTAAATATGTTCATGGAAGTACAGTGGTTGTGGACACTATATGGTAGGAGTTAGTGAAGGACTGGGATACACAGAAAGCAAAGGTTTTGTGGTATAGCCATTTGCCAGCTGTATTAATTATTTTTTAGATTTCTTTTTACTGTTTTTAATTTGTGTGTGTGTGTGTGTGTATGTGTGGTTTGTGTATATGTGTGAGGGTGCTCATGGAGGATAAAGGCATCTGATCCCTCAAGCTAGGGTCACAGGCATTTGTGAGTTCCCTGATGTGGGTGCTACACATATGGCTTAGTCATTATCATACCCACAATGGAGTTTTTCACTTTAATTCTGAATAACTTGCTTTCTTGTTTTAGGGTAGACAGTGAATCAAATGTGACCATTCTCTCATTACTCTAGTTCAAAATGATTTACTTCCTAATGTTTAACTTCTCTCCAGGACATATTATAAACTTGTCATTTTGCAAAGACAATTGGCTCTGCTGTATCTAATTTTAATTGAATTTTTGACCTTTAAGGATCTAGTTTAGCCAAACTGATATCTGATTAAGAGTATTTTTAGTAGACTTATTAGTCCAGCATGTTATTTTAAGATTGCAGAGTCATGTTGAATAAAGAGATTATCTTCATCTTCTTGGCAAGTATATGTGTACTTCTTAACTGCACACAGAAGCAATAGAAGAACACATTTCCTAAAGATTTCAAATACTGCTGTCCTTGGTTACATGCACATAGTCCAAAAACCCCACCCCAAATCATAGTCATTTAATTTAACAACCACAGTGACAGAAGTTGATAAAGTGCTTTATCTTTTTAAGTGAGTTTTGCCTTTCCTCAAGATCAAGTTACTCATGATTGGTCTAAACAAAGATGTTAGTTGACTTCGTCTATTTCATCCCTTCCGATCCCTGCCAATTTGAGTCTACCTTCTCCAATGGATATCCAATGGATTCTTTACCTCTCCGAGGTTGCTTAACTGTTTCCTTTCCATAGAATTGTTTTTCTTCCACCCTTTCTAACTAGGAAAATTCTATTTCCTGTTGCCACAGTATAATGCTCACTCTTCCACTCAGAAGCGCTGTATTACATTTCCTACCTCCTTGAGCTTCTTGAGCCCTGTTAGGCAAAGACTATGATTCATTCATTTCTGTATTCTTTTACCATATATTCTTTTCACCATATATGGCAACATTAAATATGTTTATTGAATAAATTCTTCTGATGATGATATGCAAACTGCCAAGGGAGAAAAAGAATCAATGGTGCAACCCAGCCCTAAAGCCTAATAACATAACAACCGACATGGCAAACTACCTCTATTGGTGCAATAGTGGTACTATTATCTGGAGGACAAACAACTGTTATCTAATTGGGCTTAAAACCTTTTCAATGGCAGTGAACTCATGAGTGGCACTGTAAACTCAGCCAAATGCCCATGGCAGGAGTATATAGATCCCAGAGAAAACCCTATCTCTATCATACCTCTAGACAAATGAAATTTCTTACCATATGCTAAATATGGATCCTTATATTTACATAGAAGTGTATCATCCACCACTCATCAAAGAAGCTTCTTTTTGCAACAGATGGAGGTTACTGCAGTATTGCACAACTGGTTAGACACAGAGAACATACGTCTGAAAGATGCCCAGTACTAGGTGACACATCTTCTGTTGAACCTCTACAACTAAGGCTCAGGGAACATAGTGGAACAAGGGGTAGAGAGAAAACTAATGCATCCCTCAACTCTCGCCAGTAAAGCTTCCTTATACGACAGAGTGCAATGCACACAGAAGGCCACAACTGGCCAAGTTTGAAGAATAAGAGAGTGTAGAGTGTAGGTTAGGAGTCCTATATGAAACCTCATCCACCTGTGGCTCAGGAAACATTGCAGAAAAGGGGTGGAAAGACTGTAAGACCAGGGCTGGTTCATGAACACAGGAAAGCAGAGGCTTTCAGGCCACTGGAAGCTTGCATGTGTGAACTTGTAGAAACGGTGGCACTGAGCACAGGACCCATGTCAACTCAATTAAACAAGGGCCCACAGGGGAGAAGAGAAATGGGTGGCAGGCCAGCACTAGACTGAGAACTATTGGAGACTGATTGCTACTAGGTGAGGGAGAGTAGGACTTCCATGGGATCTCTAGATAGGCTGACTAGACTCTAGTGGATGAATTTACACTGAAGGACATTTAGGTACAAATGCTTGACTGGATGGGATTTAACATGTATAGTGGAATATATGAGGTCCAGTGGGGGGATAGGGAGACATGGATGGGGGACAGGGTCTAAATTTGATTAAGAACTGTTGTATGAAATTAGAAAAGCTCACTAAAAATATATATATTAAAATGCACACATACACACACACAAGTGGAAGGTTGAAGAAGTGACTGGATGTAGACTAAAACAGAAGGCAGTATAAATGTGAAAGGAATACAGATGTTATGTCAGAGACTAAGACCTGGACTGGAAATCGGATTCTGCCTTGTCTTAGGTTTATAGGCTTGGAAAGGAGGTTCATTTACCTCCCAGAGCTCCAATCATGTCTTCTAAAAGGTAGAAATAATAGTTTCTTGGCATTTATGTTGGGTATTGTAAGATTCTTAAATGGAAACATATACGGAACCTTCAGAAATTCAGACACATAGAAATTGTTTGATTTGATAACAATAGTTACTAATATTGCTGACATTAACTTAATCTAGAAAGGGTTCAGAAATTACAAATTCCTAGGATATTACTAAGACAAGTATGACAAACTTTCCCCAAAGTAGGAATCTTCTTGTGTTTTTCTAATTTATATTTCTGCCATTCAAACATCAGGAATGTTTCTTGATTTCCATTTTGGTTTTAAGTGATTTTGTTTTAAATATAACCAGTCAATAAGATTTTTCTCATCCCTGTGATATCAAGAACATCATTTATGTCCAAATTGTAACCTTTAGTTGTATACTGACCTTATTTGTCATCTTCATATTCATAAAATTGCTTCTGATAAAAAATAAATTTCATTATAAATTTTTTAAAATGAATCTCTCATGAAAGATCTTAACTCAAAAAAAATCACAGTCAATGAATTTTAAATACTTCAAATTTATTTCTCACAGTCCTGGAGGCTGGGAAATCCACAATCTAGGAGATTTGGTGTCTAGTAAGGGCTCCTTCCTGTTATCTAGATGGCCATCTTTCCACTATGATCTCACAACATAGAGGACACATGGGTTCTTTCTAAGATTTCTTTTAAAAGGATGCTAATCCATTAACAAGGGCACTATTCTTACATAATCATTTCCCAAAGACCACACTTCTAATACCACCATCTTGGGGGTTAGGAGTCTAATACATGAATTTGGGAGCACAGGATAAACATTCATTTTGTTGCGTATGTAATCAAGTAGTTTTTTATGAGGATGCCAACTCATTTCATGGGGAAAGGACGGTATTTACAACAAATGTTACTAGGAAGGCTGGGCATTTACATTCAAAAGAATTAAGTTAAAGCTTTACCTAATATCATATACAATTATCAAAGTACATCAAAGTCCTATATAAAAACCTAAAATGATATAACGCCTAGAAAGCACAGGGCAAAGGTGTTGCTATATTGGGTTTTTTGATGATTTATTGGACATAACACCAAAACCACAGTCAAGAAAAGGATAATAAGTAAACTTAATGAACTTAATAAAAAAATTAAAAACTTTAAAAGTCATGTATCAGCTGGGCAACATGCCATGTGTCTCATGCCTTTACTCTCAGCCCTGGGGTGGCAGAGGCAGGCAGGTATCTGTGAGATCAGGCCAGCATGGACTACATAATGACTTCCAGGCAGACTGGGACTAGAGATTTGCCCAAAATATCATGCATCAAATGGCACTGTCAACAGAGTAAAAGACAAACTACAGAATAAGAGCAATTATTTAAAAATAAGAGATAATAAATTAGTATCTAAACTATTTTGAAACAATTGTTAAACTCAACAACAAAACACAAGCAACAGATATCTTTATAATCCTGCCATCACTTTCTAGAAGTTTTACTGATAAGGCAACTAAATTCTGAGAAATATCAATGATGCTACACATGGAGAAGAGGGAAGTGAAAGGGGATCATAATCTTCATACTAAGTGCCATGGATGCATGTGGCTGAGAGCTAGATGACACCAAAAAAAAAAGAAAGCTGGAGCTGATTTCTTAAAAACTAACTCCTTAAGAACAGAGGGATAGCATCCAGACAGCACAGAGATCAAAATCCAATCTGTTTCTGCAGAAAAGGGCAGATTTGCCACCAGGGAATTAGAGTAGGAAGCTACCCAAAATGTCAGAGAAGTGTCTGTGAGATCAGATTGCATACTGCCTCACTGTATTCCTCCCTTTCCCCTGTCATTCTCTCCGGGTAAGAAAGTGAGTGGAACATAAGATTCCTATTCCTGAGAGGGGCAAAAATCTCAGTTATTGTAGCAACAGAATCAAATAGTCACTCCCACTCTGTCTGCCCAGAGCGATCCAAACAGTACTGAGATGGAGCCAATAGAACAGAGACCATTCAAGCATATTACATGCTGTGTTATTCCTATACTGAGAGAGAGATTGCACATTTCTCAAAAGAAAACAAGTAAATGGCTGACAGGCATAAGAAAAAATTCCCAGAATCAATAATCATGAAGGAAATGCGAATCAAAAGTGAAATGAGCTATCACCTCACTTCAGTAAAAATAGCATCAAAAAGGCAAAAGATAACAAGTGTTGACACAGACATGGAGGAAAGCAAGATTATAAATTAATGCTGAGAATGTACCTTAGCACACCCATTGTGGAAAATGCATCCAAAAATTAAAATGGAGCTATCATGTGAACCAGCCATCCCACCACTCAGTGTATATCTAAAGTGAAATCAACATGCCAGAGAGGGATCTGCCCTCCCATGGTTATTGCAGAGCACATAACACAAGCAAGCCCCAGCACCCGCCTAAAAGCTGGGCATGGCCAAATTTCCTGTAAACCCAGTGTTTGGTTAGTGGGGAGGCAGAAATAGGTGGATTTTGGGAGCCTAGCTGAAGTGGTGAGCATCAGGTTCTGTGAGAGGCTGTCTCAAAAGAAATAAAGTAGAAATCAATACAGAAAGATAAGCAACATCCTCCTCAGGTCTCTACATGCATGCACGCAGCACAGGCACCTGTACATATACATCTGCCTGCAACACACACACACACACACACACAGAGGAGGGAGGAAACCCTTGCAATTAGACAGGGTCATGTCACCATTTCCTGCCAATAGTCTTTCAGAAGGATCACGAGTCACATCCAGACCAAATTGTTTGAGAAATGAAGTTTGCGGTGGTAGACACCTTTAAATCCCAGGACTCAAGATGCAGAGGCAGGAGATCTCTATGAGATCAAGGTCAGACTGGTCTACATAGCTGGTTCCAGGCCAGCTGGGGGTACATGGAAACCCTGTCTCAATAACCAGAATAAAAAGAGGAGGAGGAGGAGGAGGAGGAGGAGGAGGAGGAGGAGCAGGAGGAGGAGGCGGGGGGGGGAATCCACAAGGCAGAATGTCAGGCTCAAAATTCCATCAAGAAGTTGTTGTTTTGAAGGATCCTAAGTCCAAAGGCTGTCTGGAGACAGAATTTCTTCCTCCCGAGGGGGTTTCAGTCTTCTCCTTTTAAGACTTTCAATTGATCAGATGAACCCACATATAACATGAAGAATAATGAATATACAAAAGCATACTGATTAAAATAGTGATCACAACTAAAGAAATACCTTCACAAAAACATGCAAATTGATATTTGAACAATGAGGCAACCTAGTCTAACCAAGTTGACACCAGAAATGAAGCATTACACATAAACATGGAGGCACACAGACATCTGAATAATAGTACATTCATGGTTCACACTGAACACTGTTTTTATGTTTATATTATAGATCTAGTGCCCACAGAAAACCTTATTAGATAAATAGTATTTATTTTTTCTTAACAGATAAATACATGAGGCAGGAAGTGCATCAGTCCAAGGTCAAACTCTAATAAGTTGTTAAGATGATGATAAAATTGTTAGCTTGTTTAAAATGCATGAACTATAAGGAAACATGACTCGGAAAGTGGAAGGAAATTTCCCCCAATTTCTTTACACTAACAGCATCTTAATATTAAGTTGAATTTAGTAAAACAAGAGCATTCCAATAAAATAATAAAACAGCTGAATGAGATGAAAAAGAAAATTACTCTAAAATGAAGGAAAATAGTCACATAAAGAGCCAATTAGTACTCAAGCAAAACAATAGTTCTGATATTCCAGGAAAATGAGATATATCCTAGAGAACAAGGAGACATCTATTCACACCACTGAGCATCAAAGAATACTTCAGATATCCAAGCAGGAATCCAAACCACATAAGATCCAGGAGAAAACACTGTGTCACCTCAGAATTCCTTGTAACAATCGGCTCCACAAGACAATGGAGTAATGTCCATAAGGTTCTGTGGAAAATGAAATCTAATAAAATAAAATTTAATCTAAAAGCATTAGAGCTGATTAAGATGTCGTTGGACATAGAAATGAATATCTGACTGGCAGATATTCACTAGCATGAAAGAATTCATGGACTACAATATGCATGATTTCTTCTTAGAGTTGAAAATTTGCTTAACAATGACACTGAGCAATAAGAAACGATTAAAAATCAACTGGAGAACAACAAAGTTAGGTTAAGAGGCTTGCCCGGGAACAGAGACTCCTTTCAAACAGAGTGAATTGTAGACAGCTAATGACCAAACTGACTGTGAAAGTTACAATCCTGAATAAAGTAAAATAATGTAATAAGGAATCACAGAACTACAAAAACTGGATTGTGAAATGGAGAGGAATGGGAGAGAGCTTAGGAATGCTAACATCCTCATCTTTAACAGAGACTTAAAACACCAAGTAAATACATATTGTTTAAAATGTTACCAGGATCGAGTATAGCGGCTCTGATCTCAGCACACCACCAAAGAGTGCTGAGTTCTGGCCTCCCTCTGGCAAAGGAGCTGAGAATGCAGGGGACTGCCTGAGAGCCCCGGATCCTGCCTCCATGTGGTGGTCCTTTTTAATAAGATGATGCTATATAGCAGTCCCTTCTGCATGAAATAACTACCATCATCACGACTTCAGCTGAGCCTGATCGCTAAACATCACAATTGAGCTTGTTGATAGTTGTGCTCATTCATTAAAGGAGGGCCAAGCAGGGTCATTGGACCCTCACTGGATTATCCAGACACTTCCCAGCCAACTGTATGTAATTTGGCCCTAATCACACATGGCCTCCTGGATTTGGGGAGGGCTAAAGTATATAATCTGCAGAAGGCTAGGAAGAGAAGGCATGACCCATGTTGGGTTAAAGCTATCCAGTGTGCATACCCTCAGGTCATACATACATCTCAGCAACCCCTCAGTTATCTCAGTAAGTAAGCTCAATAAATTCATTGGTTCCCCAGTAAAACTTGAATCAAACATTGGCTTGATACTAGAACCTTAAAAAGGAATAAGCACTGCTTAGCATCTCTAGGAAAAGAAGTCTCACAACAGATGGAAATTTTATTTTTTAATGCTATTATGTCTTCATAATTATTTTAAAAAAATAAAATGAGAATGTAAAAGATGTTAAAAGGATATGGGAATGGAGATATTTTCCAAAATAACCAGAAAAAAAAATGAGAAAGTCTAAGCAAGTGATGAAGGTCTGTATAGGTTTATTATGATATATAAAGGATGAGACAAAAATAATATACACATAATCTTAAATTTTCTATGGTCATAGTTTAGTCAACAAGTTTAAGGAACAAAATGCATGTCTAGTCAAGGTTTATCTGAGAATATTTCAGTTTTTTCACCCAAGCTTTATCTACATAGCACATGATAATTAAAAGTACCAGACTGGTAGAGCTAACCTTACTGGATGTTCAACAGCCATAGTTTGAGGTCTATACTAATGTAGTCAGAAGAACTTAAAGGACAGTTTTTGCCCCTTGCCCTCCAAGGTCGACTAAGTTCCACAGGACTATGGAACATCTTTCAAAATGTCCTGTAACTGTGGAGAGTCACCTGTCCTCTTGTTCAGGGAGCCCATGGAGACCCCATGAGATGGATTTGAACCAGTGTCCAGTCTACAAAGAGGAGATTCAACTCAGAGGAAACATCTCATCCATGCTTCCAAGTGAAGCCAGACATGTTCGAGCAGGACCTTTGACTTATCTTGCCAGGAACTCCTCCCAAGTCCATGTAACCCCTGAGGAACAGATCCTCAAATGACCTTAAGTGTAAAATTAAATTGATTTATTTGGGCCAACTGTATGGTCTTAAACACCCAAAAGGAAAGTATAACCAAAGAGTAAAGTCATCAGTATATTTCTTTAAGAGTTCAAGGGATTATGCTTCCCAGAAATTAGGCTTAAGTCTATATAAAAAGTTATTTAGACATTTATTTCTCACTGATGATTTTGTTCCTAACCAGAAAGTGCTGCCCAGGTATAAGACTTAAATCTTGGTTTCCAATACTGTAGTGCCCACCTATAGCTAATGGAGACAACCAGCTACTGTTTTAAAATGATGGATAAATTAGTTCCCCCCGCCCCATCTAGAAGCCTTTGAGAAGGAACTGACACTGATTCTAACCACTCCAACAGCTATCAAAATACCTGAAAGCAAATCCTGAATCCATCACTCTATCTTTATAGGTGAATTAATAAACATAATGGATATTCATAGTTAAGTAATCAGTAAATTACCACACCATGCTTCTCCTTTGCTTCCTAGCCACAGTTAACCTTTGTTATCAACATTCCTGCCTATATGCCGGGCTCTTATCACATAAAAACAGGCTTGCCAGACGTCACCCTTATGTGAAAAGAAATAGCTCTGGAAAAAATATACACATATATTCACATACGGTCTTCTTATACTTAGTAGATTATAATCTCCACAAGGATTGACTCTGTTTGTACCCTTCAGAATACAGAAAAGATTGACATGCACATACTACATATTCATTAATTTTTAAAATATGTGTGTGTGCCACCTGTGTGCAGGTGCCCACAGAGGCCAGAAGAGACTGTCAGATCCCCTGGAGCTGGAATTTCAGGTGGTTGTGAGCTACCTGGTGTGGATGGTAATAACCCACCTAAGGGCTTCTGGAAGAGCAGCAAGCACTTAGCTGTCTTTCTAGCCCCTCAATAGAGTGTGTGTTTTTTTTTTAAATATAAAGGTCAATTGAGGCTGAAGGTCAAAAGCCCCATAAAAATAAATCAGTCAATCAAAAAAGAAGAAAAAGTATATGAAGTTATAGAAAAAAAGTGATGGGGAGATATGGGAGGAGTTGGATAGGAGGGAGTGGCCATGGATTTGATCAAAACACCTTATATGCATGCATGAAATTCTAAATAAATCATTTATTTAAAAAAAAACTATTAACTTAGCATACCACCAGGTCCTACCAATCAAAAAGCTAAGAATGTTATCAGATATTATTTGAGACCTATAGTAGAAATTCCCTCCCCGTTTTGGTATGACCTGCCTACTGAATGTATCCACCAATGTATTTGAAGTGTCTTGATTTATCATTTTTCTTTATTCTATTACTATAAAAACATAATGTAATGTTACCATGCTGGAACATGGCATTTGGGGTAACCTGAATCTGTGTTCGCAGGCCATCGTCACTCATATTTGGCTCCAGAATAAATTATCTCTTATCCCCTTTAAAAAAAATGCAGTTTCTGTCTTAATATTTATCCCTAAACCTTGCTTGTTTTCACCTTTTTGTTGTTTTTCTTCTACTAAACTCTACTAAACTAAATAGAATACAAGTAGTCACTTTGCATTGAAAATAGTTATTAGGTTTCTTCCTGTGTTGTGGTTTGAAATGCCTCCCACAATGTGTGTGTGTGTGTGTGTGTGTAACTTTTATTAATTTCTTCTTTAACAATTTCATATGTGTATATATAATATGCTCTGTTTATTTCCCCCCCATGCACCCCTTCTTATCTTCCTCCCACTCTGGTCAACCCTCACCCCCAACTCCTTACCAGTCTTTTTCTCACATTCATGCTTTTCTGTTCTATACTGTGACCCAATGAGTTTAACAAGGGCTGTCTGTGTGCTCATAGGTTTCCAACTATTGATTGGAGTCTGCTGGGCTTATGTGGTGCAGAGTGAAGATAATGACTGCTTCTCCTTCAGAAACCACCAGGAACCATTGGTTCATCAGAGTCAGGTATGGTGCTGTGAGTCCATCCACATCATGATTGACCTGATGACAGGCCCAATGCAGGCCACCACAGGCGCTGTGAGGTAACAAATGAAATGACTGTGTGATTACCCAGAAGATAGCATTTGTAGTCCTTCTCCCTATCTTCTGGCTCTTACATTCTTCTTATCTCTTCTAACCCGAGTCTTAGAGGGGTTGGGAAAAGTGTCCTGTATTTAGGGCTGAGCACTGAATCATGACTTATTCTCAGTACCTTGAACAGCCATGAATTTCTCCAACATGGCAGTTCTTTGGAAAGAGAAGCTTCTCTGGTTAAGGCTGGGTGTAGCATTTGTCTA
Organism: Nannospalax galili; assembly: GCF_000622305.1. Lineage (NCBI taxonomy): Eukaryota > Metazoa > Chordata > Mammalia > Rodentia > Spalacidae > Nannospalax > Nannospalax galili. Next base: position 927,275 of record NW_008357584.1, on the reverse strand, counting down.
CTGGTATAATCATAAATATTTAGAAGGCAGTTTTGGCAGGCTCATGTTTTGAACGCCTGTTCCTCAGCAAGTGATGCTATTGGGGGGGGGGTGGAACCATTTAAAGGTGGGGCCTCTCAGGAAGGAGCAGGATAATAAGGGCAAGATTTTGAACTTTTGAACCAGGGCTCCTGGTTCCCTGCTGTTCTCTGCTTCCTGTTCAGCTATAATAGGAGCAGACTCCAGGAAGCACTCCTTCTTCACCATGATGACTGAAGTCCTCTGTAACTGTGAGCCTAAATAGATCTTTCATCCTTCAAATTGTTTCTTTAGATATTGTAATCAAAACAGCACAGAAGTAACTAACAAACACCATAGTCATTGCATGTATCTGTATATTGGTCTACCCCCCAATTTGTACAATATGCATAGAAAGAGTTTTCCAACAATGTCCTCTTAATATTGGGAGTTGCCATTTCTGAGTTTGGGGTAACTTTTTTAAATCAAGTGTTGTATTTTTATGCACTGCTTGATTTTTGTTATTGAGTATGTTCTTATTTTATGAAAATGATCAGGTGGCTTTTCCCTTTAAAAACTATAAACAGTATAACAAGAAGCTTAAAAAGTGACTTCTATAGCTGGAGAGATGACTCAGAAGTTAAGAGCACTAGCTGCTGGAGCACTGGTTCCTCTTGCTGAGAACCCAGGTTCAGTTCCCAGCACCCTATGGCAGCTCACAACTGTCTGTAACACCATTTCCAAGGGATCCAATGCCCTCTTTGGGCCACTGTGGGCACTGCATGTATGTGATACATATACACACATGTAGGCAAAACATTCATGTACATAAAAATAAATAAGTGATTTATTTTCAGTCATATAAATAGATGATAATATATTTTTATTTTCTACAAGCTTTTAGTGTGTAAATACAAAAACCACATACATTAGGTTCTGACTTTGCCACCATTCTAGTACTCATGAACTTAGCATGCATTAAGAACATTTCCATTTCCATAGATTTAACATTCTAATCACTTCTTGGCCTTTTGGCTAAGATCAAGAATAGACTTCATGTTTTAAGAAATGCCATGGGTGCTAATGCAAAGATCCACAACTTTGCCATGTTCAAGGAAGAAAGTGTGTCAGAAAATACATGAAATTACAAAGAGAATTAAGGTAGGAATTAATGAATGACATGGAAAAAGTAGGAAATTAATCCATTGTACCTCATTGTTTTATTATATACACATATAGAGAGAAAGAGCATTAATTTAGAAGGGGCAATAAAGGGGGCGCAGATAGGGGAGGGCCTCCAAATACCATCAAATTATATTGTATAAAACTTGCAAAAAATCAATAAAATATCTCAGGGGTCAATTTAAAGAGTCATCTACTTACTAGTCAAGAAGGCATACTTTGAGCATCAATTAAAAGATTATCGTGCATTGAAAAGTTTCAAATGGATTAAAATCTGTGAGGTCAAAATAGTCCTTAGTTTAAAAAAATAGATCATACTCAAAAAGTGGTAAATTATCAACACATTATTTTCAATTGGTAGAGAAGTAGCCAGGCATTTATCTCAAATTTCCTGCATTAATCATGTCTCAGAATAAAGTCATAATTGCTGAGGAAAAAAAAGTTTCTCTTTATGTGGAAAAAACAGTTCAGATAATAAATAATGGAAGATGAAATATGAACACCATAGATTGGAAACCAATGAGCTGAGGATCTACAAAATGACTGTCAGTGCTGATGACAGGCCAGGCGACATTCAGATGAGATATGCTTCCTACAAAATAAACATAAAGTGACCCAATGGAAAATAAACAAAAATTGGATCAAGCTTCTAGATACTACAAGTGCAACAAGAGGTAAACAGGAGATAACAAGTCAAAAGAAATCAGCAAAGTACAGAGGCAAGGTCCTCTATGCCTGCTTATCAATGAGCTAACAACAAGAGAGGGGCAGGGGAGATTTAGGAGACACACACTGAGCTTGATATTCCTGTCACCCCCAAATTCACAGGTTGAAATTCTAACCTCCAAAGTGATTAGTATTAAAAAAATAAAAATTTTAAGGTAATTAAGTCATGGGGAAGAACCCTTGTGAACGGGATTAGTGCCTATTTGTTTATGTATGTATGCATGCATGTATGTATGTATGTATGTATGTATGTATGTGTGTATGTATGTATTTATAGACATGGTCTCACTATGTGGCCCTGGCTGACCTGGTACTCTCTACATAAACCAAATTGGCCTGGAACTCACAGAGATCTGCCTGCCTCTGCCTCCAGTTTGCTGGGATTAAACGCATGCTGGCTTTTAAAAGGAATACAATGAAGCCTTTTGAGCTTTTCTTGGCTTATAGGATGGAACAAGGGGACAAGGTAGTATTCCACAGCCTCAAGGAGGGCCCTCACCAGAACCAAGCCATCCTGAACTCTTGACCTCAGAATTCCAGCTTTCAGAACTGTGAGAAAACAATTGTGCTATCTGTAAATCTCCCACTTTGAGATATTTATCTGTATCTGCCTGAACTGATTCAGACAAGATATGTGTATGGACTGGTTATAATGTTGATTTTAATCAATACATTGTATGCAGTGGTGAAGATTTATGAAGAACATTTGAATACTTACTGGCACAAGAGATTATGTTATTTTAGATGCAATAATGTCATGGTTACATTTTTATTTTAAAAGTCATTACCTTTAGATAAAAAGGCTGACATATTTACAGTTACAAGAATGAGAGGTCTGGAATTTGCTTCATTACCTTCTGGGTGGAAGTGAAATAGGAAGGACTGTACATGAAGCAGGAAGGACTATTCATCAAACAAGAAAAACTATACATGAAACAGGAAGAGGTGTACACAAAACAGGAAAGACTGTACCTGAAACAGGAACGACTATACATGAAACAGGAAGGACTGTTCATCAAATAGGAAGGACTGTACACAAAGCAGGAAGGACCATACACAGAAGAAGGACTGTACATAAAATTTACACATTATTTTAGGTGAATGATTCTACATTTGTGTCTGTTTACAATTTCCCATATAAAATTTTTTGCAAATAAAAATAAAATATTCACATTGTGAAAACCACAGGAACTTCAAAATTCAAGGCTAATTAAAAAAAAACATTAGAGGAGAAATATTGGTTTGACGTACAAACATTTGTTTCCTTTACACATTATACTAAAAATAAATTCATTCAAAAATATAATACCTGAGAGAAAACAGCTCTATCCAAGATGCAACATTAGTCCAGGTGTGGTAGCACACGCCTGTAATTCCAGCACAGGGGAGGCTGAAGTGGGAGGATAACCAATTTGTGTGGGGGGGGTCACATAATCAGACCCTGAGAAAGAAAGAAAGAAAGAAAGAAAGAAAGAAAGAAAGAAAGAAAGAAAGAAAGAAAGAAAGAAAGAAAGAAAGAAAGAAAGAAAGAAAGAAAGAAAGAAAGAAAGAAAGAAAGAAAGAAAGAAAGAAAGAAAGAAAGAAAGAAAGAAAGAAAGAAAGAAAGAGGGGAAAGAAAAGGGAAAAGAAGAAAACAAAGTATCATTTCGTTCATTTAAAGATGAAGTATTCTATCTTCTTTGACAGATGTTTCTGTAAAATCACCTTCTGCCAACGACTGCCTTCCATGACTGATCTGCACAGCCCATGGTGACAGAAGGTAGGTATTCTGCATGCTCCTGCTGGATCTGTAGTCTTCAGCAAGAACAGGTAGGAGAGAGGCACTATTATCCTCTTCCAACCCCTTCTCCTAACTGTGACAAGAAAGAGGGCTTTCCTCAAATGGCTGCCGAGTAAGTTCTACAAACAATGCCACGTTTAAATTCCTTTTCCCCCCAAAAGTAAAATAAATCTGCCTCCATCTTCTAAAACACTATGAGACTGAAAATCCTTTTGTAGTGCTAGAGAAATGCCTGTGTTGTAGATGATTTAGCGGAGGTGTTCCAGCCACAGATGTAGTACCTCATAAACCTTTATGACTCTTGAAGGTGGAAAGAGAAAGAAAAACGGCCCCCTCCGTCCCTTCCTCTCTTCCTCCCCTTGGAGTGCCTGCTCCTGACATAGTATGATTTCCTATCACAAGGTCTTAATGTCTCAAGTTATTTGGCCATCCGCAAAAGTGCAACTTATCCTGTCTCAGGAGACACAAAAGTTGTCGAAGTCCGAGACATGAGTCACTTTGCTCAGTTTTGATGAGTAATCTCAGGTGTCGGAACCTTGCTCCGAAGGGGAGGGGAGGGGGCGTCAGATTTGCAGACGGAAGAAAACAAGCCTCTGGATTGGATGGCAAGACCTCCACTTCCCTTAAAATTGCGTCATTTCGAACCCATTTGGGCCCAGATGTTATGGACACCGACGGGTTACCGTCTCGGAAACTCTCAATCACGCAAGCGAAAGGAGAGGAGGCGGCTAATTAAATATTGAGCAGAAAGTCGCGTGGGGAGAGTGTCACGTGGCTCTTCTGGCTCGTCACGCCTGCGATAAATACCGCGAAGCACCGAGAGGGGAAAAGAGCGCACTTAGACCTCCTCCGCCGCCGCCTCCCCCACCGTGGCCAGGGACAGTGTGAAGCCTGAGCGCCGCGAGAGCGCACCTGCTGAGCATCCCCGCTCGCCGGTCCGCAGTGAGTACCAGCGCCCGCCAGCTGCTGCTGTCGGAGGTGGCGTCCCCAGCCACAGATGGTGGGGAGGCCGGTTCCTCAAATGCCAACGCCCCTCTTTGTCTCCCACCCGCAGAGTCTCCTAGCTTGAGGCGGTGGGTCAGGGGCTAGGGGCTCTGGGATGGTGAGGCTCTGGGAGAAGGGGATTTGAGATTCTTTGGGGACGTTATCCTCTTCCCTAAAGGGTACTGGAGAATTGTGAGTCCTTACGCTTTTAATCTTGGTTTAACCGGACCCGTTTTCCCTTGTGGGGCTGAAAATTCTGCTGCACTAACCCTTGGGTCGCCGCCCGCTACCTGTGTGTAATTCCCCACTCTTCTCTTTGTCTTTTCTCGCGACTCGCCCTAGAAATCCAACATGAAAATCCTCGTGGCCGTGGCGGTCTTCTTTCTCGTCTCCACTCAACTGTTTGCAGAGGAAATCGGTGCCAACGATGATCTAAATTATTGGTCCGACTGGTCCGACAGTGACCAGATCAAGGTGAGACCCAGCCTCCAGTGGCCGGCACTGTTCTTTCTGGGCTTGGGAGCGGTTACCTTCCCCTGTGGTAACACTAGCCTGGTGGTGCGGCACCGGGACCTACCGCCACCCTTGGAGACTGGAGGCGCGAGGTGGCATGTAAAGGGTGCCATCCTAAGGGTCCCGCACAGGGTTTTACGCCCTGAACTAAGCTTCCTCCACTAGGGACCTCCCCTGCAGGAACCATGTTCTCGTTGAAGAGCTGGGGTCCTCACCAGCCTGGAACCCTCACAAGGTTTCATTCTGTAGTTTCGCGGGGCTGGAGCCCAGCTGCACTGCCCGGGAGTTTGGGGATGCTGAACATAGACAGAAGAGGTCCAGATGGTCAGGGGCAGAAACCGGGACAAGAGCGAGGTGCGCGTCTCAAAGGCAGAGCTGGTGGGAAACTAACTTTCTGATTTGCCGAGTGTTTTGATGTAGATACAAGTTTCCCTTTACGTGGCTCTCTAGCACCTGAGGGAGCGCGCCTTGGGAAAACAGTGAAAGCTGTGTGGCTGGGTCCCTTGTAAAGTGTAGTCACCCTTCTACACCCCTTCCGTGCACCACTAAGTACGTTTAGGACGGTGAGGGATTTCTAAAGCCTTTGCCAGGACCAGACGAAGTCAGATGGTAGCAAGACAGATGAGTGAATCTTCCGGTGGGAGAAAGGGCAGAAAACACAGTGGACTAGAGACTAAGATGCTGCGCTGCTGCCAGGCAGGCTTAGGGGAGGAGGCAGCCCAGGTGGTTAGAGGTGGGGTGAGAGCCTGGGCGTGAGGGAGCCGCCAGCTTCTGGCTTCCAGGGCAGCTGTATCTCCGGAAAGGCTAGGACTCTCGAACCACCTATCTCGGGTTCACTCAGATTGTCTACACGTGGCTTTTGTCCCGCAGGAGGAGCTGCCTGAGCCCTTTGAGCATCTTCTACAGAGAATCGCCCGGAGACCCAAGCCTCAGCAGTTCTTTGGATTAATGGGCAAGCGTGATGCTGGTGAGATGAACTGGTCTCTAGGTCTCTCGGCTGCCTGGCCTGTGTGCTTGCTCCTTCCTGGAGCCCTCAAGTGTCCCCTTGCCCTGCGAGTAGAAATGTATACGTTTAAAAGGGTTGTGGTTCCCAGGGCAAGACTCTGGTCTGCACTCACTAACTTTGGCAAGAGCCCACCGACGGAGAGCAAGATCCATTTCGCATGCTTCACAGCACTGATGTGACCCAAACCAGGAACTAACCACCTAGCTAAGGGCTTCTAGGACTAAAGATCCAAATAACAGGGGCTTTCCAGGGCATAGCTGGTCCAATCGCTGATGGAAGATGCCTATAGCGTGTTCTCTAGGGTTGGGTTAGATGTTAGATTCTGCTGCCCCTTGCTGCATGATAGAAATATTCAATTACCTTGAGTTCATGGCACTATTAGTGGAGGGTATGAGAGTTAATGCCAATTCATCTCTTGTCAGATTCCTCAATTGAAAAACAAGTGGCCCTGTTAAAGTCTCTTTATGGTAAACACTCCTATAAATCTTTACTATTGTGAATGGTCATATAAGAAAATAGTTTATGGTGGAAATATAAGTTCTTACTCCTAAGTTTCTCCTCTCTCTCTCTCTCTCGCTCTCTCTCTCACTCTCTGTAGTGTACATGTGTGTGCATGTGAAGTGTGAAGTGTGTGGCCATCCTTGAACATAGTGTATGATTACCATTAATAACTAACCTTAAGAGTTCCACAGTTCTACATTTTAACCCATGGTTGGTGGAAGGCATTTAATAACTATTCCTTTGGTTGTTAAAATGGCTGAATCTTATTAATAATTTAGTTAGCATGCATCTGCTTTATTTCTCAAAATAGTACATAAGTGGGGAATGTTGAATATTTTGAAAACCCACTCTTCTTAAGCTCTCTCTAAAAGATCTGAAGTAGCTTTTTAAAAAGAAAGCCTTATGTGTCTGCTAACACCAGCTTCTTTTCTTATAGGACATGGCCAGATCTCTCACAAAAGTAAGTTAACAATTATTTTTACATTTATCAAATGCTAATGTTAGTGATAGTGAATTTTTCATCATTACCTTTGAGTCATAACATAGGGCCTAATAATTTTAATTAAGACACTATAGGAGGAGACTTATGTCCAGAATGTGATTACATGAGTAATTACTATGACTAAACTCTGTTGCTACCAAAAACATGCACTACATTTTAAAAATGTAAAATAAAAAGTCCTTTAACACTGGCAAACTTTTAGTTTTCGAATTTCAATATTAGGGTCAGACATCCATCACATGCATTCTTCTCCACCCTCCCCCGATGCTCATTTACAATGAAAGAAAAAAGAGCATTCATACACCTTCAAACTCATGTTCCTGAACTGAGTTCCATAATGACATGGAGAAAGGACATTCAGCAGCTCATTAAGTGGAGTGGGTGAATACGTAGAAAATGGGAAAACAGAGATGCTGGGTTTTTGTTTTTTGTTATTTCTTAATCTCATAATTGAATGAGCGATCTACTAAAGGACAATGAAGACAATAAAATTGTGGCACTGGAGGGTCTTTAAAGCCACATTTCCCCTGTTGATGGATCCAGAGTTGTCAGGAAAGGTTCCTGGCAACCATATTCCCTATTTTTGTGACTGCCCTGAATTTGACTGGCCTGGTGGCAGAGTAGACCCCAGATAGGTGGTAGTTCCGTTCTCAACTGACACAGTAGAAACCAGGAAAAGTCCTTGCAGTAGCATAAAGATAATAACCTTTCCAAAGGCTTCATTTTTTTATAACAATACATCTTATTCATATTTACTTTCTAAGAATTTAAATTTCAAAAGAATTATACATAGCAAAATTGTATGCAATAAAGTTAATGTGCTCTATTAATGTTAAAACTAATAAGCCTTCCTAAAAGAAGTATTTTCAAGTCCACTAAATGTGACCTTTTAGAAGATTCCAACCATCAAAGATAGAGATCTTACTAAAGGTTCACTTGCAAAGAAATACAACATATTTTGTAATAAAGATATAAGCTTGGATCTTTCTCTCACACACAAATGTTTTTTGACTCAAAAAAAAAAAACTTCCAAAGCTAGCTCCAATAGTGGGAATATATAATGCTTAATATAATAAATAAAATACAATTTAGATAAAAGGGATTGTCAATATTTAGATACTGAATTGAGAAAAGTACTTTCATTTTATTGTTTTAGTGTGATTTATAAGATAGGAAATCTTCATTTCTTTGGGCTCACTATGATTTGAGATAGACTCATTTATTTTATATAGGCATGTATTAAGAAGCTTGCTTTACTTTTTACTGGTTATAAGAGTTTATTTCCTCAAAAACATACATATTTAAAACCCCTAAATGTATTTTTCCAGGGCATAAAACAGATTCCTTTGTTGGACTAATGGGCAAAAGAGCTTTAAATTCTGGTATGTATAAAATCATATCTAAAAATATACAGTCTCATAGATCTACTTCTACTATTTTTATAAGGTATAGTGTTCAACGTATTTTCTAAAAGGGGTAATGGACTTATATAAGCATTTATAGAGAAAATTTTAATTGTAGCACTCATAGCTAAGAATGGATAGATGCTTAAACTAATATCACCTCATCAGTCTATTTCTCTCAACCCACCAGCATTTCCAGTGCCTGCCTCCTTAACTCATTACCCACCCTGAGTCTTTGGGCTAATCTAACACTTTTCCATAGATGTTCTCATAAGCTGTACTGGAACCCTTAGGGAAAGATGAGAGTTTTTCATTTATGATCAAAATATGAAAGTTTCAAAATATGCTACATCTGGCAATCTTCCTATACAAAAATAAAAAGTTAGAACAAGCAAAATGTTTATCCAAACCACTAGCTTTTTACAAAGTTACAGAAGCTTAAAATCTCAGTGTCTAATGGGTGTTGGAGAGGATGAGTGTGGTAGGGTCTATTCCAAAGTCTTCAAAAGGGAACACATTCAAATCATCCTTCAGTTCTGGTTATAAAACCCTTAGAGAAGAGATGCCATAGTTCTCCAAAGACATTTTAGATCTAAAGAAGGATTTCACATGCCATAAAGACTGCATATCGATCTTTATCCAGCTTGCATTCTCTATATAAATGTCACAAAGGCATCTCTAAAATCACTTATTCATTCATCGAACTCTATTCAAAGTTAAATGACCCCTGTATCATTTTCATGGAAACTGACTTCTTGTTAAGCACACTCAAATCCTTAGCTTAGGCTCCCTGGCAAAACTATTCAAATTCTCTGTATTTTACTTGCAATGAAAGCAGATTAAAATGATCAACATATAATTGGTTAGAATATAATCATCAGCTGTCTTATCTATTGATAATCTTTAGAATTTCTAGAAAATCTATGATGCGATGGATGGCTTCATTCTTAGTTATCTGGACTCACATAAAAACAATTATTCTAGCATTTTTATTATTAATTCTCCACTTTCAAAATTTAGACATGACCTCTGTATTTTCTCTTCAGTAATTTGGAGGCTACCCAAGTTTAAGTCTTATAGAAGCTATGTGTAAACTTGTAATTGTTTCAGCTTTGAGAAATGGAATATAACTTTAAGCCACAGTGTGCTTGTCTCCATACCTGCCAGTTCTGATGTAACTGTGGTTTTCTTAGTAATTGTATTAATCATCAACTCTCCATTTCTAAATTTTATTCAGCTTTCAGAATATGCTTAATTTATAAACAAAGTGCTGTGCAATTTAGAGCAGATTAAATATACTTAAATTAATAAATAATAATAGAATAGTAATAGTAATAATAGAATCACTGTAATGAATCAGAACCAATTTATAACTAAATTTTTTTTCTTGCATTTAGTTAAGAAAATACAAAAGGAAAAAGTAGGGGGAAAGTAGCTGGGATCATTTCACATATCCATTTGAGACATGGTTGTCAGTATTATTCTTCAGGCATCTAATCCTTACCCTCTCATGGTCACACACCCCTTTGACAATCCGATAAATCAACAAGCTCTCATCAACTCAGACACACAGAAGTTAGCAGACATTTTCAGAGTTCAAGGACCAGATAAGAAATTGCTTCCATGACGGAGAACATTATGTCCAGCTAAGTTGCTAGTCAGTCTTTTGTTGCTTACCTCCATGAGGCACAAAAATTTATTACCTTAAAGCTTGCCAAGGATTGACTTGTGTTAGTCATCCTCCTCCTAACAAAAAAAAAAAGAATGAGAAACAAACTTTTTCCTCCTTCAAAACTGTCCAGCTTGGGACTCAGTCTGTTTCACCTCAGGTTTGCATATATAACTGATACGAAACATTTAGCTCATTGCTCACCTTCTTCAGAGAAAGGGATCCAGGCCTTAGCAAGCCAACACTGGAAAGGAGACTGTGCTAATCCTGGTACCTTCTCTCTCTCTCTCCCTTCTCATGTCTTGTGTGCAAAAATAACCCGGCGCCTTAGAAACCACCGGCGAAAGTATATTTTGTTTTCTTTGTGTTCTTTTCTCTCTCTCTCTCTCTCTCTCTCTCTCTCTCTCTCTCTCTCTCTCTCTCTCTCTCTCTCTCTCTCTCAAAAAGTCACTGCTTAGAGAAGCACTGACTTCTACAGATTATTCCTCTGTTTATTCAACTTAAATTGGGCATTTTTGCAGGGCATATGGATTTTCCACAAGCACATTAGTTTCATTATAATGCAAATCTAAGTTATCAAATGCTGGCTAAAATGGTGAAAAATATTCTTACATAGATGATTATACTTATCCTTGACATTATACATAATATAATACAACTAGCCAATTTTTTAGCTAGAGTCAGAGTCCTTAATTACTTAGTAGTTGTGTATTAAGTAACTTTGGAAGTAGTAATTAACATTTCACAGGCCATCCAGGTTTTTAAGAAGTAAGTTAAATTGTGCTGTATATTTGTGGGTCCAGTGTAATCACCTACAGAAATTAAGAGTAGTTTTAGTCTCAATGCAATCAATCTGTCATTATGGAACGCATCCAGAAGAAAGGAAGAAGCCTTAACCCTAAAACAGAGATCAAGCATCCTTTTCCTGAAAAGAGCAATGTCCTAAATACTTTAGACATTTGTGAGTCATGAGGTCTCTAGCAACTACTCAAATCTCCCATTTTAAAACCAAGGCACCTGTAGTTAATACATACCTGGATCACATATATACGTGTTCAAATAAAATTTTATTTATAAGAACAAATGACTTATAGTCTCTAGTTTAGTGGCCTTTGCCCTAGAATGAAAGCTCAACATCTCACTTTCATCCTGCTAATACATAGTTGCTGAGGTATGTCCTTTCTCTGATTCATCATGGGGTCTGAGCACTTCTAGTCAGGATAAAGAATAAGACAAGCTTGGAAGATATACAAATAAAACACTTAGAAATACATCTTCTGGGGGGAAGGTCATTATGACTTTGCAATAATTTAATGTATGATTGAACTTACTACCCCCTCAGTGAATTCTCTTAAAACACTTTTTACTTCCTCTTTTTTCCAGTGGCTTATGAACGAAACGCAATGCAGAATTATGAAAGAAGACGTAAATAATCTCCCTAACACATTATCTATTCAGCTTCATTTGTGTCAATGAGTGATGAAAGGTAAAATAGAACATGCACTACGAAGAATAATTATTTATTTAACAATTGTTGTTATGAGTGGAAAACTCAAAAAAGTGTTTATTTTTTCATATTGTGCCAATAAGTGTTGTAAACATGTGTTGTAGTTTTAGTGTGACTTCCTAAGAGGTAGAAATCAGTGGGAACTCCTCAGCAAAGCACAGTGTTCAATGGAATTGTAAAAACCTGTCTCCAAAGAAAGAAATCATTGCTCTGACAGCTCCATTGGAAGGGAAGATACTCCTATGTGGCTTTGTGCTTCCCCTGGTTGCTTTTGTGCTGAAAATATGCTGAGACTTTGGTATCTGACTGTTTCCTATCAGCATGTTTCATGTTGTGTGACTATATAGAGATGTTTTAAAAAGTTTTATCGTGATTCTATGGTCTTCATTCATTGTGTGATGTGTTGTGATAGCTACCATTTTAAATAAAAGAATATATCTTCAGGAACCTTGTCATATTCGTTCATTAATATTTATCTCAAATCAACAACTATTCTTCTACAAGATGAAGTATGCTCAAGCTGTTTTAGTTAAAATATATTTCTTTCTCTCTCTCTCTCTCTCTCTCTCTCTCTCTCTCTCTCACACACACACACACGCACGCATGCACACACACATGCCCCCCCCCAAACATACACTATTCTATTAAGTCATTTGACATGAAATAGTTCATTGAGAAACCAATTGCATTTTGGAATCCAAAGAGTAAAGTCTAAGTTCTGCTTATGTATGCCTATGGTTCCTTATTAAAGATAGCACAATAATCTGTTCTGTTTTGAAGATAAATTCAGTGGTCATTCTATTTCTTTGTTAAATAAAATATCACATCAGCACATGGTTGTTTTCTGCCTTTTTAAAGCCCATGTATAAAGCACTAGTGCAAGAGTGGAGTGAGAATTTAGGTATCAAACCTGATACTCAGAAGAGAGAAAGTTGAAGACACAGTCACGTTGCTGATCAATGAAACCATTTGTATAAGAGGAAAGCTAATGTGTATTTTAATTTCCGCATCTTTAATTGAACTTAATAGTGTCTGAAATTTATATTTAACAACAATTTTATTATAATTATTTATAATATTTAAATATTGCAACTTATATAATGGAGAAAGTCTAAGTCCTCTAATCCCTTGCTGCTTAATAACAACATTTAGGATTCTATTGAAATAGTATAATAGATAATATCACAGAAATAGCTAAATTAAATGTGTACAATCACTCCAGGAGGAAAGTATTTTCATTATTGTTACCATAATCATTTTATGGTAACAGATGAGGATCTAAAGCTTAAGGAATTGCTGGAACCAGAGATTGTAAGATGAGAGAAGTGAAGTTTGCAAAGGAACCACTGAGAAAGGCAGGACAAAAAATACACATCTAACAGTGAAAATGATTAAACATGTTGATAGACCATGTAGAATGTGATGCAGTCCTTTAAAGTGATATCATGGTATTATCTCCCATCACATGTGTGTTGTTAGACACAGAACAGCCTTTCTGCATCATATGTTCGTATATATTTCTGCATACATGTTATAATAAAAGTGAAGAAAAGCTTATGTTGCAGAGTCGAACTGCTCAGGTTTTAATTCTGGCCCCATCACTTTATGAGCTTGTAATGATGAAGACATCCCTTAGCCTTTCGTTGACTTATTTTCCTCATTAGTGAAAATGGAATCACAGCAGCACCACCTACCACAGAGCTTAGGTAAAAACTGAGCAAAACGATACTATAAAGCCTTGAAAAGTGTGAGGCTTTCAGCATACTCTCTCACCCAGAGTGCATTCAGTGGATGTTATCTGTTGATTGATAGCTACTTTCCAACATGCCTGTGGGAAAACAAGTGCCATATTTTATCCATTACAGATTTCCATAGGCACATTGAATCAGCAGCAGTGTGGAGGTTGCTTTTAAATATTTTCCTCACAAATTAAATCCAGGGCTAGACCACAAATTATGCAGTGCTCTGTGTTGTTTGTGGCTGTGCTAGCTAGGCCCCACAAACCCTGCTGGCTCTAAGGGCCTATAAATCTGTGTGGCACAGGGTGAAGACAGGCATTCATCAGGACCACACTCACGCCTTCCCTCCAGGCCTGGAAGCCAAGAAACACCGTGACTAGGGTAATGGAGGTAAATTGAGCTTCCCATCTGTACTCACAAAATATTTACTCTTTTTTCCCCTAATGGCATATTTCCTTTAACTAAAATAAGTTGTCTTTACCTATATTCTTGCTTGTTTTATTCTGCCATAAAACAAAAATACCACACCGAATTACCTGTATACTTTAGTGCTTCATTGACTTGTTCTTTTTGCTTTCATATTGGTTACCATTGAGAGCAAAAGATTTGACACTCAATTTGAGTAGCCTGAGGAGGATTTATAAAAGGACTAATTACCGAGCACAAACAAGGCATATGGTTCTCCACACTAGCACCCTTGGGAGCCACTGCTATCCTAGGCCAGAAGGACCAAGGGTGAATCAAGAGTGCCTAATAGCTGCTGTCTTCGATGGGAAGGTGGAAGCCAAAATCAGTGATCAAGTATAGGAGAGCAGAGCAGAGTGAGGACACTGGGGAGTAAATCACCCCACCCTGCTACCCTCCTACTCTCTCCCCTCGTTCTGTCTCCCATTGGGCAAATTCAACTGGTGAATGGAAAGAAGATCGTGTAAAGCCATCCACAGATAAGCAACAATACAGGGCACTACACTGACAGAGAAAACTGGAAAGAGCAGTGAGAGGGGAGCCAGGAAGACACCCAGCAATGTACGCTCCATTGTGCTCAGCCAAAAGGAAGCTATTAAGCAGAACTTCATACAAAGAAATGTATAAAGTGAAGGTGCAGGTCCTCTTCATGTGCAAAGCTATTCTCTGAGGATACAGTCTCACATGAACCCATACAAGCAACAAAAATAAGATCTTTTCCATTTGTGCACATACTAAAATCTCTCCTTTTAAAAAGAAATCACTGTAAATGATTTTTAAATGTATGTTTTTAAAGAAAATTAATAGGACTGGAGAGATGGCTCAGGAGTTAAGAGCACTTGGCTGCTCTTGCAGAGGACCTGGGTTCAAATTCCAGCACCCATACGGCAGCTAACTGCCTATAACTCCAGTTCCATGGTATCCAACGCTCTCTTCTGACCTCCAAGGGCGTTACACAACACAGGTGCAATTGCACACATGCAGGCAATACACTCATAAAATAAAATAATATATAAAATAATAATAAAGGAAATAAGTATACTGGTTTTTCTTCAAAACAGTAGAAAGAATTTTGGTGGACCTGAAATTTATGAAAGTCTCTAAAAGTGAAAATGTGCAGACAGCATGAGCTGAGTCCCAGCCCCAGCAGGAAACAAAGAGCAGGGAGAAATGCCAACCCAGAAGAAAGGAGCTTTTCATGGCAATGCTGCATACCATGAGATAAGGAGAAAGCATCCAAAACCACTAAGCAAGATAATATTCAGCCAGAGATTGCTTAAAACCAAGGATGAATTTGTAGACGATCAAGCAACCAGAAGGAGTTAGCTTAAACCTTTATTAAAATCATTATAATGTGACAACAGGAATTGATGTTAACATTGGTGAAGGTCAGTCAACATTCCACTCCATTCTGATAATTGTTCCCAGTTCCAATTCACAGAAGGTATGGGAACATAGGTTGTATTAGTCATGTACCTAGATTTGTAAGGGTTGCAAGGGAAGAGCTGAAGCTTTAGCAGCTCTTAGTCAACGTGGGTTTAATAAGAAGGGTGATGAGGCAGAAGTGAGCACCCTGATCTTGCTCAGGTCTGTGGGATGAAATTAGCCATTCAACTTCTCCTAAAAACTATGGGCATTTCCAAACAGAAAGCTTATGCACACCTACTTTGAAAGAATAACTAGAGGATAATGTCAGCATAAAGAAAACTAAATCTAAGAAGAAGTAATTATTGACAGGAAGTGTGGTGAACAAAGTAATCATCTAAAAAGTATTTATAAGTCAAAATTACCTGTGTGTGTTAAATAAATAATTTGGAAATAAGATCTCATATGATATCAACATAAGCATTAGGGGCAGGAGCATGGACCAGTATAAAACTTTCTTGCATTTTAATGAAGATCCTATTCTGGGTTGCAAGCCAGGCCTGGTGGTGCACATCTGTAATTCTAGCACTTGGGAGGTGGAGGGAGGAAGAGTGCTACGAGTTTTGGGGTAGCCTGTTCTACATAGAGAGATGCTATCTAAGAGCCCTTTTTCCCACAAAAAGAAAAAACAAAACAGGAAAGCATAGATTTCTGGCATCAACTGAAAGTGTACAAAGGTTAAAACTGAACTAATAAGTGAGTTTACAACTGTCCAAGAAGATAAAGGAAATATTAAAATACAGTCTAAGGCAGAGAAAGCACAACAGAATCACTTGGCAAATAAAAAACAGAAAAACCAATTGAAACCTGCCTATATTTATAATAATTATGAAAACAACTTACCAGACATACTAAAGACCGACCTGTTAGGTTAGTTTAAAGGGGTATTTTTTAAGCACATCTACAACCTTCATATATACCCACCCTCCTTTCTTGAGGAATACACTGAACACATTCCTCTCCCAGCAGGAAAAACTGCAGCAATTTTTACACAATATTTCTGCCCAAGGAAGCCACTTAAAGACTGTGCCCAAGGTTTTTATTGAGGGCTTGTCCATAGTCACCTTTAGGTAACATATACCAAAATCTGAGAAGAATAAGAGTCATCCAGATAAAGCACCTCACTTATAGAGTCTGTAAAGAAAGCCATACTAATCCTGTAAGGAAAGTTTCATATCAGTGAAGGATGAGCTAGTCAGTCATGCATGTTCCCAAGTGCTAGGCAGGCTCCAAGATGATAAACCAGCCTTTTTCAGAATGGCAGTTTCAAGTCTGCTGTGATATCTCAGTTCTGCACCCTCTATAAGACCTGTATGTCAAAACCTGAATATGGGGCCAACACAGTGCCCAGGAGAAATTTTATACCAAAAATAAGGGATTTTTTTGTCACCTTGAGACAGCATCTTGCTATGTAGCATAGGCTGGCCTGGAACTTGTAAATCTCCTGTCTCAGTCACCCCAGTGCTGAGATTACAAACATGAGCTACAATGCCCAGATATGAACTTCTTTTATAAGCCAAAGAATTAAAATTTAACTAATACGATTTCAACCAGAGGTACTAAAAAGAACAAAGTAAGTTCAATGAAAGCAGAATTTTAAGAATTAAAAGAAAAGGCAGATACTAATAAAAAAAATTGTAAGAATAAACACAATAAATTGTTTGAAAGAAATATTTTTTAAAAGATGA
>NW_008357584.1:899768-906304 GCF_000622305.1 Nannospalax galili | reverse complement strand
AAATATAATTGACATATGTTCTCCCTCATATGTGGATCCTAGGATCAGACTCTGATAAATAAGTATGCAAACAGACATAACTGCAGGAACCAGGACAAGGGTAAGGAAACAGTGAGGTAAAGGAAAAGAAATACCTGAAGGAGAAAAAAAAAAAAAAAAAAAGATAAACTTTGGGAAGCCAATAATTAAGAGACAGGTAAAATTCGACATTGACTGGGAACTTGGTATAGATATACAGGCATTTGAAAAAAATTATAGTACAAATTTCTAATCTAAATGAACATATCATGATACAGTGAAGGTATAATTTTTGAGTATTAGATTTTATAAATTCTCAAAATTAGATGACTGAAATAGACCACTAATTATAAAGAGTTTGTAACTCATCAGCTGTATTCCTTCCCCCATACTGACACCTAAAGGGCCCTGACCACTTAATGGGCTTTATCAACTACAACTTCAGGAATGAAAATCTTCCATTCTGCATGAACTTTTTGATAAGTAGGAAAATAGAGCCAGTTAACTACCCAACACAATTTACGAAGTCAGTTATCCCAATAACCTACACAGTTCATTCATAAGAACAGCTTAATTAATTTATTTTTAATTTTTATTATATATATATGTATATGGCCAGCATATATTAAGTGCATCCATGTCATGCAATACTCACACATGTCAGAAGAGGGCATAGGATTCACTGGAACTGGAATTACAGATGGCCGTTAGCCACCATGTGGGTTCTGGGAATCGAACCTGGGTCCTCTGTAAGAGTAGTCAGTGCTCTTAACCATGAGCCATCTCTCCAGCCCAAGATCAGTTTAATTTAATTCAAAACCTAAAACAACTGAAAAAAAATTGTAGGTCATCCCTATTATGACCATATAAACAAATAATATAAATAAAAAGCACAAATATGTCATATGTTATATAAATTATGTATTGTGCATGGTTATGTACTAGGTATGTGAATATATTACATACATATCTGTTATGCATGCTATAAAATATTGAGCATGTATATGTAGAAAAATACATAATGTACATAAAATAAGGCTTTTACCCGACAAACTGTTAGAAAGCTTGGAATGCAATTTGCCTCAATATATTAAAAGCAAGGGATGGTCTCATGCTCTCTTCACCCATACTTATTCTCTTAGCTGTGTTACCGGAGATACTGATAGACTGATTTTACAATTTCTATGAAAATTCAAATGACCCAGATTCAAAGTAATTTTGATAAAATACAAGCTTAAGAAACCCCACACATTCCAATATCAAAGGTTCCTACAAAGTTGCAGTAATCACACTGCTTCACTAGCAAAAGGCCAGATATACAGGTGTGATAGAATCCAGAAGACTAAAATAAAACTATTGATTTGCAGCAAGTGTGCTTAACAATTCAATGAAGGAAATAGTCTTTTTATCTAGACAGTACCAGGGCAAAGTAAAGCAGAATGCTCCCCCACCCCCGACACACACACAGACTCCTAATAAACACAGGCTTAAATGTAACAGCCAAGACAATAAAAAATCCTTGAATAAAACAACGAAGTAAATGTTATGGTCTTTAGTCAGGCAAAGCCTTGGCAAAGGGAAATAAACAGGTAATTTTTTCTAAACCATATCAAAGTTAAACATTCTTTTTGCACCAAAGGAAATGACCAGAAAAAGTGAAATAGAACCCACAGAGTGAAACTACTTGACAATCATATATCTGATGAGGAACTTATAGCCAGGGTGCATACTTTTAAGCTCTTACTACTTGATAATAAAATTAAACTTGCAAAACAAGCAATGATCTGAACATGCATTTCTCAAAGAAAATACTTGATTGGCCAAGAAGCACGTGAACAACTGCTTAACATCATTAGCCACTGGAAAATGGTACCTCAAAGTGAGGGACCATTTAACTCCTACTAGGGTAGCTATAATTTTAAAAGATGGGTTAAAAACACATGTTGGAAAAAATAAGCAGAAATTGGTATCCTCATACATAGCTTTGGAGGATGAAAACTTGTGCACTTTAAAAATAATCTGTAGTTGCTCGAAATATGAAACATAGACTATGTGATTTAACAATTCCATTCTTAGGATATACCCAAGAAAAATGGGAATGCATATTTATACAAAACCTTGTATATAGATGCTCATAGCAGTGTTATTTAAAGAAGCAAAAAGTGAAGAAACTAAAATATCTATCAACTGATGAAAGGATAAGCCAAATTCTATGCACACACATATATATACATATATATATGCATGCATGCTATAAAATATTGAGCATGTATATGTAGAAAAATATAGAATGTACATAAAATAAGTTTTTACCAGGATGCACTGTTAGAAATAATAATTATTCAGAAACAAAAAGGGATAAATTACCAAAAAATGCTATACCATGGATGAACTTCAGAAACCACTTACAAAAGATCACAGTTTTTTACTCCAACTATGTGAAATGTTCAGTGTAGTCAAATCCACAGATACAAAAAACAATGTCACTCCACACTGTAAAACTGGTTTGTCAAGGCTGTGCCTTGCACTAAGAGACTCCATTTTACAAGCAGCTTTTTAAAAATATTTTCTTATTTTCATTTTATGTGTATGCCTTTATTGCCTGCACGTAGGTAAATGCACCCGTGTCGCGCAATGCCCACGGAGGACAAAAGAGACTGTTGGATCCCCTAGAACTGGAGTTACAGACAGTTGTTAGCTACAATGTGGGTGCTGGGATTCAAACCCGGGTCTTCTGCAAGAACAGTCAGTGTTCTTAATTGCTGAGCCATCTCTCCAACCCCACAAGCAGCTTTAGACTCCACTTAAGGGTGCAGGGTGATTGCATGCCTGGAAAGACAAGTAAATATCCCCATCTGTCAGACACCATCCATGAAGCACAAATAACCTATCTCTGGGAGTAGAAAGGGTGCCACCCTATAAATTTATCAGGATGAATTGAAACTGTAGGGGTATATGGACATATTAAAATCATAGCAGAGAAATCAGGCCCAGGAACTTATCAAATACACCAGGCCAAGAAAAGGGTATATCCTCCTCATTTGGACATCATGAAGTAATGGGTACCTAGCACTATAAAGGCACAATCTCAACAACCTGTCATCTGACGCACCATATATACATGAAGGATCAACAGGCAGAGAAGTCCCAACTGCCTCTGAGACTTCAGCTTGCCTCCACTACCAACATACCCTACTCACCTGCCATCTACCTGACAACCTGCTTGCCCATTTGGATCTGGATGGCCTTTGTCTCTGAAGATGACTAGATCTTGGCTCACACTGACTCTCCTGCCTGACAACAGCTTCCCTGTGGCTGATTTGGATTCTTATAACACAGTCTCTAATTTACTTTTCTATCAGCTCACTTCAGAAACTTCCTGAACTCTGCTGTAGACAGGAAGTTGGAAGGGGATGAGGATAGAGCATGGATCTGGGAGTGAAACTAATCAAAATTTCTGTACATACTAATTTCTCAAAGAATTAATAAAAATATTATATTACCCTAGATTGCCTCCCATAACTTGAAGGTAAAGCCCTATTGCTGAAGACAGGGCATACTTTGGACACAGGATATAGAAAATGAAGCTGAATGGACCTGGAAGCCTCCCCCATGAAGACTAGCTCTCATAGTTTTAGAGAACACTATGTAAGCTGCTAAGGGAGAACATCAATCGATGGTCTAACCCCAATTATAAGGCCTAATAACCACAACAATGACCAGCACAGCAAACTATATTGGGGTGGTAGTGGCATTTTTGTCTTGGGAGTAATCAACAGCTACCTAACTAGACTTAAAGCCCACTCAATGGGAGGAAACTCATGTATAGTACCGTAAACATACCCAAATGCACATGGCCAGAGAGGTCAAAGATCTTAGAGAAAACCCCAAGGCTACAATTTCTGACTATATGCTAAATATGGATCCTTACATTTACAGACAAGTATGCCAGTCACCACTCTTTAAAGAAGCTGCTTTTGCAACAGACAGAAATGATTACAGAATTTCACAACTGGTCATACACAGAGATTATGAATTGCCCAGCCCTAAATGACACATCTACAATGGAACCTCTACACCTAAGGCTCACAGAACATAGTGGAACAAGGGGTAGAGAAAATACTAATGCATCTCAGCTGTCACCAATGAAGCTCCCTCATGCAGGGACATGAACACAAAAGGACACAAATGGCCAAAGCACAGAGAGGAAGAGTCTGCAGAGTGTGGGTCCTTGACAAGATTCCTATATTAATCTTCACCCACCCAGGGCTCTGGGAAGAGAAGGAAGAAAGATTGTAAGAGCCAGGGAAGGATGTGCATGACCATATGGAAATAGAGTCCTACAGGCTCCTGGGATCTTACTCATATGAGCCTAAAGCAATGGTGCCAGCACGCACAAGACCCATGCAAACTCAAACAGACAAAAACCTAGCATAGAACTATAGAAATGGGAAGCAGGCCGCAAGAACTATTGGCAGCTGATTACTGCTGGGAGAGGAAGAGCTGATCTTAAGGGAGGGACTCTAGATAGGCTGAATAGACCCAGGTGGATGAACTTGCACTGAGGGATGTCTGGAGACACTAACAACTCGAAAAGCCTTAACATACATGACAGAATGCATGAAATCCAGTGGGGCAGTGGGCTATGGGAAAGTGCCAGTGGAGAAGGGAGTATAAAGTTGATTAAGATATTTTGTATGAAAATTCAAATGTACAAAAATTCAATAAAAAATTTACAAAAAAACTTGAGTTGGAAAAATATATTAAAAATAACATATTCACTCTGTAAACCAGCTATACTCATATACCTTTGATATGTCACATAGTATGACTTGTGATGTGTGATGTGAGAGTTAATATTAGTAATTAAGATTTGAATAAAAGAGCCTGTATTTGTCTAAGATACATTAGGAAGTTAAGTAGGATTGTCAGGAAAAGTACTGCCATTAAGACACAACCTTCTGGCTGCACCGTCTAGTGGAAGCCCGGTAAAAGGTGAAAGAAGAAAGCTTTGGGCTGCATGCCTTCACTTTCACTGGAAAGTTCATCTACCCTGTTGCTGACATTCCTAGATTCCTTCACTGATATTAGGACCCAGCTTCAAGCTTGCAACATGGACTGAAGACCAGCAACTCTCATAGAATCCTCAGGACCTTCAGCACCACATTGGGACTGCTGAGACATTCAGCATCATGGATTAAATTCTAAGCTATTCCAGCATGAAACAGCCATTGTTGGACTATTAAGACCATATCGCATAAGCCAGTATAAGTTCCCATTGCATATCTATTCTATAAGTTCTGTTCTTCTAGAGGACCCTAATATAGATTGTCTACGTTCCTGGCATAGCATGCTCATAACAAGTTGTGTTTCCTTTTAACATTATAATAATGTTCTAAAATTATCTGTGCTATGGCGTCAACCTCTGTGAACACACTCTAAACTATTCATTGTGATCCATGGCATGCCTAAGGCATGTCTTACTGCAGATGTGCATCAGGTAGTGCAGAGTATGACCCAAGGCATTGTGTAGAACCATTTAAGACACAACTTGGCACTACAAAGTCCATCCTACATGTGACTACATTTATGGATCTAATCAACAATTTAAAGAAGTACAGGGACTGGAGAGATCGTTCAGCAGTTAAGAGCACTCCGCTCTTGCAGAGGACCCAGGTTCAGTTCCCAGCATCACATGGTGGCTAACAACCATCCATAACTCCAGTTCCAGGGAATATGATGTCCTCTTCTGATCTCCGGAGGCACTGCATGACACAAGTACACTTACACACATGCAGGCAATAAATACATTCATAAGTATAAAATAAAAATCATAAGCAAAGTACATTTAAAAAATTAAGAGAAGTAGCTCTCCCTGACCTGTAGGCCTCTCTCCAGGATAAGTTGATGGTGCCCTCCGTGCCTTGACTCCCCCAGCCCCATTCACCCTCCCAACTCCCCTGCCCATCTCTCCTCCTAGCCTGGGTCCTGTCCCATTCCTTGTCTTGGCACCCCAGACACCTGGGGAACCAGCACTGCTTCCTGATCCTTTGCATCCAGACCAACTCAGTTCCTTCTCAGGTCCCCAGAAGCCCTCTGGGCCTGGTCCCACCCTCACATCCCTCTACTTCCCTGGGCCTGCATGACCCACCAGATGCTTTAGTGGACACCGGGGATGACCTTTCCTCTTCCTGATCCTTTGCATCCAGACCAACCCAGCTCCTCAGTGTAGTCCCCAGGAGCCCTTGGGGCTGGTTCCCGCCCCCATCTTCCTTTGCATCTCTGGGTGGCTCAGCCACCAGCTGCCCTAGACTAGCATCTTTCCTGGGCCTGGCTCACAGGCCAAACCCCAAATTCTTGAGGCAAAAATCTCCCTGGAGGGATCCAGACCTTAGGAGAAAACCTGAGAGCATCTGATCCTCATCTGACTTGGGCCTCTGTGGGGACTCCTGAAGACAAAAGCAATCTGGCCACTCCAATATAAAATCAAAAGAGAGAACCAGAAGCTTAGAGGAACC
>NW_008357584.1:886647-899428 GCF_000622305.1 Nannospalax galili | reverse complement strand
AAAAGAGAAATATTGAAGAATACTCAGGCTGAAATGAAGAAGGAAGTGAAGAATTCAGTAAGCCAATTAGAAATGATAAGAGAAGCCTCACCAATAGGATGAATGAAATGGAAAACAGAGTAGCAAGACTGGAAGATAAAGTGCACAAACTAGACCACTCAAGCAAAGATTATGAAAAATTTAAGAAATCACAATAATGGAATATGCAGGAATTGTGTGACACCATAAAAAGACCAAACTTATGAATCATAGGCATACAGGAAGGAGAAGAAATTAAAGAAAAACATGCCCATAAAATTCAGGAACCATATAGAACACCAAACAGACAGGACCAGAAAAGAACATCTCCATGGAACATCATAGTAAAAACACTAAATGTACAAAACAAACAGACATTACTGAAAGCTGCAAAAGAGAAACAAGTCACATATAAAGGAAAACCCATTAGGATTACAGCTGACTTTCAGTGCAAACTGTGAAAGCCAGAAGAGCCCAGACCAAAGTATTCCAAGTTTTAAATGACCACAGATGCCAACCCAGATTACTATACCCAGCCAGAATGTCTATTATACTCGAAGGGGGAAGAAAATACTTCCATGACATAAATAGGCTGAAGGAATTCATGTCCACAAAACCAGCCCTTCAGAGGGTTCTGGAAGCAATACAAAGAGCTGAAGAAAGAAATGATTATACCCAAGTGGTTGTGGAAAGAAATTAAATGAAGGTATAACTGTGGAAAAGTACAGCTATATCAAGAATGTAAACAAAAATAAAAATGACAGGATTCAATACTCATCTTTCATGAATAAATTTAAATATTAATGGACTGAACTCTGCAGTCAAAAGACACAGACTAGGTGAATGGATTATGAAACAAAACCCATCTTTTTGTTGTCTTCAAGAAACTCATCTCACTTTCAAGGAGACACTATCTTAAAGTGAAAGGATGGAAAAAAATATATCAAGCATATGGTATTAACGAAAAAGCAGGCATAGGAATTCTAATATCTGACAAAATAGACTTTAAACTAAAACTAATCAGAAGAAATAAAGAGGGTGACTTCATTCTCATCAAAGGAACAATAAACCAAGAAGATATTACAATCATGAACATATATTCACCAAACTCTGGTGCACCCAACTTCATAAAAACAGTACTACAGGACTTTAAGACCCAGATTAATCCCAACTCATTAATAGTAGGGGACTTCTATACCCCATTATCTCCATTAGATAGGTCAACAGGGAAGAGAGTTAAAAGAGAGACATCTGAATTAAACAATACTATATATCAAATGGACTTAACAGACATCTACCAAATATTCCACCCAAGCACCAAAGGACATACTTTCTACTCAGCACCCTATGGAACCTTCTCCAAAATCAACCATATATTGGCGCACAAAACAAATCTCAACAAATACAAAAAGATTGAAATAATTCCATGCATTCTATCAGACCACAATGCAATAAAGCTTAAAATCAACCCCAGAAGAAGCCCTAATCACCACATGAACACATGGAGATTAAACAACACACTCCTAAATGATGGACTGGTCAAAAGAGAAATTAAGAAATAAATAAAAGTATTCCTGGAACTAAATGAAAAGGACAATAAACACAACAAAACCTCTGGGACACACTGAAAGCAGTCCTTAGAGGGAAGTTTATAGCTCTAA
This sequence comes from Nannospalax galili, assembly GCF_000622305.1. Taxonomy (NCBI): domain Eukaryota; kingdom Metazoa; phylum Chordata; class Mammalia; order Rodentia; family Spalacidae; genus Nannospalax; species Nannospalax galili. Next base: position 897,749 of record NW_008357584.1, on the reverse strand, counting down.
CTCCCTATATCAAAAAAATCAGAAAGAACACAAATAAATGAATTAATGTTGCAACTCGAGACACTTGAAAAGCAACAGCAAACAAAACCCAAACCCAGCAGACATGAAGAAATAACAAAATCAGGGCATAAGTTAATGAAATTGAAACAAAGAAAACAATGCAAAAAATCAACAAATCCAAGAGCTGGTTCTTTGAAAAGATAAACAAGATTGAAAGACTGCTAGCATGGTTAACCAAAAGAAAGAAAGAGCACCTCCAAATCAACAAAATCAGAGATGAAAGGGAAAACATCAAAACAGACACCAGAAAGATACAGAACATTATAAGGGAATACTTTAAAAACCTATATGCTACTAAATTTGAAAACCTAAAAGAAATGGACGGTTATGTGAAGGTATGGGAACCACCAAAACTAAACCAAGAAGAGATTAACAGCTTAAACAGACCCATAACAGAAAAAAAAACTGAAACAGTAATACAAAACGTCCCAACTAAAAAAGCCCAGGACTAGATGGATTTACAGCAGAATTCTATCAGACATTTAAAGAAGATCTGCATCCAATACTACTTAATTTATTCAAAAAAATAGAAATGGAGGGAAAACTTCCAAATTACTTCTATGAAGCCAGCATCACTCTCATACCAAAGCCTGGTAAAGATACAACCAAAAAAGAAAAGTATAGACCCATATCCTTAATGAACATAGATGCAAAAATTCTCAACAAGATACTTGCAAACCACATACATGCACACTTCAAAAAGGTCATCCACCATGATCAAGTCGGCTTTATCCTAGAGATGCAGGGATGGTTCAACATATGTAATTCAATAAACATCATAAATTGTATCAATGGGTTCAAAGGCAAGAACCACACGATCATCTCAATAGATGCAAAGAAGGCCTGTGACAAAATTCAACATGCGTTTTTGTTGAACGTCCTAGACGGAATTGGACTGGAGGGAACATACCTCAACATAATGAAAGCCATATATTACAAACCCACAGCCAACATCATTCTAAATGGAGAAAAACTGGAAGCATTCCCATTGAAATCAGGAACCAGACAAGGCTGTCCACTACCTCCACTTCTCTTTAACATAGTGCTTGAAACTCTTGCAAGAGCAATAAGTCAATAGCAGGAAATTAAATGAATAATAATTGGAAAAGAAGAGATCAAATTATCCGTTTTTTTCAGATGATATATTATATCTAAGAGATGCCAAAAATTCTACCAGAAAACCCTAGAAATTATTAAGACATTCAGTAAAGTGGCAGGTTACAAAACTAACCTACAAAAGTCTGTAGCCTTTCTATATACCAATAACAAGCAATCCGAGAAAGTGCACATGGAAACTCCCCTTCACAATAGCTGCAAAACAAATAAAATAACTGAGAATAAATCTGACCAAAGACATTAAAGAGCTCTACAATGAAAATTATAAATCTTTAAAGAAAGAGATTGAGGAAGACATCAGAAGATAGAAGGACTTCACATGCTCATGGATTGAAAGAATTAATATCAAGAAAATGATCATCCTACCAAAAGTCATTTATAGATTCAATGCAATGCCAATCTAAATGCCCATGACATGTTTCACAGAATTGGAAAAAACCATCCTAAGATTCATATGGAAGCACAAAAGACCTCGGATAGCCAAAACAACCCTGAGCACTAAGAGCAATGCCGGGGGGATTACGACACCAGATTTTAAGCTGTATTACAGAGCTATAGTCATAAAAACAACATGGTACTGGCACAAAAATAAACTCATAGATCAATGGAAAAAAATTGAAGACCCAAATATGACTAAATGCAATTTCAGCCACTTGATATTTGACAAAAGGGCCAAGAATATTCACTGGAGGAAAGACAGCATGTTCAGCAAATGGTGCTGGCAAAACTGGATCTCCACATGTAGAAGAATGAAAATAAACCCCTATCTTTCACCCTGCACAAAACTCAATTTCAAATGGATCAAAGACCTCAATGTAAAGCCTGCAACTCTAAAACTGTTAGAAGACAACATTGGGAAAAACTTACAAAATATAGGAGTAGGAAAGGATTTTCCAAACTGGACATCAATTGCTCAGGAAACAAGGGCAAGAATTAACAAAAGGGACCTGATTAAACTAAAAAGCGTCTGTACATCAAAGAAGGCAACCAGGGAAGCCAACAGAAAACCCACAGAATGGAAGAAAATCTTCACCAGCCACACATCTGACAGAGGTTTAATACCCAGAATATATAATGAACTCAAAAAACAGAGAATCAAGACATGAAGTAACCCAATTAAAAGATGGGCTAAGGAGCTGAACAGAGAGTTCTCAAAAGAAGAAGTAAAGATGGCTATGAAGCACCTTAAAGGATGTTTAACATCACTAATAATTAGAGAAATGCAAATTAAAAGCACTTTAAGATTTCATCTTACCCCAGTGAGACTGGCTAAGATCAAGAGAACAAATGATACCAAATGTTGGAGAGGATGTGGGGAAAGGGGAACACTCATCCACTGCTGTTCGGGCTGCAAACTTGTTCAACCCCTATGGAAAGCAGTGTGGAGAACTCTTAAAAAACTACAAAAGAACCTACCATTTGACCCAGTTATACCACTCCTTGGCATATACCCAAAGAACTCATCCTATTACAGAGACACTTGTACATTCATGTTTGTTGCTGCTCTTTTCACAATAGCTAAGTGTCCCTCAATTGACGAGTGGATAATGAAAATGTGGTTCATGCATACGAAGCAGTTTTACTCAGCAGTAAAGAAAGATGAAATCATGAAACTTGCAGGTAAATGGATGGAACTAGAAACTCTTACACTAAGTGAGGTAACACAGACTCAGAAAAAAAAAAATCGACATATGTTCTCCCTTATATATGGATCCCAGAACCAAACCCTGACAAGTGAGTATGTTTCCAGACGTAACTACAGGAACCACGATAATGGAAAGGAACCAAGGAAGTAAAAAAAATAAAGAACCTGAAAGAGAAGAACAGTAGGAAACAGGCCTTAATAAGGGAGGTATGGATAAAATTGGGTTAGTTTAAGGCAGGGGGGGGAGGGAAGGGTATACAAGGAACATAGGGGATAAAAGGAAAGAAGCAGCTCAAGAGAGGTAGGACCATAGGAGAAGGGTATCATTAAGGGAGAAAGGGGAAAAATGGGAACACCTTAATTGGGGAAACCATGATGGAGGGGTGAGACAATACGAGAAATAAACAATGCCTAGCTAGTTTTAAAAAGTAGTTGGATCTACATTAGTCCAACAACCTACTGACAAATTATACATACCAAATCAAGAAATATATGGCTAGGCAAGGGTTATTTGAGAACAATTGGTCTTTGCCCAAGATTTTTCTACATGGCACGCAGTAATTAAAAGTACCATACTGGTGGAACTAACCTTCATGGATGTTTAACAGACATACTTTGAGGCCTATAATAATTTAGTCAGAGGGACATAAAGGACAGTTTTTGCTCCTTGCCCTCCTAGGTCGACTAGTTCCAGGGGACTATGAGCATCTCTCAAAATGTCCTGTAATGGTGGTGAGTCACCTGTCGTTTTGATCAAGGAGGCCGAGGAGATCCCACCAGGTGGACTTGAACCAGTGTCCAGTCTACAAAGAGGAGGGTCAACACAGAGGAATCATTTCCTCCATGCTTCCAAGCGAAGCCAACCATGGTCAGGCAGGACTTTGACTTATCTTCACATAGGCAGAACTGGTAAAAGAAAGGAGCCAGGGGCTCCTCCCAAGCCCATGTGACCCCTGAGGAACAGATCCTCAATTGACCTTAAGAGTAAAAATAAATTGGTTTATCTGGACCAACTGTATGGCCTCAAACACCCAAAAGGAAAGTATAACCAAAGATTAAAGGGGCCAATATAATTTCTTAAGAGTCCATATGCATAGCTAAAGGCTACATAACAAGGAACAATGCCAGATAGGAGATGCTTTCTTCTGAGTTATTGGCCAGGGTGGCCAAGGTACTCCCAGATAGTAACCTAGCATAGATCTGGGAAAATGAACAGCAGACCCCAATCTTATCTAAAGGAATATTGACAACTGGTTGCTGCTAGATGAGGAACAGTTGACCCTCTTAAAACAAAGAACTCTAGATAGGCTGACTAGATCCACCAGAAGGGCAAGTAGTGGGGAATGGCTGGGGGTGCCGACAACACAGTGGACAGTAATAGGGATATAGGCTGACTAGATTCACCAGAAGGGCAAGTAGTGGGGAATGGCTGGGGGTGTCAACAACACAGCAGACAATAGCAGGGATATCAGAGTATAAGGGCTCTAATGGGGGGAAGGAGGCTATAATTTTTAAAAAATGTGTTTGAGGAGGAAGCATGGAAATTTATATCATATTAATTAGTAGAGGTGATAAACATTACCATTGAAATCTACCTGATGACTTTATAGACATACACAGGCACCAAGGATCCAAATGCAACTGATTATGACTAGTAATAATCAGATACATACGGATTAGAGATGCATGTGCCAACATCTCAGTGTTAGTAGCAAAAACAATGAGTCTTTCTGCAAGGAAAATATATTCTAAAATGAAATGGAGATCTTTTTTAAAGGTTAAAAACTTATTCAATTTTATGTCTTACAGGGCTTATGAGTTCAATATTGTATAACCGTTTTAACTCAACTGTGAACCTAGAAACTTGCAGCCACTTGTGAAAGAGATGTACTCTTGCTCTGGAGTGTGTTACCGGATATGCTAAATCTTTAGTGAAATGCTTCTTCTAATCATGTAGTTATTAAAAATTAAAAAATGATAAATTTAGAGAAATATAAACATCATGGGGATGTAATAAATAACTGCATAGGAATACAATGATGAGTAGCAACTCTATGGAGACTCTAGAGAAGAGCATCTTCATTAAAATGCAAAGGGAAATAAATGATAAATGAAAAAAATGATAAGAAACATATTAACCAGGGCTGGAGAAATTGTTCAGAGTTTAAGAACACTGACTGTTCTTACAGAAGACCTGGGTTTGAATCCCAGCACCCACACAGCAGCTAACAACTGTCTGTAACTCCAATTCCAGAGGATCCAACATGGGTACAATTACTTACATGCAGGCATAACATAAAAAATAAAATAATAAATTTTTAAAAATATTTTTAAAGAAAATATTAACCAGTGGTGATCTATGGACATTCTTTGAATCCTATATAAATCTTTTGTTTTTTTTTAAGGAAATTATGAGTCAAGGGGTTAGAGAAATGGCTCAGTGGCTAAGAACACTGACAGAAAACCTGGCCTCAGTTCCCAGCACCCATGTAGCAGCTAACAACTGTCAATAATTCCAATTCTAGGTGATCCTATGCCCTCTTCTGGTCTCTGCATATACTGCCCACACATGGTGCATTTACATACAAGAAGAACATTCACATACACATAAAAAAATTCTCTTTAAAAAGTAAATAAAAATTATCATTCTCTCAATCAGAGAATTTTGAACTTTAGATAGTCGATGACAAAAAAAAGGAATTCCTGTTAATATTTAGATGAGGTTATGTTTTGGCTATGGTTAAATAATATATGAGCCAAAGTCCTTGACCTCATGAAGCTTACAGTAAGTAGGAAAAATAACAGGTTAAAAAAAGTAAAATGTAACTTGATAAGGCATTGTGGTAAGTGGTAAGTATTGGGGGAATGCAGGAAGGAATGTCAATGAGGAAGCTGGAGGAATGGTTCCTGTTTAAGAAAGATGTATCTTGAAGGGTGGAAAGTGTCCCAGGGACTCAGGAAGGAGGGACCTCCAGCATAAGCAAGCAATATGAACAAAGGCAAGGTGATAAAGCAAGATGTGTTCCGAAAAGACAAATATTTGAGCCTGGCTAGATGACAGGGAAAGTAGTGAGAGGTGAAGTTTGAAACACAAGCTTACGTGAGTACATGGAGCACAGGGGTCTTCCTTGATTCCATAGGGAAAACAATGGAATGACCTGATAATTCTTCATCTATCTGGAGAGATGAAGAGATGTCACGGAGGAGTTATAGGAGGATTTCTCCTCCTAAAGATGCAGATTTCAATGTACTATGGGAACAATTTTTTTTTTCTATTTTGTACATAGCACCAATAGGAGTTCCTTATCCTAAGAAACATTAAAGAAGCATTGTGCTCAAAGTCATGTGAAAGAATTTCATTGTTATGAAACAAAACAGCATTTCACACTGTTTGAGTTTTTTACAGAAGACCTCAGGAACCACTGTATTAAGAACAGTTCTGCCACCAAAGGGTTTAGCTCTCACACAAATACAATAAAAATGAGATGTTTATGATTTCCAACTCAGTGCATTTTTATAGGAAAGACTGACAGCCCATCCTTCAGTCATCTGTATCACTGTTGCAACATTCAAGCCACTACACAGTTTCATAAAAATATTTCTAATCATTTATGTGATCTATCTAAACACTGCAAAAATTGACATAGCAATTAAAGCAACTGCTTCAGTGTGGCTGAAATAGAGCAGAACTTGACTTCTCTTTTTATTGATAATTGGGAGTATAAAAATGGGAATTTTGTAGAAAACAAATTGGGGGTCTTGAGACATAAGATTTCAAATAAAGCTGCTGAGGCTTTATAACAAGAAATTGGTTTCCTTCCTTTCTCATCTTTCTGCACTCAACTATGCATATAATGTGACCTGTCTCAAGTTCCTGCCCTGATTTACCTTTAATGACTGACTGTAACCTGGAATTGTAAGATAAATAAGGATGGGTTTAAGGGTACAGTCCATCATGGCAGGGAAGGCATGGCGGCAGCAGCATGAGGCAGCTAGTTACACTGCATCCACAGTCAGGAAGGGACAGATGAATGTAGTGTTCTACTCTTTTCTCTTCTTTCCTTTTGCCTTTTTTTTTTCCAGTCTGGGATTCCTGCCCATGGTACTGAGCAACCTACACACAGACAAGCTCAAAGGTGTGTTTTATGTGATTGTAAATCCAGTTAAGCTAACAAAAATTAACCATCATACACTGTGTTTCTAACACAGCTAGGTTTTTACACTTTGCTAAGTTAAAAAATAATAATAATAACTAGAAGTCCAGGGAGATGGTACAACAGCTTAGAGCACATAGTGCACTTGCAGAAGATTCAGTTTCCAGCATCCACATGGTGGCTCACAGATAACTGTCTATAACTCCAGTTCTAGGGGATCCAACTCTCTCTTCTGGCTTCTGTGGGCACCAGAAAGAGTACACAGGACATGCTTAAAGTACAAGGTGTATATGATTCACTAACATTTCTCTTCATTTTGTGATTGCAGTCATTTTCCAAAACATGGATATATATTGCATACTCCAGTGATATGTTATATTACACAGAGAGAGAAACATATATATATATATATATATATATAGAGAGAGAGAGAGAGAGAGAGAGAAACACCAAAGAAACACACACAGCCCCCATAATTTTAAAAGGCTTTAAAAGGAATTCAGACAAGCCACTATCATACCTCCAGCCTCTGAAACTTGTCCTCTGTATACCTGTCTTACAAATTAATAGCAAAGTGGTAGTAACTGGCCTCTTGAAAGAATGGTGACATGCATGTCATATGTATACATACATATATGTATATATACACACATACATATACATATATATGTGTAGGTTCATTTTAATATTATTGGTTGAATCTGCCCCAAAATTTCTGAACAAATCCATAAAATTGAAATGAAGTCTCCACCCTTTGCCCCCACCTTTGAAACTGAAAATATTCCCAGGGTTTAAGAGTTAAATGAAATGTCTTACATAAGAAATCTTCTAAGTGGATCTGGGGAAATGGCTCAGTTGCTAAAGCATTGCTGTACAAGCAGAGGGTCTGAGTTGAGATTCCCCCAAAATCTACATAAATGCTGGGGAGGGGTTTCTTGGCAGCCTGCCTGTGATTCCAGCCTCGCTTGAAAGGCAGAGACAGAGGAGTCCCACAGCAAGCATGTTAGAAACACTAGTCATAGCATCAAGCTCTGGGTTTGCCTGAAAGACCCCACCTCAACGAATGAGGTGGAAGAGCCATCCATGATGATTCCTGACATCAGCTTCAAGCCTCTGCATGCACGAGCACATACATGCACATATATCCACACACATGTGAACCCATACTCATGCTAAAATATGTGTACATACATACACACACCACACACACAAAGGAAAAATGATCTCATAAGTAAATCTTCTCATGGAACAAAATTGCTTGTACCAAAATAATTTGTTTGTGAGAAATAAAAGGTAAAAGACAACACTGAGATAAGAAATTTGAGAGAAATTAAAAGTTAAAGAAGAAAGAAATAGAAATAAACCCAACTCAAACTGGCATCTCCTTAGAAAGGAGAGAGGCACAATGATAGCAGCCACTTCCAAATGATGCTTCCTTTCCTTTCTTCTCTAAACTTCATGTGTACTAATTTAATTTAAAAACAATTTTTTCTAGGTAGCCTATCTCTTTTTTCCCAGGATATATTACACAAAGATAATTGTTTTCTAAAATATAGAGATAATTTCCAATCTTTGCTCAGCAACCTATTAAACATGAAGAAATATTTAGGGAAATTTAAAAACTTCCCCTTTGCAATTTCATAAAATACTACTCTTTCCTAATATATATTAATGCCCTCTTCTAAATGGATATTAATCTTGTTGGGTAAATATATCATTCTCAATTTAAAACCATTTTTCTGTCTTGATTCGATTACTTTAGGTTATAACAATGTATTTTATAATTCCACAGAAATACTATGGCTGACTGTAAAATTCTACTGTAATGGCCTCCTTGGCACTCAAGTATTTTATATGATTAGTGATCAAGATTGAGTTTGTTTTGTTCTACTTCCAAAAGGTAAACATTCTTTCAGCATAATAGACCAGGAATTTTGATTCATTCACTCATCCATCCATTCAGTCATCACACATCAACTGTCTTATGGCCGTATAACTTTTGTGGTAAGTGTAGCAGAGGAAGTTGCCATGAATTGCACAATGACATCAAAATACTAACAGGAAGGTGAAATATGCCAAATAATGGAACTATAATAATTTCCAAAATAGAAATACAGAAAAAGTGTGACTATCCCAGGAAAGGCAGAGGGCACTTGCCTCATGCTGTCTGGTAATCCCTGATTGGACCATAGCTGGTGGTCTTGGTTTTGCATGTTGAATGGGATAGGGAGATGAATGGATAAAAAAGGAGGTGTCATGTGAGGTGATGAGCCTGGGTGATGGAGGAATCTGGTCCTTGGAAGATGCATATTTTAATTTTAGCAATCAAGGTTATGTTTGTGAGTCATTTTGTTTGTTCTAACTTCTTTTCAGCATAGCTATTTTAGCATGATCCTCCTTCTCCATCTACCCTTTCTTGTCATAATCACTTGAGAAATCACCCATGAACATAGGGAAAAATATAGTCCAAAAATCAGGAGAAATTTGATTAACTATGATAGTATCAAATGAGTGCTCTTCTTTACAAAAGAGTTACATGGGTGTGTCATGTACATAGTTCCATGACACATACACAATCCAGAATGTACTTAGAACTCTGAAAATTGCCATCAGTAACTGTATCAGCTATGTTTAAACATTCATAATGGTTATATGCTTCTTCTTTAAAAGTAGCTTTGCTGTTTGGGCTATTTTCTCTAGTTAAATGTACAAATAGATTGGACAACATTTTTACTGAATACACAAAAGAAATAATCCAATTACCTCAATATTTTCTCGACATGATAACAAAGGGTTTGAAGTGGAAAGAATCATTTAAAGAGTTTGCATTACCATTTTATTAAAATAAATCTTCAGCTCTCCACTATAATGTAATAGAATATTTTTAAAAAGCTCAAAGGACCTTAACTATTGGAACTTCTGAGTTGCCAGCAATTCTGTAAAAGCTTGGAGAAAGCTAAAACTAGCAGCATGAAGCACTGAATTGTGTTACATTTGCTTTTGATATGGGGGTCTCACTATATTGCTGAGGCTGGCCTCAGAGTCCTGTAGTCAAGCAATCCCCCTGGCTCAGCTTTCAGAGTAGCTAGGACAACAGGTATACCTCACCATGCCTCACGTACATTATCGTTACAAAGAGTCGTGCCATAGAAAATAGATACAGATAGACTATAAGAATTTGTTAAATTCATGAAAAATATGCAGGCACCCCTAAGCTATGGAAAAATAGCTTTGCAAATCTCTAACATAGTATTCTAGAGCCCACAGTAACTAAAGGAGTCCATAATTTGGAAAGCATGAGATGACTCATATAGGGTCTTCTCTTTATGCCTAGATGCCTGATACTCTTTCTCTTTTATCTTCATCATGATATATTATTGATGGTGCCAATCTCATAAATAGTAAAAAGCAGACAAGTATCTTTCAATGTCCACTAGAAATTATATTTTATGTATATTATCTTTTGTGTTAACTATATATTTCTTCCACTATTCAGTAACAGCCTAAAATATTCCCTTCTATTTCCAGTTGAACCAGAAATGAATCCGTTTTTGGATCCCTTCAAATCCTTGCAGTTTTGAAAGAAAAAAGGAAATTTTCAAAAATGATGGTATCAAGAACACTAAAAAACCTTCGTGGTATGTGAAATGGTATTTGAGTGGTTCTCAATATGACTTCATCAAGGGATCATACTGACAGATAACGTTCATAAAACATGGATCACAAAAGCCAGAGTATGTTCCTAGATGTAGGGCTGCAGGACAGATGAGATATTCTGAAGATTATGAGCAATTCTTAATAATGTTTCCCCTAGAATGCTTAGGTTCAAGAAAACATACAGGGGGGGCAGGCCAGATGGTTCAGTGGATAAAGGCACTGACTGCCAAGCACAATGATCTGAATTCAATTCCCCAAGAACCAAACAGTGGAAGGAGAGAACCAACTCCTGTGGTTCTGACCTCCACATACATGAAGTGTGGTGAATGAGTGCCCCCCTCACACACACAGTTGATTAATATGAAGAAAACATAAAGGAATTCAAGTATTTTTGTTGCCTAATATTTCTCCTCTTCTTTTTAAATTTCAAAGATTTAGAATTCTAACTATGCTTTTTTTTATTTTAAATT
>NW_008357584.1:886032-886400 GCF_000622305.1 Nannospalax galili | reverse complement strand
GCAATTGACATTGAGACGTTTTCACATGCATTTCTAATCTCTATATACATGACTATCACTGGTCACAGTTGCCCACCTTCTGGGCTCCTCGACATCTGAGCATGATTACAAACTCGTCAGATACATAGCCTTCCTCTCCCACTAGAGGCTCCATACTCTGCCATCCCTGTCACTGTCCACTGTGTTGCCAGCACTCTCATCCATTCCCCCCTGTCTGCCCTTCTGGTAAATCTAGTCAGCCAGAGGTCCCTGTTCCAGGAGGATCAGCTGTTCCTCATCTACGGCAATCCATTGTCAGTATTCCTTTGGATAGAATTGGGGTCTGCTGTTCATTTTTCCTGTAGTATGTTGGGTTACTGTCTGGAAGA
>NW_008357584.1:876540-882136 GCF_000622305.1 Nannospalax galili | reverse complement strand
TTTTAATCTCCATGTGTTCATGTGGTGATTAGTGCTTCTTGTGGTGTCGATTGCAAGCTTTATTGCATTGTGGTCTGAGAGAATGCGTGGAATTATTTCAGTCTTTTTGTATTTGTTGAGGTTTGTTTTGTGCCGCAGCATATGGTCGATTTTGGAGAAATTTCCATGGGGTGCTGAGTAGAAAGTATGTCCTTTGGAAAAAAATATTTGTTGTGATTTCCCTCAGGCCAATTCAAACATACCAAAAGTTCATTCCTGTTACCAATACTGTTGTGTTATGTCACTTGTTGGTTCATTCATTAAAGTAGTAATCATTATTGTGTGTCTATTTGGTATCAGATCCTATGACAGGCATGGACATTATAAAGCAGGAGTTTCTGAACACAGTTTTATCCCTTAATGAGCAATATGTTGAATGTCTCTGAATGTTGAATTGATGTTTGATATTCAAATTATATCAATAACAAGTTATAAAATGAAGCAAGATGGACAAGGAGATATCAAGTAAAAACCAACAACAAGGTTCCACCAATTTGCGGTACAAAAGATTCCAAAACCATCAAAAATATTTTAATATTTTATTATTTCTATTTTATGTGTATGAATGTATTTCCTATGTGTGTTTAAGTGTGCCCATGTTGTGCAATGCTCACGGAGGTCAGAAGAGAGTGTCAGATCCCCTGGACCTGGAGTTATAGACTTAGCCACCCAGTGGGTGCTGGGAATCGAAGAATTGAATCCAGATCATCTGTAGTCCAGACTCCAAAATCGCATAACTCTTATATATAGATAGACCCAGTGAAGGGGTACCCCAATTGCCTCACCCTGCATCCCTCACATGTGTGTTCAGCATGGAAGAAGCCAGAGTGGTCTATGTCCTGATTCCCTATTGGCAATTTGAGTAATCTCTTTAGAGAATGGTGTGATAAGAATACAAGGTAGGAATTGGCTAGGCAGTTAGGATAAAAAGACCCCCAAGAAAAGTAGCCAGTTTCTTGGCTAAAAGTCAAAATGTCCTTGGGCCGCTTAGCAACATACTCTGTTCTAAAAGCCAAAAATGTCAAAGGTATTTGGGAACTTTTGTCTAATTCCTAAAAGGTTTTAGGGTTACCTCTTCAGAGGTGGGGGGCAGAATGTTAGAGTAGCAAAAAGCCCCATAAAATAAAAAATAAAACAAAGAAAGAAAGCGTGCATGAAGTTGTCAGAAAAAAAGTGATGGGGGCATATGGGAGGAGTTGGAGGGGAGGGAGTGGGCGTGGATTTGATCAAAACACCTTATGTACATGTATGAAATTCTCAATAATTAAAAACAAGAAAGAAAGAAATTAAGGCACACAAACTGACAGCAGAACAGAATTCCTGCTTGGAAGGTGAGTTCACTGCTTCGTGGGCTAGAGCACTGGTTCCCTCAGCATGGTCGTTGAACCACTGCCATCATCATCACATAAGAAGTTGCAAAGAGGCAAATTCTTACACCCCTTCCTAAATCACCTAACTTAGTAACTGAGATTAGAACCCAACAAGACAGTAGAGAGAAAACCAGTAGTTCAAAAAAAACAGCATGGGTCAGAGGACTTTAGAAAGTATATTAATTTCTTCATTATGTAGTTGCATTCATCAGGATTGTGAGGACTGGCAAAATCCTCAGCCCTCTCCCAGACCTGCTGGATCAGAATCTGCACTTTGAAAAATCATGAGTTTTACCCTTTTTAGATTCTTTAAAGAATACACCTGTGCCCCCACCCCATATACACATATGTGCATTATTAAGCACATGGCTCCATAAGGATCTCTATACCCTAATCCCTGAGACAGGTGAATGGTACCTTATACGGTGAAAGAGACCTTATAGCACAGATATAATTAATGTGACAGACCCACAATGACATTTTTCAAGAGTATCTGGATGACCCAAAAGAATCATATGAATCCTTAAAAACAGAAAAGGTTGAAAATGAAGCAGGGAATGTAGGGAAAGACCTGAAGCATAAGAACTGGACTGGCCATTGCTGGCTTTGGACATAGAAGAAAGGAACCATGAGTCAAGGATTGGAGGTGGCCTCCAAGAGCCAACAGCGTCCTCTGCTGACAGTCAGCAAGGGAAAGGGAGCCTCTGTGGGACAGCTGCAAGTAACTGAAGTCTGTCAGTGAATGGGTGTGGCCTTGAGAGTGGCTCTGAGAGAAATGCAACCCAGCTGAATCCTTAATTTCAGAACACTGGGACTCTAAGGCGAGAACCCCAAAGTTATATTGAACCCACCAACAGGAAATCTTTTAAGCAGATGGTATTGATGGGAACTGGAAATTCTGTGGCAACAAATGGGTGTTGCTATAGACACAATATTTGTAGTAATCTATTATGGCAAGGGAAAATAACGTAAATAAATATTTTAAAAAGTATGTATGTATGTGTGCATATATATATATGAAATTGATAATGTAGCAAGAAAATGTACTGAAAAGAGAAGGAAACCTTTTCCTGCTGCAGCTGCTGGCAAATGAGGCTGTACAGATGTGAGCAACTAGAACCAATGTCACTTATGAGCTACAGTGTTTTATAGGCTATGGCACTGTATATTCCAGTGGCAGACCTGACATTTGTTTCTGTATTACAGAAAATTTGTAAGAACCAGTGCATGTACCTGAATCTCTGCTTATGTATATTTTCTGCCCATCACCCAGAAACATACAATTAAACAAATATGGAACATGGTTAAATATTTTGGAAACTGTCTGACATTGTAAACCTGGTATTATATGGGAATTGATTTAAAAGCATGAGCATTATCTCTTTAGAATGAAACATGTACACACAGCACCAACCAGAAATCCTACTCCAAAGATGTAGAGCCTAGAGAAATACTATATTAGTATATCAGGAAGCAAACATATGAATAAATATAAAATGCTGTTCATAATTACAAGAGACTACTAAAACCCCCAAATAGAACTCCTCATGAGAAATTTATGTAGAACCATAAAGATAAGAAGTTACAGAACTAAAGGATAAAAAGCAATTCCACAAATTTCTGAGATATCTTCTAAGCAAAAGAGGGAATAGTTAGAAAGGAAAATTAACTTCAAATTAGCAAGTAATTCTACTAATTGGAGTGATAAGTATGAAGCTTCAATAAGGGGAACACTTACCAGAATGTGGTGCTCCCAGGTCATTCATCTGTAAAGAGAGACATTCTCACCAATTAAGGAATCAAGGATTTTATGCTCATAAATTCTTTAAAAAATCAGTTTTCAAACATGAGCCAATCAACTGAAAGATAAAACAAAGAATTTGCAGATGGAGAAGACCTGTAAGACTCTCGATGACCACTCAACTCTAAATAGCTGTGTTTACAACGTTATAGAACAAAATGCAACTGCTGTGAATTTTTTTTAAAAGAAGCACAAAACATAAAAATAAGAACAATTTAAATAACAGGTCTGTTGAAAATTTCCAGAAAGTGCCAGTACAGTGTGGATGAAAGGCAGGAATGAGAACATACAACTGCTTATTTATTACTTTTTTGGCGAACTGGCAAGAAATATATTTTTACTTCCAACACTGAAGGGATAGAAAGCTGAACATATAAATTATTTGAAAGATGCAGAGGAGATAAAGTAATAGAATAAAAAGGCAGTGTTTTACCTTTCACGCAGGAAAGGAGAAGGGAATACAAAAGGAAGAAATCTGAGGCCACATGTCAAATGAAAAAAAAAAAGATCTATACATCAAGGAATAAGAAAAATAGGAATGGGGCTGGAGAGATGGCTCAGCAGTTAAGAGCACTGACTGCTCTTGCAGAGGATCCAGGTTCAATTCCCAGCACCCACATGCCAATTCCAGGGAATCACGCTCTCTTCTGACCTTGATGCGCTTTAGCATGACACAGGTGCTCTTACATACATGCAAGCAATATTTTCATTCACATAAAATAAAAACAAATAAAATATTTTAAAAAAGAAAAAAAGGAAACATAAGCAAAGATTTCCAAGACAAAACAAATACATCTAACAACAAATGTTAGTAGGATAAATTCCGCCATAAAAAAGTAAAATCATCAAACTTATGTGTCCTATACAAATATTTAGCTTAAAAATGGAATGCTTATTACTAGTCACAGTCAGTTACTTCCTGAACTCCTTGGCATCTGAACATGGGATATAAAGTCATCAGGTAGATTTCAGTGGTAATGTTTTTCACATCTACTAATTATTAAGGAGCAAATTTTTATGCTTTGAAGAATTACTTTTTTTCTTTTTTATTTATTTATATACCCACTTCCCAGGTAGCACCCTCCCATAGCCTCCCTCCCCTCACTAGAGTCCTTATACTCTGATTTCCCTGCTACTGTCTGCCGTGTTGTCGGCACCCCCAGCCATTCCCCACTACTTGCCCTTCTGCTGAATCTAGTCAGCCTATCTAGAGGGCTTTGTTTTAGGAGGGTCAGCTGTTCCTCATCTAGCGGTAATCAGTTGTCTATATTCCTTTGGATAAGATTGGGGTCTGCTGTTCATTTTCCAAGTTCTATGCTGGTTTACTATCACATGTGCATCATAGTGTCAATTGTATTAAAAATGAATTTTTCTGTATGAAACTGTGTGTTTTGACAATGCAGTGGAGATCTTTTTTAAAGTTTAAAACCTCATTTAATTTTATATCTTATGGGGTTATACAGAGTACAATATTGTATAACTGTATCACTTCAACTGTAAACTTAAAAATATACAGCCAATTTTGAAAGAGATGCATCTTAGCTCTGGAAATTGTTATTGAATATGTCAATGCTGTTGTAATGAAATGTTTCTTCCAATTATACGGTTATTAAATAAATAATTTTTTAAAATTAAAAAAAATGGAATGCTTTGGGGCTGGACTGACGGCTCAGAGGTTAAGAGCACTGGCTGCTCTTGCAGAGGACCCTGGTTCAATTCTCAGTACCCACATGACAGCTAAAAAAAATTTTTTTAATGGAATCCTCAGCTGGGTGTGGTAATGCACACCTTTGATTCTAGCACTTAGGAGACAGATTCCAGCACTTAGGAGGCAGAGGCAGGTAGATCTCTGTAAGACTGAGACCAGCTTGGTCTATACAGAGAGTTTCAGGCCAGCTGGAGCTACAGGGAGATCCTGCCTTTAAAAAAAAAATGATGAGAAAAAAACATTATACAAAATCTGAGTTATAAAAGATAAAGACAGAGAAACCTAGCATTATAAAATTGATGTCTATATTTAATAGCAATCCAACATTTAGTTCTCCCTCATTTGTGGATTCTAGCACCAAATCCTGTTATATTCCATGTTCTTTTAATAAGATGATGCTGTACAGCAGTCTCTTCTGTGTGAAATAACTACCATCATCACGACTTCAGCTGTGCTGGCTTGCTAAACATTGTCACAATTGGGATGGTTGACTGTTGTGCTCCTTCATTAAAGGAGGGGCAAGCAGGGTCAGTAGATTATCCAGCCACTCTTCCCAATCAACTGTATGTAATTTGGCTCTACTCACACATGGTCTCCTGGATTTGGGGAGGACTAAAGTACACAATCTGGGGAAGGCTAGGCAGAGAACGCTTGATCCATGCTGGGTAAAGGCTTTAG
>NW_008357584.1:862926-876222 GCF_000622305.1 Nannospalax galili | reverse complement strand
AGGGGAGAAATGAAGGGAGGGAAGGAAGGAAGGAAGGAAGGAAGGAAGGAAGGAAGGAAGGAAGGAAGGAAGGAAGGAAGGAAGGGAGAAAAAGAAAGAAAGAAAGAAAGAAAAGAAAGAGAAAGGAAGAAAAAAAGAAAGAAAGAAAGAAAGAAAGAAAGAAAGAAAGAAAGAAAGAAAGAAAGAAAGAGTACATAAAGTTGTCAGAAAAAAAGTGATGGAGAGATATGGGAGGTGTTGGAGAGGAGGGAGTGGGTGTGGATTCGATCAAAACACCTTATATGCATGTATGAAATTCTCAATAATTTTTTTAAAAGAAAAAAATAAGAATCCAACATTTAAATAGGATGAAGAGTGGACGATCCATGATGCAAATAACTTTTGCAAATATTTATTTTAAAGCATCATATGACATTTCATATAGTAGAAATGTTAGAAAATAAAGAGAAAAATCAACAGAAATATAATAACAATTTCAATTCTAACATTTTTCTCTTTGATAGGTCTGTAGGAAAGAGGGATGTGATAAAGTCATGGAAACAGAGAGCAAAGAGATGCTTTCGTATTCAACTTTCTGGAAAAAAAAGTGACTAGTTATTG
The DNA here is from genome assembly GCF_000622305.1 of Nannospalax galili. NCBI lineage: Eukaryota > Metazoa > Chordata > Mammalia > Rodentia > Spalacidae > Nannospalax > Nannospalax galili. The sequence goes on along the minus strand of NW_008357584.1, from coordinate 875,622 downwards.
AAATTTTGATGGCAAAGACACTTTAAAAATGTGTTGACTAATCATAGGTAAGGACACTCCCTCAAAGAATGAGAGTCTTTGAGCCAGGCTTGGTGGTATATACCTGTGATTCCAGCATTCCAGAAGTGGAAGCAGTAGCATCAAGAGTTCAAAGGTCATTCTTGGTTACAGAGAGTGTTTGAGGTCAACCTGGGCTACATGACACCCTCCCTCCAAAAAATAAGAAACAGAGACATGTCTCATAACCAATACCATAGTCCAAAAATTCCAAACCAATTCAAGATTTAAATGTTTACCCTTTTGTGAAAGAAGAAATAAGATTGTAATTCTGAGGCACAGAAAACCTTTCAAAGACTTCCTAGCAATAACAACTGAAAGGAAAAGATTGACAGCAAAGTGAAAGAAGTCAAGGATTAACATGCTTCATAGCAGACTGTTTTGAAAAGTAAGTGTGGTGGCACACACCTGTGATCCCAGACTTGGAAGGCTGAGGCAAGAGAATAGAGAGATCAAGAAACCAGCCTGTCAGGCTTCTTTAATGAGTGGCGACTGGAATATTCATTTATTATGCATATTTTACATTTAAAATTGTAACTATATGCTGCCCTAATATTGATAACATATTTTCCAAAATTGAAAATGTGGGAATGAGATCCTTATGCACTACCTCAAATGCATTGGATATATACTATTTTTGAGCCTAAATGAATTATAGTTTACCATGAGTAGGCTAGTAAATGTCTCTTTCCTGTAAAAAAAACAAAGTGTTTTATCACTATAATTGTTACTGATAAGAAACTGGGTTTTCATAGTTTTATAATTATCTACAAAAAACGCACTTCTTGTTACCTACATTAGAGTTGACTGTTTATAGTTCTTGCTTTTAGAACGCACTGGATGAAGGGCACCAAATACTGGAATGGTATTTGATTGATATAATTAATATCCCTTGACTTGAACCCAACATGAAACTAATTAGAGCAAGGGAAATTATAAAAAGGAGCCTCAGAAAACCTTGATGTTATGAGGTTAGAGTTTATATTTTGTATAGTTTTCATTTGTCCATTTTCATTTTTTATTTATTATTTTCATTTTATGTGTATGAATGTATTGCCTGCATATGTGTAAGTGCACCCATGTTTGCAATAACCTCAGAGGTCAGAAGGGGGCATCAGATCCCCTGGAACTGGAGTTACAGATGGTTGTTAGCCACCATGTGGTTCTGGGAATTGAACCCAGGTCCACTGCAAGAGCAGTCAGTGCTCTTAACCACTTAGCCATCTCTCCAGTCCCATTGTCCTTTTTTTTAAAAAAAGGATAATTTTTGTAGTTTAAAAGGGAAAAAAAAAACAGGTTAGGCAAGTTCTATTTATCCTTTTAAATACACTTTTTCTTTTTTCTTACAAGAAGTCCCATAGCCACAGAATTGCCTTTATTTGAAATGCTAGCAATCTTCAACCCAAAGATACTGAATCAGACTTAGGTATTATCTTCAGTTGGCTAATTCTAACACAGAGATCTATTGAATTATTTCTACAGTACTTTAGAGAAGATATAACAGTTTCAGTCTTTATTATAATGAGCAATATACTTTATACTCAAGGAACAAAATCACTCAGAAAATAAGTTTCAAAGAAAGAAAGACGGGTTGGTGGGATGGCTCAGGGGTTAAGAACACTGACTGCTCTTGCAGACCCGGGTCCTATTCCCAGCACCCACATAGCAGCTCTGAACCGTTCTTAACTCCAGTTCCAGGGGAATCTGAAGCCCTCTTCTGAAACCTCTGCAGCACTGAACAACACGGGTGCACTCACATACATGCAGGCAATACATTCATACACATAAAATAAAAGTAACAAATAAATAAAAAAGAAAGAAAAGAGAGAAAGAAGAGAAGGAAGGAGAGAGAGAAGAGAGAAAAAAATAAAATAATGGACAATGAATTTAAATATTTATATTTCCAGTTATGATGAATAAAGAAATCTGTGATATCCGCTGCATATCTATAAAAGAGCAAACCATTAAAAGAAAGAAAGAAAGAAAGAAAGAAAGAAAGAAAGAAAGAAAGAAAGAAAGAAAGAAAGAAAGAAAGGAAAAGAAAAGAGGCCAGTCTGGGCTACAGAGACAGCAAGACCCTATCTTCAAATAAAAGGAAGAGGAGAGGAAATGAATGAGGAAGAGAAGGAGGAGGAAGAGGAGGAGGAGGAAGAGAATTGAGAGGAAGAAGGGAAATGGGGGAAAGAGAAGAGATAGTTTAAGACACCATTAATAGAAATATAAACTGATACATTCTTGAAAGCCATGTTGATAATTTATAATTTTTTTAAAAAACCTTATAATCTAACAACTGTCCATAACTCCAGTTCCAGCAGCCTCTTCTGCGGGCATTGCACGACACTGATGCACTTATCTACATGCAGGCAATACACGCATACACATAAAATAAAAATAATAAAATAATTTTTAAATACCTTATAATGATGTTTTGCTTTGTTTACATTAGAGTTACAAATCACAGACACTACCTCTGGCTAACTCAAGCAAAAAATAAGTGTTGAAATGATGTTGAATGGATCACAAAATGTAAAGGAAAGGTAAAGAACCAAGTAGGGGTTGAGGGGGGAGACTGAAAATGGTCACATCATTAGATCACCCCAACTGGAATAAATGAGTAAATAAGTGAAAGTTCTCCATGTTTTCAAGTCCTTATGTCATTCCACTCAAGAACTATAGTCACAAGAAATGAAAGGCTGATTGGCCTCACTTGATGGGCAAAAGAGGGTAACAACTTGGGTGATGTGATGTCCCAACAAGACTTCACACAGCTGGATGTGATGGTGCATGCCTTTAATCCCAGCACTCGGGAGGCAGAAGCAGGGGGATCTCTGTGAAATCTAGGCCATTCTGGTCTACACAGGGAATTCCAGACCAGCTGGGTCTACAGGGAGCCTCTGTCTAAAAAAAAAAAAAAAAAAGACTGCACACAAAGGCAGGGCAGCACACCCCCAATAGAAGTACAGGCTTGCTTTGTTTCTAAACTAGAGTGAATAGATGCCTAACCATCAAAATGGGCAGATGCTTATGACAATAATGTGCTTGCCAATTCTACATTGAATTTGTTTATGTCAAATAAATTAGACAAGATACAGATATTTGCAAATGAAATATTTATCCCATGGTTTTGATTACAGTGAAAAACTAAAAGCTATGTAATAACATAGAGTTGAATAAACAAATGAAATCATAGCATCCCAAGAAATAATAATCAACTACTTGATGGAGATCATTTACAAATATTGATGGGTACCCTTAGTATGGAGGAAATAGGAAACCAAATTAAAAGCCGAAGGTACAGCTCACAAACAAACTAACTGCACAAAGCCCTGGAATCCATTCCCAGTTATTAGAATATTTTTAAGGAAAAGTGGGAGCTGACTTACACACACACACACACACACACACACACACACACACACACACACTGGTAAAGTCAGCTAGTTTTTTCCTGAACTGGGGGTCAGAAGGGTTGAGATCAGTCAGGCCAAAGAAGATGGAAAGAAGAGTAGCACTTAGCACCATGGCACAAGTAGGCTCTGACCATGTCCAACAGATTGCATTAACATCAATGCATGTATTTTAAATGCGTGAAAGGAGGCACATCAATAATTTCATAGTGATTTTTATATAATTAGGACCACAAAATAATGCCATAGACTCATACCTGCATTTTAAATGTTTCTTGAATTTAATGAACTTGAATTAATTGTATAATTTATAAAAGAGAAATAATTCCTCTTCCCCTGAAAATAACAAGGATAATAAAACAAATCCTAGAAATATTAAAATTGTTGTGTTAAGAGAAATTTCAATCAAACTGAAATGCAGATGGAGATATTACTACTTAGAATTGCATTCAAGCTTTGTAAGAAAACTGGAATCATTAAATGCTATAAATCATTAATATCCACTGAGTTGTGATGAAACCAGCTTGTTGACAGTCAGGAAACCAAGCATTCAAAGTAGAACAAGAAGCATGGAATCATGAGTCTCCCTTGACACTGAGTTGCTGTTTAGAGCATCCCACACATTGTAATACCCACAGTGATGGGGAAAGAGTCTTACCCTGAAATAACACATTTGGTCTGCCATGAAGCAGAGATAAGATTTCTGGTTTGGATCAACTGACATGTTTTATTACTTTATTTCATGTAGTTTAGCTTGCTTTGCTTTGTTTTAAATAAGATAATGTAGTTTTCTGCCTGAGGTGACAGATGTGACCTGTAACATGACACTTGTAAAGGACTGACACTCCCACTAAGTGTCATCCCATCTCTACAGGTTTTAAAGTTTGAGCAGCATGCTAAGCCCATAGGTTTCCATATATCTGAGTAATGTTGCAGAGGTGAATCAGGAAATAGAGCTAGAAAAATAACACCATGCCTCCATCAAGCACCCCCAAATCATCTCCAGTGGTTGCACTCTGTCCTCCCTCTCCATGCGGCAGGCACAGAGAAATTACTCTTCTTGAAGCAGCTTTCACTTTGTCAGTTACAGACACAAGTGGCCACAAGAGAATCATAGTGTCAGGGCTGGAGAACCCAGACAGCATCTTACCTAACTACTTCATTCATGCCTGAAGGAGCTGATATCGAGAGGTCACATTGTCCCTCGGTGACAGGAACAGCCAAGACAGAGCCAGCTTTCTCTCAGCCCACCAATGTAATTATTTGGCTCTAGAGATGGAAATATCAGTCACTGGCTTTAAAAAAAAATTATTGAGTTTTTGTAATTTTCATACAATATAAATAAATGGTATTTAGATCCTCTTCCCGCACCTCTTTTCACGGTCTCCCACCCAATTCAGTGAATATATATATATATATTCATATATCTTACATAATCTAATATATATATATCCTACATAATCTAATTTGTGTCTTTAAATGCCCTTCAGCATGGGTCCATTCCACTAGAATATGATTAGCCTATCAAGAGTCACATCCTGTAAAGAGACTGTCTCTCCCCCTCCCCGCAGCTATTAGTTGTCAAAAAGTTCCTTAGATAGGGTTGGGTTTTCTTACCCACTTCCCCATGTCTGGTACTTGGACTTGTCTGGTTTGAGCTTACATGGGACTTACACATGCTGTCACCATTGCTGTGAGTTCATATGAGTGACTGACCAGTTGTCTGGAAAGCTCTATTTCTTTGTGATCATCCACCAACTCTGGCCCTTAAAATTTTTCCACCCCCTTTTCCTCAAAGGTCCCTGAGCCTTGGGAGACAGAAGTTTGATATAGGTGTCCTATTCAAGGATAAGCACTCTGCAGCCTCTTGTTCTCTGCACATTGACCAGTTGTGGGTTTCTGTGTTAATCACCATATGCTGCTTCTCTGGTGAGAGTTGAGAGATGCATTAATCTATGGATATAGCACTATGTCATTAAGAGTCAGTTTAATACTATATTTAGTAGAAAACTAGTATTAAGTCCTCCACTATGTCCTATGATCTTTCTAGCCTCGGGTTCCTAAGCCTGCTATCAAAGTCAGGTAGAGACTCCATCCTTTGAAGTGAACCTTAAATCCAACAGAAAGTGATTGATTACTGTCAATTATATTGATTGATCATATTCGTTCATCAGTGGGCATATCTTGCCAGGCCAGTTATTGTAACTCACAAGATTCACAGCTGGGTAAGATTGGTGATTATTTTTTCCTTCTGGTACTGTGCATAGCACCTCTAGCACTATGAAAGCTACTCAATAGACATGAGGATTTAAAGTCAGTACCAGCTTGATTTCTCCTCGTTTTTTTCTTACACCTCATGTATGAGTTTTCAGCAATAGTATCTTACCAAGAAGTTCTGATGAGTAACAAAAAGCAGGGGCAATGGCCAGTATTTCTTGAAGGTTTATGGTACCCCGATCAGTTCCAAGAGAGGGAGTCCATTCCTGGCACTAGGGTTCCACTTTTGTTAGTCTATTGTGTCTAGTAGGGGCAATATCTCCCTGTTGTAAGGAAACTCTAATCTCTTAGAAGAAACTTCCATAGTGGTAGGTTTCCATATGACTTTTTCTAAAGCCCTCTGGTGTTCCATATCCCGCCCCATATTCCCTCCTCTGCCCTGCCCTCCCATTCCTCACCCCATCTAGCCATTCTTACTTTATTCCTATCCCCCCCCTTTATATCACTGCATTCACTGGCTTTTTTTTAAAAAAAGCAGCACTTTATATTGGTTCTTTGACAAGTTTATACAGTGTGCTGTGATCATATTCACATCCCTCCATCTCTTCTAAGATTCACCACCACCTCTCTAACCACCTCACTTCATGTCCTCTATTGTATTTTTTAAGTCCTGTAAGTCTAATTTGTGTTCCCCAAATGCACTTTGATATGGGTCCACCTACCCAGTTTCACACCCTTAAAGAAATCTTGACCCTCCTCTCAAGAAGCTATCAATTGCCAAAAGATAGCAGCTAGGCTGGGGGATTAGTGCCCTCCTCCCCTTCATTATGTGTTTTTTCTGACTTGGGCTTGCACAGGTCTTGTACATACTATTACAAGGACTGTGAGTGAGTTCATATATGCAACTGCTCTGTTGTGTCTGGAAAATGTGGTTTCCTTATATTCATCGACTGCCTCTGAATCTTATGATCTTCCTACTCCCACTTCTTGAATGATCCCTAGATATTGGGAGGAGAGGGTTTGATGTAGGTGTCCCATTTAGGGCCAAGTACTCAACAGTCTCTTATTCACTCCACATTGATCAGCTATGAGTCTCTTAATTAATTGCCATCTGCTGCAAGAAGAAGCTTCTCTGGTGACAGTTGAGAGATGCACCAATCTATAATATTGTCATTAGGAATCGGTTTAATACTATGTTCATTTAGCAAAATAATAGCAGTGGGTTCTCCCCTATGGCCTATAACTGTTCTAGCCACAGGTTCTCAGTTCTGATGACAGGACCAGATATTGGCTCCACCTTGGGAAGTAGGTCTTAAATCCAATCAGAAAGTGACTAGTCACTCCCCTAACTTTCATGCCACTATCTTGCCAGGCCTGTCCTTATTCTAGCTCTCAGTGTTCACAGCTGGATAAAGCTGATGACTACTTTTTGCTTCTGGTAGCATACATAGCACCTTCTCACACTGAAAGCTACCTAGTACAGATGAAATCTTGACGCCTCCATGATTGTACTATGACTCATGTATGCAGTGTCTTTGACAATAGGATCTTACCATCAAGTTCTGGAGGGAACCCAAGAGCAATGGCAATAACCAGTATTGTTTGAGGGTCTATGGGAACCCCTAACAAACAAGAGTGAGCCCATTCCTAGCATTGGGCATTTTATTTGCTAGCCTATGATGTCTGGTTAGGGGTGTTGTCTCCCAGTTATAAGGCAACTCATTTTAAACTCTTTTCATATGTGTATATAATTTAAGAAGCTTCTACAGTAGTAGGTGTTCATATGACTTTTCCAAAAGGCCTTTAGTGTTAGTTTTTCCTCCCCATACGCCCTCCTCTGCCCTGCTTTCCCATTCTCCAACCCATTTAACCCTTCCTATTCCATTAATTCCCATGCCCCCTTTATATCACTGCATTTTGTCTCCTCTCCCTTGAACCACCCCCCATGGCCTCTAAATAGTTTCTGACCTCTATGGATTTTCTAATGGAAACCTACATATCTAAATATTCAAAGATAATATCCACATATGAGAGAGAACACGCAGCAGTTTTCTTTCTGGGTCTGGGTTACTTTACGCAGTGTAATTCTTTCCAGTTTCAGCCATTTGCCTGAGAATTTCATAATTTCCTTTTTCTTAATGGCTGAATAATATTCCATTGTGTAAAGGTATCATACTTTCATTATCCATTTATCAGCTGATGGCCATCTAGGTTGTTTCCAATTTCCTGGCTATTGTGACTAGAACAGCTATGAGCGTTGATGACTGCTATCTCTGTAGTAGGATATGGAGCCCAAGAGTGGTACTGATGGAACATATAGTAGATCTATTTTTAACTTTTGAGGAACCACCACACTGATTTACATAATGGCTATACAAGTTTGGGCTCTACCCGAATTGAATAAGTGTTCCTCTTTCCCCACATCTTCACCAGCATTTGTCATCACTTGTTTTTTGAATCTTAGCCATTCTGATTGAGGTAAGATGAAATCTTGAAGTGGTTTTAATTTTCATTTCCCCGATGGATAAAAATGTTGAATTTTTAAAAATATTTCTAGGGGACTGGAGAGATGGTTCAGTGGTTATAGATAACAACCATCTGTAACTCCAATTCCAGAGGAATCCAACATTTTCTTCTGATCTTCTCATGTATCACACATGGATGCCCTTACATACATGCAGACAATACACTCATACACATAAAATAAAATAATAAATATTAAAAAATATTTATCAGTCATTTGTGTTTCATCTTTTAAGAACTCTCTGTTTAATTCCTTGCCCCAATGCTTAATTGAGTTGTTTTGTTTTTTGATGTTTTATTTTTAATTATTTATAAATCTAGATACGAAACCTCTGTCAGAAATAGAGCTCAATTTCTTTTCTGGATGTCAACTGGGGGATGTACTCGGCACCTAGAGGTTACCCTTCCTCCTTACCATGTGGTCTTCTAATGTTCAAAGTCATTTTAGCTCAGTGGTAGAGTACTTGCCTACCCTAGTTCAATCCCAGAACAAAAGGAAGAGGAGGAGGAGGAGGAGGAGGAGGAGGAAGAGGAAGAGGAGGAGGAGGAAGAGGAAGAGGAGGAGGAGGGAGGAGGAGAGGAAGAAGAATATTCTGCAGGCTCAATCTTCTCATCTTTCAAATTTTCTAGAATTTAACTCTTTCATGAAAGAGCCCACTCACTTGTAAGGCTCTCTATTAACTCAGAGCTGTAGAGAATAACCACCCTCTTTTAGGCCAGCTGTGCCATCTAACATAACCTAACAATCATTGTAATCACGTCTTACATCCAAGTACTAGAGCTCACCTTAGAATTTTACCTTCAACAGAACCCAGGAAATTCAGCAGGCCACTGTGCAACTGGCCTAGCTGTTACTCAACTGAACTGAAACAGAAAAACACATCATGATTCAGCACAGAGAGAGCTTGCTCACTCACCAAATTTTAAACAAGTATTTCAGAAACTTACAGAACTCTACATAAGGGAGAAATATCAAAACTAAACAGCATAGGATTATTGAGGGAAACAGGAACACTTCATAATATCTGGTTTGAGATTATATATATATATATTATTCAGAGCTCTTTTCTTCCTATAAAAAAGGTGTGTTCTGATTCTCCTGTCATCATGAAGGTAAAAGGAAAAGCAAATGAGGGCTTTGCAAATTGTAAGGACAATTCTCCATTTATAATGATCTTGTTTCTTTTTTGAACTAACACACTGCACTTCTATTACAAAGACGAAAATATGTTGGATGCTACTGGCAACTGTCCTGTCTTCCCATTTCTATGGTTACAGCTCTATTTCATATGTTCTGTATCTTCCTGATGGACCCTGCACTAGCTCCTCACCATGCCCCAGCCTCTATTTTTCCTCTTCAGCTCACTTGACATGCATGCACAGCAAGCTCAGTTCCTGTTGCTATGCTGCTAATAGTAACCAAGGCTTGTGAAATACCCCTGTTCTTCCCAGCCCAGCAACCTCAGGCCTCTTAGAAGTGCTGCACCTCTGCTCTACCTACGATAGCCCCTTCTTTCTTCCACTTTTACCTATCTGGTTTTTTGTTCTGTGTACACATTACGTAGTAAACTCCTTGAAAGCAGGGATGTTATCTTCCTTGGAAATATGAATGTCATTCACTGTGCTTTCTGCATAGTAGGTCCTTTGCGTGTAGACTTGTCAAGTGCAGGATGGGCTTTTCAGTCCTATCTTTAACTATATAAACCAAATAGAATATTGAATTATCCTTATTAGAGTTAGGAGACTATCAGTTCTGAAGTCCACTCAGAGAAAGGACTTGATGATAAAGTGGACCACTGAAAAGATAACTCACCACGTGGCTGGGTGCTCTCTGGAACTCATCTCTTTGGTAGTAAGTTAGCATTTAGGGAGATGAATGATGCTATGGTGGCTGAAGTGCAGCAATAAGTAAAATATATGTAGAATAGTGAACATACACTGAGGAAAACAGCATGCTGGACGCTCATTGCAGCAGTAGCACTGTGGTAATTTAAATAGTCAATGACCTTAGACCCCAGATCTCTCAACAATTACAACTACAATACCCACCAGTTACATCTTCCTTTCTCAGGATCCAATCTTAGTCTACTAAAACAAGTCATTTTTCTACATGACTCTAAAGACCTTCCATGATTTAGCCCTCCCTACCTTCCTTGTTTAACCATGTCTCCCTCACTTACCAATACAGCATTCAATCCTAGGTACCAGAGTCTTTTTATCTTCAAGTGTGCCTCCATACCTCTGTTAAAGATCTTTTGTCCTTCTTAGAAGACTCTCTACTTTCCTGAAAGACCATCCAAAATCTATCTATCATCAGTATAATCTCAAACCTCAGTTCCTTCAGAAACCTTTAGTTTGAGAATATCTGTCCATTGCATTTCCATTTGAACATCGTGCCTGAGTATATCTTTGAGGAATATTTCATTTCTTTGAGAGCAGAGGTTTTCCAATACTTCTCCAACATAACATGTATCAGCATGTTATTTTTAAACTACTTATGTGTTGGACTCAAATATTCACTAACTAGTTTCATGATACCAAGTAAATGTTCACTGACAAGGCAGATATTGCTCTCACTCCTTCCCTGCTTTGACATGGTCTAGCAGTGGTTGCAACCCTCTGTTGTCACAGCCTCTGTCAGGTACAGCCTCTGTCAGGTACACCCTCTTCCATGGCTCCAAGTCTCACCTGACCCCTCTTCCCTTTAGAAAATAGCTTCCTGCTAATCCTTGCTTCTTCTAGATCTTTGTAGATTCACTTAACATTAACAACTTAGTAAGAATACCTTCCTTAAGTTCTCTCTCGTTAAAACATTTGAGTTGTCATCATTCTTGCTAGGACACTGGTCAATGCACTTGGACAGATTTGCTTCTCAAGGTACCAAATTTTTTGTGTGTGTGTGTGTGTGTATGTGTGTGTGTGTATGTGTGTGTGTGTGCATGTGATGAGGTGAGGAGTCCACATTGGGCATCTGTGTGTGTGTGTGTATGTGTGTGTGTGTGTATGTGTGTGTGTGTGCATGTGATGAGGTGAGGAGTCCATATTGGGCATCTTTTTTCTATTGTTCTCCACCTTATCTTTTGAGACAGGATTTCTCATTGAACTTGGTGCTCACTGATTGGCTAGACTGGCTGGCCAGCAGACTCTAGCAGTCTTCCTGTCTGTCTCCCCCATGCATTATGGTTACAGACATTCACAGCCACACCTAGCTTTTTTACATGGGTGCTAGGGATTCAAACTTAGTTCCTCATGCTCGTAAAGCAGGCAGACTGGGCCATCTGTCCAGACTCAAAGCACTGGCTTTTGTTGATAATGATGACTATGGTTGATTGGGTTAGGTTCTGCCTTTTTGTTATTGTTTGATTACTATGGGTCAGTTTTCTTACTATTTGGTACTTAGTTTTGCTAATTTTGCAATGTTTCAGAGATGAAAGATTTGTAACCCATTCCATTCTACTATCATAACCATAAATTCCTGGTAAAATGCTAATCCACATTGACCTTTCTCTGTATTTGCTTTCCAAATTGATAGTACATTATCCATTTTGATAGGAATAATACTTTGGAAATCTCTATGACTGCATCCTTTTAACTTATACATCCAGAATCAAAGTGGAAGGAAAAGTCAGTTTCCCAGAATAATTCAAGGTTCCTGCACTACCCTGGATTCAGCTGCACTTCAGGAGTCACTGAAGCACAGAGAGAAAATGAAGCCACTCTCCAACACTCGGATTTTTGAGCCATTTTTAAATGTGAGACATTGGGATGGTTTTAGCTCATACACTTTCTCCAAATTCTGACATTCATGATGTCATCACTATCCAACCTAAATTCTCCTCAGCAGAAAATTTAATACTATTTCCTTTTCTTCCTCCAGCAAGAGAAGTACGTTACAACACTTAAATAACTAAGGAAAATATCTATTCATGGACCTAACCAATGGAATTTATATCTTTTTATGTCAGGAATGTATAGTCTAGGGCTGGCTTTCTGAAAGTTCGACATGACATATTCTATATCACTCATGCTACAGAAAGTGCAATTTTATTTTCAAATTTTCCAATATTTTAGCAAGGTTAAGGGACAGCCTCATACCCTCTGTATCTATTACACAAGTCATACCAAACTACTTCTTATATCATATGCTACACTAATTTAATCACATGCTAATTAATCCATATCTATATAAGACATGAACTACACTGATAGGAATTCTGTAATACTAATTCTTACATTTATACACAGCTATAATTGGTGTAGACAACACTGATCTACTATCTAACTCTCTGTAGTGCAGCATGCAGAAGGAGGAGATCATGATATTCCTTGACAAAGAGTGTCCATTAAGCACTTCTACACTTTCAGCAACATTCTCAGAACTGGAATGTCATGTGGAACTCACTAGTAATAAGGATGTCCCTACTCTGGGTCTCTGTTTCTCTCTATGGAGATGATAGATAGATAGATAGATAGATAGATAGATAGATAGATA
>NW_008357584.1:856985-862854 GCF_000622305.1 Nannospalax galili | reverse complement strand
GATAGATAGATAGATAGATGATTGATAGATAAATGATAGATTAGATAGATAGATAGATAGATAGATAGATAGATAGATAGATAGATAGATAGATAGATAGAGAGAGAGAGAGAGATAGACAGATGTATATTTAACCTATGATATCAGCATTTTGGAAGTGAAATAACCATCTATTAAACTTTAATAAGAGAACATAACAGGCAATATGTTTTCCATTTGGACATTTCATACTTAATTTGTTCCTCTGCTCCTCTGCCTTGTCTCTCAAAATGTGCACTAAGTAAGGCTCTGGCTGCAGTAATGGATGCCTTTGTTTGAATTTAAAACTGTGTTATAGTCTTCTAGGGAAACTTCACTTTAAACCTTAAATTCAAAAGTAGAATGGATAGCTGACCTGCTGTTGTAGACAATCAGCAAGCAGATGGAAGATAGTTCTAGAAAACATGAAAAAGTTTCAGCAGTACCAAGCAAAGGCCAGTCCTTCACAAATTTGGCCTTTTGAAATTAAAAATGTTTCTAAAGCACAGAGGAAATAAGCAGTGCTTTTCTTCAGCTAAAGTTTTTAGTACCTCAAGTTTACAAATATATTGTTTTAATTTTACTTTTATTTTCATTACAGAATACATTCTTTCCCAAATCTAAATCTTCCATCAAAACTCAGAGGTGTTGTATAATACATTAAAACTATGTAATGGTAGCATGATCTCCCTCTGGTGGAGTTCTAGCATCTTCTGTTTATGTTTGTCTGTATAGGAGCATGTTCTTGAAATAGAAGAGGAGAATGTTATTGTGCTATTTGGTACCTAGTACACAAGTATCTAACTGCTTCAGACAAAACAAAAGGTATGGATTTAAGATGACAACCTATATTTGAAATACGTAATAAAGCACTTACCTTATAATTGTGCTATGTAGGTGTGATGCTGTAAAAAGAAGTACTGTATCATATCATTTAATTTTTACAAAGCCTTCTTTAAGGAAGACATAATTCAAACACGGAATATTTGTCATTTCGCCACACATATGTTAAGTTTATCACTATGAAGTTTACATGTTAGAACTCGAAGTCTAGGGATGTTTCACTTCCAAGATATATATGCTCTCCATCTTAGACAAACCAGCGAGGTGAACTAGCTCACTCTGGGCCATTGTGTTAAGTGGTACTCTACACCAGACTCAATCTGGTGCTGAAAGCGTGTCAGGCAAACCAGTCAATAAATATCCTTTCAGGCTTATAACATACAAGATTATCTTTTAATTTCCAGAGGGTACAAAAAATCAAGTTCAAGCTAGAGTTTGGACAGACAAGTAAAGATGTATGAAAAAACAAAAGAGTTCATGTTTATGTTGAATATATGCAAAACACAAACTTCAACTTTGAAAGTTCTAAGGAGAAAGACTTCAAAGAAGGACTTATTGAGCAAGCTTCATCTTCCTCTGTAGTTAAATACCTATCTTATTTTAACACAAATGTATATGCTGACACATTTAGACAGCACTCAGAGGAGTGAAACTTATCCCCTTCACTCTTCTTTCTTTTAGGTCCATTTTAGGTCCAGGAATAGCAAATATATCCCACAGAGGCCACGTCTTCCTCTATAGCCCACAGAGAAATCTTCCTAAATCTGCCCCTGCAGTAGCATCCACCAAGGCTGATCAGCACTGGCAGGCCAGGTGTAACGGGGAGTGTAAGTACCCTGATCAGACAAGGCTACACCCCAAAGTTCAGCAGACAGCTTGGTTCACAAAAGGTGTCTAATAAAAATGAGCTTATACAGTTAGTCACAAAGTCAAAAATTGTGCTGTTGGCTAGGTAGGAATCTTCTCTTACTACGTTTTGCTGCTGTCCAGGCCCAGGAGGGCCACTCCCGGGGTAGGCTTGCCAAGAGTTCAAGGGAACCAGCCAGGGGCAGCCACTACTGAAGACTGACAAGGCATAAAGAAGTAGGAGCCTTCTGAGTGGAGAGGGCAGGCCTGAAACCAAGAGCAAAACTAACACCTGAAGAGCAACTTAAGCTGCCTGAACTCTGAGGGAAGGGACTTCTCCCTCTACGGGAGCTCCATTGATTTATAAAAAGCAACCTGCTAGTGTGTAGACAAAGAGCAACAACAGAATAAGTACCATGTACCTTCTATCCAGGTCAAGAAATAGAACATCAATGTTCCCAGAAGCCATTGTGTGACTGAACGCCCACCCTCTCTGTTCCCCTCAGAGGTGATCACTATCCTCAGGTCCTTTGTAGTCTCATCAGGCTTTGTTTTTGTTTCTGTTTTGTCTTTATGACCAAAGTGTCTCTCTGCTTGAACATTTACAATGGAATATTATATGTGCTTTTGTAACTCGCCTTTGTTCAAGTTTATATGAGAGCGTCCATGCCCATGGGTGTTCTGAAGTTGATTCTTTTTCCCCACAGTGTAGTATTTTCCTACAGAAGCATTCCATACTTATCTATGCATCATACTGTCTATAAGCATTTAGAGTTACTGGTGTTGTCCTATTAGGAGCAAGATGCTTATTAGCATTCTGGCAGCTGCTGCCTCTTAGTGTGTAGGCAACTTCTACCTACTGAAAGAATGGCTACTTCATCATTAGGACTCTACTATGCAATGCAATCTGTTCCTCAACAGAGCTGGTACAGTTTCACACTCAACCTCTCTACACCTTTGGAAGCTTCCTTATGATCAGTCTTTCTATGAGCTTCATAGACTTGCTCTATGATATTAAATAGCATTTGTTTCTTTATTTTGTCCATTTCTTCTATTGAATCGCTTTTTTTTCCTGATTAATTAGTGGAGGTTCTTCCTCTATTCAGGATACTAATTTCTTGTTAGCTAGCCCGAGTTCTGAAAACATTTTTCTCAGTTACTGGCTTCTTCTGTTGCTCTCATGATAATGTCTATTGATGTCTCTAAGTGAGATGATGTTGGTTGTTTGGGCAGAGGGGAGAGAGAGCTTACTAGGGAACACCAGAAGCTTTGGGTAAGGATAGTTACAACAGCAAGATATTGTGGAGAAAAGAGTCTATTCTGACACAAGATTAGAAAAAGCTGAGGTGGTCAGAATTTAAATAGAAGTTACAGTGACACCAAATTATAGCCAGACTTTCTCTTCTAAAAGCCAGATCCTACTATTTTTCTTTGAATGTAGTGTTTGCTAACATTTTTCAAGTTCACTATATGAGGTATGTGCAGCATATTTTTTAGGAAATAAAACTATGTCTCTTGACTCCCCAAAACCATAAACAAAGAAACATTTTTTTCTTCATAAGCACTCTGTATCAGAAATTCTGTTATAGTAACAAAGCTAGCTAATATACAGAGACATCCAACTCAATCTCCTTCAATCTCATTACGTGTTGTTAATCTCATTCTGAAGGTTAGTTTTCCATTAACTTTTTATATTCATCCCACTGACCTGCCTCACATTGACCTTTTGCCTAGCATGCTTTGCCTTTCCTAGGGCACCACCATGTATAATAGGGCACCACCATGTGCAATAGTTGAAATCAACAGTACATAGTCTTTATAGATTCCATCTTTGTATCAACCTTCCTTTTTTATTTTATTTTATTTATTTATTTATTTATTTATTTGTCTTTTTGAGTCAGCGTCTCCCTATAACCCCAGCTGGCCTGGAACTCACTATGTAGACCATGCTGGCCTCAGCCTCACAGAGATCTGCCTACCTCTACCTCCTAAATGCTGAAATTAAAAGTATGTGCTACCACCAGCTCGGGCTTGGGCTCACCTACCAGAGCCCCCTCCCCCAGCTGAGCTACTGTAGGGCTCCTCTCCCACCCTCCTCCCAGCAGCTCCGCAGCCCCGGGGCAGTTCTGCTGCCGGCCTCCCCCAGCTCCGCCCTGCCTGAGCCCCCCAGCCATGAACCTCTTCTGATTCCTGGGAGACCTCTCCCACCTCCTAGCCATCATCTTGCTACTGCTCAAAATCTGGAAGTCCCGATCATGTCTGGGGATTTCAGGGAAGAGCCAGGTTCTGTTTGCCGTAGTGTTCACTGCCCACTGCTTGGACCTGTTCACCAACTACATCTCACTCTACATGTAACACCTGCATGAAGGTAGTCTACATAGCTTGTTCCTTTACCACTGTGTGGATGATCTACAGCAAGTTCAAAGCTACTTATGATGGTAACCATGACACGTTCCGGGTGGAGTTCCTTGTTGTTCCCACAGCCATTCTGGCATTCCTGGTCAATCATGATTTCACCCCTCTGGAGATCCTCTGGACCTTCTCCATCTACCTGGAGTCAGTGGCCATCTTGCCACAGCTGTTTATGGTGAGCAAGACAGGCAAGGCGGAGACCATCACCAGCCACTACTTGTTTGCACTTGGTGTCTACCGTACACTCTCTCTCTTCGACTGGATCTGGCACCACCACTTCGAAGGTTTCTTCGACTTCATTGCCATCGTGGCCGGCCTTGTCCAGACAGTTCTCTACTGCGATTTCTTCTACCTCTATATCACCAAAGCCCTAAAGGGGAAGAAGCTAAGCTTGCCAGCATAGCCCTGGCCTTATCAGCCTTCTCTGAGGCAGGGCAGGAGGCAGAGGAGGGCTGCCCAAGACCAAGAGCCTTCCCATCCAGGGATGACTTTTTAAAGAGCCCACCCCTCCCCGCTCCCCACTCCCTCCTGTTGGGTTTCGGGGGCGGTGGAGGACCCATATTTTGGGGAGCTCAGGACCTGAGCTGTTTGTAGCTTTTTGCCTTTCAAAGAATAAAACAAATCTTTCCACTATTTAGTCTTTGATTCTGAGGACTTTTTTCTCTTCTACTTTGGCCCTGATTTTTATAAAATGTATTTCAAGTGTCCTCTGGATCAGGGCCAGCCAGAGGTCTTCTCCCTTCTCCAAGCCCCTCAGCTCCTTCCCAGATCTCACGCAAGCCCCATGGTTGCCAAACACTATGTCTGCTGATGCCTGCCTACCCAGCTTTGATCACACCTTCCCTCCACCCAGGTTCCTGGATTGGGGGGTGGTAGGTGGAAAGATTAATTAGGATCTCCCTGAGTTTTCATAATTTCCTCTGGAATTTGTTGGCTTTGGGGGATGGTGGGTTGTCCTGGTTTTTGACAAATTATGGGAAGCTATGGGCTGGGGCTTGGGAAGGAGGCTGGCCTGAAGATCACCATGCTCTAACATCATGTTTTTGCACAAAATTTGATGGTTGATTCTTTGTTCTCTTGAAATAAACAAAGGAAAATTTAAAAAAAATATAGGTGCTACCATACCTGGTTTTGTATCATCTCTTCAATCTGCTCACCCACTGAAGGACATTTCATTGGCCCCAAGTTCTAAAAATAAAGTTGCTTTATGCTATTTTGTTTTGTCTGTTTTCAACTTACTTGAATAAATTTCAAGGTGTACAGCTGCTAGATTGTATGATAAGAGTATTTATTTTTGTAAGTAATTGCAAAATGACTTTCAAAGAGGCCGAGCCCTCTTCTCTTCCCTACAGCAGTGAATGTGAGCTGATGCATCCTCTGCTGAATGATGTCCTTGGTTTTCTTTACAGCCATTCTAAGGCCAACCTCCCACCACTCACCCATTGTTTATGTCTAGGAACTT
Source organism: Nannospalax galili (assembly GCF_000622305.1). Taxonomy (NCBI): domain Eukaryota; kingdom Metazoa; phylum Chordata; class Mammalia; order Rodentia; family Spalacidae; genus Nannospalax; species Nannospalax galili. The sequence goes on along the minus strand of NW_008357584.1, from coordinate 857,273 downwards.
TTTTTTTTCATAATTAATTGTATTCTCTAACTGTAAGCTTTGCTAAACTCTTTACCAGAGAGTTGTTAGCAAATTTTATAACCTCATAAATTTATGTGGGAAAGCAAAAAGTAAATAATAATCAAGATAATTTTGTGAAAAAAGAATCACTTCACTGGACATGGTGGTACACACCTTTAATCCCAGCACTTAGGAGGCAGAGGCAGGTACATCTCTGTGAGTTCAAGGGCAGCCTGGTCTACATAGTGAGTTCCAGGCCAGCTGAGGCTACAGGGAGACCCTGTCTCA
>NW_008357584.1:854293-856002 GCF_000622305.1 Nannospalax galili | reverse complement strand
TATCACAGAAATATGGCAATGTAAGTAGCAATAGTAAACATGAAATTTGGGTGGTGCTTATCTCTGGATGATGTATTTTATGTCATTTCCTAGGCTTATCCATTTTACTATAGATCTTTGCTAAACTCTTAAATCTTATTTGCGTGCCCTAAATATTTCATATTTGAGATTAAAATATATTTTTAAGTGTCTAAAATACAGTGTTATATGCAGGTCAGGCTGTTGATGAAAAGATTCTTCTTTGAAGACCTGGGCAAGGCTCCATCACCTGCCCACTGCCTCCTGCACACTCAGGACAGACCCCTTCAGATGCGTTATTCCTGCTCCCCATTGCAGCACTGCCTCCTCGACCCACAGCCTGCTTCTCCTTCCTTATGCGCCCCTTCACCACACCACTCCCTGTGTCCAGGTCCTCTGCCCCTTACTTGGCCACACCCACCCCACAGTGGTTTCTTGTTTGGCCAAATATCTACCATAGGAGATTACAGATGGTCTGTGCCTGTACTTTTCACTTGTACAGCTCAGCTTCATTGAATGTTTCAGGGAGCCCTTTTCCGGGCATTTCTGAAATGACCAATGACACGGCATTAATAAAACATGTCGCCCAGCATGAGCATTTACCGCATGTTCTCATTAACTGTGCCTCAGATGCTGTCTGTAGAACGACTGCTCTTGAACAGCACTTATTCATGTATAACATTTTCCATTTGATATTCTGCCAAAATATCTACAACTCTGTTTAATAGTTAAGCACAAGATGCTCCAAGCTTTTATTGCCACCATCGGAACTATTTTCTCATATTCTTTGCGCACAGTACCCAGAGCTGAACTAGTCAGTGCCTGGCGATATGATGCTGTAACATATCATTGTCAGGAAGTGCTGGCTCCATAACCCTCCTCAACCACTCCTGACGGATGTTTTCACTTTGTTAAAAGTGGAATTCTCTGAAAAGTAGCAAGAATGCAGAGAAATTTTTAGCCTCAGTCACTCGGACTGATGTCATATTCAATAAGCATACAGAGAGGCAAAGCTTAAACAACAGAAAGGAATTAAACATGCTAAAAAATGTTTTTAGTGGAGAAAGATAATTCAAACATGTAGTTCAACAAAGAGAAAAATACCTAATCAAAGAGTTAAATGCAAAAGTCATTAACAAGGGACATTGATAGTCCAGTCTTCTGCTCTGACCCCAGGCCCACCCCCTTTTCTGTACCTCTTCTCATTTCCAGTAACTTCCACCTCTTGTATCACTGATCATATTCTGCCTCCTGCTAAGAGGAATTGCTGTGACTGGATCCACCTAGCCACCATCTTAATGAGCATTTCTTTATATCAAGAATCTGTTCTTTCCTTGTAGGCCACCCTCCAAACTCCACCCATTCAGGGTCCCTTCTGCAAGGGTTCATTCAGTTTTCACCATGGGCACTTATTCTCTAAGTTGCTAATGAAAAGTGAACCTTTCCCCATTTCATCTTCCATGAACATTTACATGAGCTTAAATCTAAATAAATAATTTTTTGATGCTGAAAATGTAAGTGCTATAAAAAGCAATTGGGAGAGACATTTTGGAAGCTAAGGGTGTCGCTCAATTTATTGATGAAACTTTCATGTCTCACTTTCTGCCCCACATCTGGGCCAAGTGACTAAGACGCTCTGGGAACTCCTTCCTTTGCATGAGGGAAAAATTCATACAAGTCTCTGCTTGTAT
>NW_008357584.1:825798-854235 GCF_000622305.1 Nannospalax galili | reverse complement strand
AACATATTGCAGTTCAAGAAGCACAATCACCCCTATGACCTCTGAGAAGAAGGTCCCTGTAGCAGGGAGGACAATAGAGGTCCCAATGGGTGGCAGACTCAGGAGGTATTTCCTGTGCAGTACCTGTGTGCACCTTCTACCCTGTGCGTGATCAGTAGGAAGCTAACCTTTCTTTTTTTCCTGATGCTGATGGCCATCACCAAAGTCTGGAGTGGTTACTGGCAGGAACATCAATGCAAAGCAACATGTGGATACCTGTGCACTTGCTGTCCCTCTACAAAGCAGGAAAAACTCAGCCAGCAATGCATGAGCAACCAGGTATGCCACTGGAGTTATTTTAACACAGAAGAAAATTCATGCTGCCTGCAGTTTGAGATATTTTTCCAAAAAATTTTAGACAAAAATATTCATAAATAATGGAGTGATGGAATGCTAATAATAGAAGTAACACATTGCTTGTCTGCAGTGTTTCTATACAATTAGTGAGTTTGATATAGGAACACTGCACCCTCTGAAAGAAAATTTGTTGGATTAAAATCCAATTCTCCAACTGGAAAGAAGTGTTCATCAATTTAGTAAATATGTGGACTAAATAGTCGGGGGGGTTGAGGTGTATATAATACTGTATTTGAAGGATGAAAGCAAATGCTATCATTATTCCTCTGTTATTACATTGCAAAAGTGGGGGTGGAAAGATTGTAAGAGCCAAAGAGGAGGTGCACAACCATATGGAAATAGAGTCCCAGAGGGTCCTGGGACACTGCTCATATGGACCTACAGCAATGGTGTCAGCATGCACAAGACCCATGCAAACTCAAGGGGACAAAAATCCATCACAGAATTATGGAAATGAGCAGCAGGCTCCAATCTTAGAGGAAGAGTTATTGGCAGCTGATTACTGCTGGGTGAAGAAGAGCTGATCTTCTTAAAGGGAGGGGCTCTAGATAGGCTGACTAGACCTCAGCAGACAAACTTACACTGCGCGATGCCTAGGGACACTAACTTGACTCAATAGGCCTTAACACAAGTGACAGAATGTATGAATTCCAGTGGGGGCTATGAGAGGGTGCTAATGGGGAAACGGGTATAAAGATGACTAAGATGTTCTATATAAAATACACAAAAATTCAATATAAAATTTACAGGAAAAAGAATAATTTTCTTCTGTAAAAATAAGAAGGCATGAAGTTGGGAAGGTGATTGGGAGGGGGATCCAGGAAAACAGGGGGTTGGATACGATCTAAATACATTGCATCTTTGTATGAAATTACCAGAGAATAAATAAAAATTCTAAAAATTAATTCTTTCTCCCTGATATTAGTGGGGAAAGAATCTGGGTTTTGTTTCTGTTTTTGAGACAGGATTGCATGGCAGCCCAGAGCAACCTCCAACTCACTGTGTCTTCTGTGATGACCTAGACTTTCTGACATCTCTGCCATGGCACCTTAAGCACTAGGACTACAGGTGTATGTGGTAGCATCTGGCTTGGAAAAATCCTTGAAAACTGCTTTTCATTTTTCCTTTGAAATGTTCTAGGAGCTGTGTGTTAGTTCACACAGGGCACTGCAGAAATCCTTTTCTACTATCCCTCCATCGAATTTTCTTATTCTTACTTCCTCTGAATCTTAGAAGCTGAGAGATGGAACTTCAGGGAACTATTCTTGGCTATGTTGGTAATTTCATAAGCCACTCTGTATCTGTGTATTCATTTCCTTCTAGTGACTAAGTAGATGTCTTTAATGTCTCTTTCCAGATGAAACCCCAGGAGATGGGCAGATTAGAACTCCATCACAGATCACTATCAGCCACTGAGTATCAAGCATCCTCTGAGGTCAGGACAACATATAGATGACAGGAAACAGAAAAAGTTAATCCAGGTAATAGAATTTTCCCTGAAAAGCTGCAACTTGCCTTCTGGGATAGAAGAGCACAGATAGGAGTATTTGAGCATTTTTTTAAATATTAAAAGCAATAACTAGTAGGTGTTGTGCCTCCTTCACCCCAGTGCCATCAGGCAGCCCATAAGGAATATTAAAAAAAGAAAAAGAAGAAAAAGAAAGAAAGAGAAAGAAAGAAAGAAAGAAAGAAAGAAAAATGAATTATAATCCTTGGGTATTTTTGTTAACAAATGTTCCTCTATTTTAACAAACACAAATGAAACAAAATGGAAAACCAAAGCTCAACTCAGATTTCAAATGCTACCCAGCCCCTTTCCCACACATCTTAGTCAGGGGACATAATTCCGTGAAAGAACCCTTGCTTAGCATGGGCAAGGCCATAGGTTCAATTCCCAATGCATAAATGAAGAAACAAATTCCACACAATTCAACACAGACTGGTGAGCTAAAGAAGGAGAAAACTAAGTCACCCTAGTTCAGTATGACCTGCATGAGCAAGGTTCTTCTTACAGAACAATATTAGGGAAGGCTGAAGGGTACTTGCACACCTCTCCAGATGTTTGGGTGAGAGCTTTCTCTAGTGTGTATGTGTTCTTATCTTTAACTTTACTAGATAGTGTCAATTTGTTCTCCAAAAGAGTTGTGCCAATCTAAATTTTCCTCAAGCCCAGTAAAATGTGTTTTTATCAGTCCACATCTTCACTAGTTCTTGGGCTCAGTATAGGTTCTTTCTTTCTCTTCTTCTTTCTTCTTAAAGTATGATAGGTATAGCTATTGTAGGTTTTATTTGCATTTTTCTCTAGTGAGATGGGACATCTCTTGATATCACATTGGCCAATTGGGTTACTCTCCTGCTCTTCTGTAAATTAACACATAACTTTTTCCAATTGTTATTGTTTTTATATTCTTCCTATTGAGTTGTAGGAATTCTTTACACATTCTGAATACCAATCTGATGGTTATATGCCTGAAAACACATTTTCCAAATAGTCTTTTCCAATACCTTAAGCTGTTTTCAATATAGTTTATCTTTTAATGTAATTGAACCCATTAATCTTCTCTTTCATAATCATAGCAACATTTTTTATAATAATAAAAAGGAACATCCTAATAAGATGTCACTAAGAAAATAAGAAAATGAATGTTTGCATATATTCAAACAACAGAATGCTATGCATTCTGTTCTTAGAGCTACACATCACCACAGATAAATCACAAAAACAAAACTCTGAGTGAGACACACAAGTGAGAGAAGACATCAAGCAATACAAACATTCATGTACTTTAGAAACACTTAAGAGCCTATCAGAAAATAATAGATATACAGGGAAAAAAGACAAAATTTCAACGTATGTTTACCATGCAGTTCCTTGTTGTTGTTGTTTTTTAACGTATATATTCATTATACATGGTTCTGTGTTACATATGGACACTGTCATACAAATATATACTATACATTGAAATTATTTCCCCCTTTTCTCCCTGTGATAGTGTTAATTGTCAACTTGATAAAAATCTAGAATCACCTGGGAGGTTGGCCTCTGGACCTGCCTATTTTTTTTTTTTTTTTTTTTTTGGTCTTCTTGAGACAGGGTCTCCCTATAGTGGAGCTGGCTTAGAACTCACTATGTAGACCAAGCTGGCCTTGAACTCACAGAAGAGTCACCTGCCTCTGTCTCCCAAGTGCTGGAATTAAAGGCATATGCCACCACACCCAGTGGATTATCTTGATTATATTAATTGATGTGGGAAAATCCATTTTAACAGTAGACCAGACCACTAACTCCTTGGGCAGGGGATGCTAGATTATACAAAATGGAGAAATTGTGCTGAGCACTTGCATGTATGCATTGCCCTCTTCTGACTGCAGACATAATGCAAGGTCCTGCTGTCTTGACTTCCCCACGATGATGGACTGCATCTTTAACTGTGAGTTGTAATAAACCCTTTTCTCCCTTAAGTTACTATTTGCTCTCTTTTAGCAAAGCAATAGTGAAAGAAACTAAGGCAGAAATTGGTGCCAAGAAGTCGGGCCATTGCTATGACAAACCTGACATGTGGCTCTTGGGCCTTTGGAACTGTTTTGCAGCAAGAATGTAGAAAAGTTTGGTACCTTGGGCTAGAAAAGTCATAGCATGCTGGAAGCAGAGTTTAATGGGCCATTTTGACAGGAACTTGGAAGACGGTCATGCAGAGAAAAACACTACAATGGAGAGTCACAGTATTTCAGAGGGGAACAGTGACTCTATAAGGAACTATGTTGGGGCCACTCATGTGATATTTTGGCCATGACTGGCTCCACTTTGCCTGTGCCCTGAAAACCTGAGTGAAGTTGAATATAACCTTAATGGACTAATTTATTTGACAGATAAGATTTCAAGACAAGAGAGCATTTAGGTTGGTGTTGAGAAAGCAGCTATAACCATTAATGAAATCAACAACCATTGCAGAAAAATCTCCTGGGCTGCACTGGGACAATAGAAAAGATATTCTGAGGGCAAACCCCCACCATCCAGTGGTTCCAACCTTGCATTGACACAAATTCATTTAAAGAAGGAAAACCTAACCTAAAAGGGTTCACTGCACCTTGAAAGCCTAGGAATGTGTTTGCCTAGGGTCAGCACATAAAAGTTGATATAGCTATGATCCAGTGGGGCCAGAATGCACATCAAGCTGGTAGCAGAACTTGGCAGCATTACCCCAGTGGGACTGGTCTTGCAGGCATGAAAGACGAAAGGTTGAAGGTTACATGGAGTTTTGTGCCATGGTTTCAGAAAGAAGCTGAGGTCAAGCAATATGTCAAAATCCTTGAAAAGGCCCTGAGAAGTACATTGTGTAAAGCTGTGAAGGTGAAGCCTAGATTGCAGTTGAGATCGCAGGATATTGGAGGCCTCAGATCCATCACACATGTACTGAGGAGCTGTGGTCATGGAATAGAGTCAGGCCAGGAAAGAATCTATGTGTGATGAGGGCAGCAAAGCTGGAATTGTGGAACATGGAGTGGAGTGGTAGACTACTCCTTGCTGTGCCTCAAGTCTTCCTATTACATAGAAATGTTTCGTTTGTCCATTATATTTTGGAAGCATGTAACTTGTTTACATTTGTAGAAGATCACAGTTAAGAGACTTTAGACTTTTTAAGTTGGAATTGTTAAAAAGACTATGGGGACATTTAAAGTTAGACTGAATGCACTTTATAACATAATCATGAGCCTATGGGGACAAGGAGTGGACACATAGCTTAAAAGTGATGATTTGGGTGTCAAGTTGACAAATGGTGAAGTTATGGTGGTCTGTGCTAATTGAAAGCTAGTTGACAGAATCTAGAATCACTTGAGAAATGGACCTCTGATTAAACTATAGGGAACCATCTTGATTATGTTAATCAAAGTGAAAAGACCTGCCCACCATGGGTTGCACCAATCCATGGGCAAAGGATTTTGGACTGTATAAAGTAAAGACAGAGAAGAAACTGAGCAGCAAGCATTCAGTCATCACTCTCTACTTCATGACATAGATGAGATGAGACCAGGCACCTCAAGTTCCTGCACCTATGACTTTCCCAGCATGATGGATTGTACCCTGTAACTGTGAGTCAGAATAAATCCAATCTCCCTTAAGTTACTTCTGTCAGTGTATTTTATCACATCAATAGGAAAGGAAACCAAGACAATCCCCCATATACCCCTGTTGCCCCCTCACCACTACTCCCCTTTGCTTCTCTAGAAAATTTTGCTTATACTGTCATGCCATATGTACATGCATGATTTGATGTATTATGTAAAATTTGGGAAACATTTGAGAAGAATACTATATTTGGCTTTCTGAGACTGACCTAATTTTCTTAATATGATTATCATCAGCCATATCCTTTTCCTGTAAATCACATAGCTATTTATGGCTGAAAAAATCCATTGGATATATATATGTGACATTTTCTTTATCCGTTCCTTTGTTTATTGATACCTAGGTTGGTTCTGTAACAGCTATTGTGAATAGTGTTGCAATAAACATTGATATACAATTATCTCTGTGATGTGTTGACTTGAAATACTTCAGGTAAATACCCAGATGTTGTATAGTTGGGTCATATTGTTATCAAACTTGGAGGTCAGAGCGTATGCCCGAAGTCAGTTTCAGTTACCTGTAATCCAATTAAAAGATCCAAATTAATAGTTGAAAAACAGAAAACTGTGAGTTATTCCATGTGGCCACATTTGGAAGAGGGACGAAGATATCCACCAAAACCCCACGTTCGTTTGGGGGGATTTTTATACTCATGTGAGGAATGCAAGCAAAAGGTACATAGCATATACCTGGTAATTAAGTAAGGTAACAGAGAGTAGTAAAGGTAATAGAAATGCAAAAGTTACAGGAATGCAAAAGCCTTAGGTCTACAAAGGAATGTGATAGCTTTGGAAAACAAAGACTTCTATCCTGGATAACCATAGAGGCAGGGGAAGATTCCTGTTTACTTCCCCATTTCCAGAGTTCTTAATTACGATCACAATGCAAAATCCTTTAGCATCTGATAAGCTCTACTTCCATAATAATAGCAATGATGTCAGCATGAACAAGACCCATGCAACTCAATCAGACACTCAGCATAAAACTAGGGAATGTGCATCAGGCCCCAACCTTAGCTAAAGAACTATTGGCAGCTGATTACTGGTGAAATCAACTGGGTGAAGGAGAGTTGATTTTCTTTAAGGGAGAGACTCTAATAGGCTGACTAGAACCCAGTGGATTAACTTGCACTGAGCAATGTCTGGGTATAGTAACTTGACTCAGTCCTTAACATATGTGACAGAATGCATGAAATCTGGTGGAGAGAGCTATAAGGGGCATAGACAGGGAAAGGGGCATAAAGATGATTAAAATGAAAAACATAAAATTCAATAAAAATATGTATTAAAAAATATGTGTTCCCACCCACTATCAACCCATCATTTTCTGAGCTTCAGTCTTATCCTGTAATGTGGTCTGACAAGTTGTTAGAACTGTGTGAAATCTTTTTCTGAGAGACAAGTTCTCTCTCCAGCTGGCACATTTTCCTTTTCTAGCATGAGATTCTTAGGGAAACAGTGTGTCTTTAGAATGTGTTCATTTCTGCCAGGCCAGTTCCAAAATAATAGATCTATCTTTAGTGTTTTGAGGAACGTCCATCCTGAGTTCCACAGTGGCTGCACTAGTTTACATTCCTATCAGCAGTCTACATCCTTATCAGCATCTGTTGTCACTTATTTCATTAATGAATTCCATTGCATTCAGAGTTAGATGAAATCTCAATGTAGTTTCAGTTTGCATTTATTTAAGGATGAGATTGAAATTTTGGGTGCTTATTAGACATTTGTTTTTTACCTTTTGAGAACTATCTGCTCATTTCATTAGCCTATTTGTTGACTGGACTGTTTGACTCCTGTTTAACTTTTTGAGTTCTTTATATGTGCTATATATTAATCCTCTATCAGATGCATAGCATAATATAGATTTTCTCTCATTCTGTAAATTGTTTCTTCATTTGATTAACTGCTTTGTTTTCTGTACAGACATTTTTTAATTTCATGAGATAGTGTCATATTGAATTATTAAGAATTATTGGTTTTAATTTCTAAGTCACTAAAGTACTATTTGAAAACTCCTCACCTTATGCCTATATCTTATTTTCCTACTTTTTTCATATGATAACAGCTTTATTATATACTAGACCTCGCATATAAAGTGTGAAGTGACAAGTTAAAATTGACTCATCAAGAAGTTTAAAAAACACATTATAGTTCTATGCTATCCAAAAGTCCAGAAAACATTTAAACTAAATGAGTAACAGAACAACATATTAATGAATAGTAGAACAGCATATTACTGAAAATGGATCCTAAACACATATGCATTACTTGCTGCTGTATCTTAGAGAAGAGGAAAAAGTCTTACTGAAGGCATTATCAACCTAGTGATTCATGAGTAGTTTTTATTACAGCTGCTAAAATCAGGTTCACATTTTTTCTTTGTAAGGAAGCTGATGGCTGTGACCCTTATTCTGTTACTGGAGAGTTGTCACTCAAGATACTCACATCATCTCCATTCATTCCAAAAGACAGCAAAGGAAAGAGTTTAAGCCTCTTCACAAAGAAAACCATCTAGAATTTATTAATTGTACAACATTGTTCTATAAATTGTTTAGAGAATATGAAAACATCATTTCCTTGGAATATTAATTTATTACTCCCACAGGAAATACAAGATAAGAACTCACAGTTGAAAGCAAACATCATAGTTATAGAACAGTTATTTCCCAAGTATGAGTCACCAATTTTAACTTCTGTGGTCTTGTTCAAGGGTTTTCTTCTCATTTCACTGTCAACTAATCATCAGATCACATCCAAATCACTGGTTAAAATCCAGAGGCATTACAAAACAACATAAAAAGGAGGAAGGACTCACCTCAGAGTATAGGGAACTTCTTTATGCAAGACTCTAAAGCACAGCTGCACTGGGGAACAGGAAATCTGCTTCTATATTTTATATACTAAAGTAAGTTTGTTTAATAAAGAAGCAGCTCTGGTGTCTATGTCTGTCTCTAATGAGCCATCGAACTTCTCTAGCAGTCATGTAGGAGAAACTTGGATTTGGTGTTGGTCCTTTACATTCCTAAGAGAGCACCCCATGACTAGAACTAAAACTATTGCCATCATCTTGGCTGTGTTACTTTTACAGACACAAAGGTGCTACTGCAAATAGTCATAGTTAAACTCACAATATGATTTTTAGCCAAATATATGATGGACACAGATTTGATTAATCACTTCTCCAATAAGCCAAGCAGGCCAAAAGCCTAGGTAGAACATGAGATGAAAAATTCTGTCTACAACTTGGTTTAAAGAAGAGGAGCAAAATTCCAGAGACTAACTTTGGCATGTTACAAGATCACCACAGCCCCAGAGCTTCAACAACTCCCAGTGCCAGGGCAAAAACAATGCTAGAAGCATGACTGATCTCTGCATTGACAACAAGTTAATTTCTGTTGTGTATGCCTTGGACAGGAAGGATGCTGTCACAGGCAACATATTGATATTAAATTCTAGAGTTAGTCAGCACTCATCTGATACTTTTTAATATACCAAATGCATGTTTTTGATGTTAAAGAACTTTAGATTACCTTTCTCACCATATCTTCTCACGTTCATTTTGATAACAATGCTGACATGTTTTATGGCATCTATAATGTAGCCTCTACATTTAAGACTTAGGGAACACAGTGGAACAGGGGGAAGAAAGAATATTAATGTGTCTCTCAACTCTCAACAGCAAAATTTACTCATACAACAAATGGTTATTAGCCCAGAAAACCACAACTGGCCAAACTGTAGAGAATAAAAGACTGCAGAGTGCTTATTCCTGGAGGATACCTATATAAAACCTCTGCCACACAAGGTTCAGGGACCACTGTGGAAGAGGGAGCATAAAAATTGTAAGAGCCAGAGGTGTTGAAGGACCACAAGGAAACATAATGTTCCAGACAGCTAGGAAGTCACTCCTATGAAATTACAGCAATGGTAACAACATGCACAAGACCCATGCAAGCCCAAGCCAGACAAAATCCCAACATAGAAGTGGGAGGAAAGCCTGAACCTTAGCTGAGGAACTATTGTCATTATCTTGTTTGAAAACAACCTGGTCTACTCATTTGTGTCTTTGAAGCTGAGTATACATTAGTGAAGAATTCCAGTATACCAGGTAACTTTAAGCTCCCAAATGTCTCTCAAATAAAGAATTATTCAGTATAAATACCTTCTGGAGCCTCAATGTGTCTGAAAAATACAAGAGACAATGATGTTATAACAAGATCATTTAAGTATTTGAGCAAGGAAGTGATCAAGCATATGGCCCCTGTAAACAAAGAAATATAATGACAAAAATGAGAAGTAGAGACAAGCTGACTCTTAAAATCCACTCAGACTCTTTGCATTCATCATAAAGACCAAAATGGATATTGAAGACCATCAATGCAAGATCAATACTGGTAAGAAGACACTTGTCTAACAATAAAAAGGTCAACTAGCTAGACATGAATGAAACTTCTGAGAAGAGAGAGAGGGAGAGAGAGAGAGAGAGAGAGAGAGAGCCCTGCAGGCATGCTGAAAGTGGATGTCCTCATCATATGGTGCTCACAAATTCTAGTTTACCCAAGACACTCTGGTTTAAGTCTGTCATACTGAGTTAAATATTAATATCAAGAGTCTAAGTTTAAATTGCATGCTCACTTTGCCCATCTTGACTTACTATAGAAAATGTTCCACATAATAGAAAACTTTGAAGGACTGAAATTTTCAATGAAAAATCTAATGGCAACTTTTTCATAAAAAAAAAATCTTAACTTTATTACAAATACGTGAGTGGGCATTCTGAGTAGTTGGATGTGGGAATATAGAAAAAGTGAACACACTGAGCTTGATGGTTCTGAAAACATGTGGAAAAGGCAATTCACGCCCTGAAGAATAATGCTCTTTTTAAAATACATGACAAATAAAGTGAAAATATTTCATAACAAATGTTTTTAAGGAATAGAAAAATAACTAAATGAAATGCAGCACAATGCTAAAGGGAGCTGTCCTTGCAAAGGAGGATTAGAAAGGCGTGGGTTATTTTTTTCTTTATATGTTATATAATTCCCAGTTGTCCTATGGTAAGCACACATTGCTTTTATAACAATATTTAAAAAAAGACTCACAAGGAAGTAAAACATAATTGCAGTACACATTTAAGGTGATTCAGAAAGCCTGAAGATAAAAGGTATACTAGGAAAACGCAAACAAAAACCAAAAGCCTGGACATCAGGCAACGCAGAATGCAAGCTACAAAGCACTAAACATTACAAAGAAGGACAATTTATAAAAAAACTGTAAAACATTTTATGTATCCAAATAACAGAACAAGCTTCAAACCCAGAGGCTACAAGAGAAGCAAGAATACAAAAAAAAAAAAAAAAACTTATCTAGCATTATTTTGTTTTCCAAGTAAACATGCTAATAAAAATTGACTGTACATAACTCACAAAGAACACCTTGTAAGTCCCAACAAAGTAAATATAAACAAAAACTTATCTAATATACAGTTAGCCGTATGTTCGCTAAAATTGTGAAGACCCTCCACACAGAAATTTAACCATACACTGTTATATAATTTGGAGGTCAAAATAGAAACACACATCTGAAATTTCAGAATTTCTAAGAAATATTGCATATATTCTACTTATCAGACTCTATTGGTTATAGTTAAAACACTGATCAGAGGGAAATCCATTAAGTGTAAATAAAATTAAATAATAAAAGTCAACTAATTTAAATATTCTCAAAAAATAGAATAAGTAACAACCTAAAAATATAAGGAATAAATTAACAAAAATAATTATTAGTAAAAACTTTAAATGTAAAAAGAAGTCAGTTATTTTAAGTCATCAAAAATAGAGAAACCTAAGCCAGGCATGGTGGCAGAGACAGGTGAACATCTGTGAGATCAAGATCAGCCTAGGATGGTCTATATTGTTCCAGGCCAGTGGGGGCTACTCAATGTGACAGTCTCTCAAAACAAGGTGGACAGTGCCTGAGGAGAAATGACACCTGAGATTGACCTCTGGCCTATACACACATGCACATTCCCATACATACATACACAAATAAACATGTATGCAATAAAAAAGAAAATATTTCCCAAATCTGCATGTGGGCTGTACCTGGGAGGAAACTTGGGCACTCTGGGGGTTTTCAGGTCCTCTAGGAGCTGCCTGCTCTGGTGTGCCTCACTGAGGGGCCACCTCACCACTTTCTGGGGCTCCCCCTTCCTCGGGACTCACTGCTTTCTCAATCTGTGGACAGACTTCCTTTGCTGCCCTCCATTTCAGCTCACCACACCTAGCACAGGACAGTACCTTTCGTCCACCAACCTCACTATTGGAAATACAGCCCAAAGTCATGATACGAAAAACACCATATATATTATGTACACAAAGCTATTACTGCAGCACCTTTCCTCTAAGCACAAATCTGAAAACAACCTAACTTCCATCAAAAGGGGACTGATTAGGTAAACTATGGAGAACAATGTAGCTAGTAAAAGAACTGAAAATATACACTGATATTGAGTGGTCTAAAGACTGTACAGTGAAAAGAAACAACATATATAGTACACTATATACGGCATGCTATCTTTTTTTTAAGATAAGGTCTTCCTATAGCCCCAGCTGGCCCAGCGCTGTAGACCAGGCTGGTCTCAATATCACAGAGATCTGCCTGCCTCTGCCTTCCAAGTGCTTGGATTAAAGGCATGAGCCACCTGTATATTATCTTTTTAATGTAAAAAGGGGGATAAGGAGGAATATGCATTTTCATAAAGAAACAATGAAAGAATAATCCAAAAAACAATTCCAAAAATGCTTTCTTACAGTAAGATGAGGTGAAGATGATGGAGGAACCTAAGACAGAAGCAAGCTCCCAAGAGGTAGCCTTCACCAGCTGTCCTGGAGCCTGGGTCTGTGATTGCCAAGGTCATATTCTATTGACCTAGAATAAAGTGAGGAGGCAGTGCCTCTACCTCTCCCATAGGAGACATGAAAAACAATGCTTGTCATCTCTATTTTTTAATTTATTCTTTTTATTTTATGTGTGTGAGTATATAGCCTGGGTGTATGTAAGTGCACCAACGTCATGCAATGCCTGTGGAGGTGAGAAGAGAGCATCGGATTCCCCTGGAACTGGAGTTACAGAAGGTTGTTAGCCGACATGTGGGCACTGGGAATTGGACCCAAGTCCTCTGCAAGAGCAGCCAGTGCTCTTAACCACTGACCCATCTCTCCAGCCCCAATACTTGCCATTTTTAATCTTCCATTTACATATCTCATAACATGAAGTATTAGAAAAGAAGTGCATAACAATGGCTATAAAGGAAACTTACACTAAAAATTACATTCGACACCTGGGCATGGTGGCATACACCTTTAATCCAAGCACTTGGGAAACAGAGGCAGGCAGATTGCTGTAACACTGAGACCAACCGTCCTATATAGTGCGTTTGAGGCGCGTGTGTATGTGTGTGTGTGTGTGTGTGTGTGTGTGTGTGTGTGTGTGTGTGTGTCTGTGATGAAACCTCTAACTCTTGGTTCCTGAGCAACATGAGAAGTAAAAGATGAAGTTTAGCCTTTAAAAGCTAATTAATCAGCTTTCCATCACTATAGCAATATACCCAAAGTGATTAAATTATAAAGAGAAAGTATGTTTAGGGCATTTTCAGAAGTTGTTACTAATTCAGTCCTAATCCCAAACCAAAATTAACTTAATGAATTTTTTCATGAAACTCAAGTCAACAACTCAAACAGAAAATTTTAAAATCAAATATTCTAACACAATACAATCTAAATATATACTTATTTCATACTTAGATGCTGAGAAGTAATGACAGAAAAGTATTTTAAAATCTTTATTTTTCCATAATTAAAGAATTATGTTTCTATAAGAACATAATTTTATTTTCAGGAAAGATTCTGTAATTTATAACATACAATAGTCCTGAATCTGAGTCCAGGTGGTTCAGGCAGTACTCCTTGGCCTTGCAAGGTGTGAGAACACCCACAAGCCACCATGTCCAACTGTGTGCCTTAATGTCCAACCACGCCTTCAATGAAACTGTACAACAGACCAAGAGTGAGAGCTTCCAAAAACACCTTGGATTCATTACATACTTGATTTTGAATTAAACTTTAGTCATTGCACCTTCAGAAACCTCTTACTGTTAGCAAATTTCATCATTTGCCATATGGGACCAACAATCCCCACTTAAGAAGCTGTGTGTTAGATGTGCATAGTGGCGTATTTAGAGAGAAAATAAATGATGCCTTGGATTTTCTTTAAAGGGCAGAAGATAGAAATGGTGGGTGAAATAGAACGAGCAAAATGTTGATGAAATTGTGTGTAACAAACACCACCCTTCAGTTGTTACAGTAAGTGGCCAAGGTTCTAAGTGTGAGGTAGTTCAGCCTCCATAAAGAGTAAACATAATTAACTCAGCCAAGCTGTGGACCCCTGGCAGAAGTTGTGGTTTAGCTGTCCTTGGTTTATTATCTGCTATGCCATCCCCTTACTAAAGTCATTAAGTGAAATCTATTCTCCTATGTGATGGCATCATAAGGGAGGCCTTTGCTGACAGTCACGATGGTGGAGATATCAAGAAATAGAATTATCATCATTTTAAGCAGGTGAGAGGCCTGAGTTCCCTCCCATCACTGCCTAACAACAGCTAAAAGATCCATGAACAAGACGCAGGGCGTGGTGGTGCACACCTTTAATTACAGCACTCGGGGGGAGAGGCAGGCGGATCTCTCAGAGTTCAAGGGACTATAAGGAGACCCTGTCTCAAAAAGACCGGGGGGGGGGGGAACACACGCAGGTCCTCACCAGACACAGAATCGGGAGCACTGTGATTTTGAACTTATGGCACCCAGCACAGCTTCCGTTGCTTAGAAGGTACCCAGTCTTTGGATCTTTGTTAAAACAGCAGCAGACTAAGCCACTGGATCCAAAGAAGCAGGAACTGGCAGGTAAAAGTGGAAAAGCTGATCACCTTAGACAAACCTAGCCCTTCAGTAGAGTTGAAGGCTGGGCATGTCCCTTGAGCAGAAGCTGCTGATGGGAGCAGACTCTGTTAATGAGTGTCTCTGGTGCTGTCTGCTGACATGGAAGAGGCTGATTATTAATGGATCAACTTTGCACCCACTTCAAAAACAGCATCTTTTCTACTCATGAACTCCTGAGCCCTACATCGATTTGCCAATTAACTTCTTTGGCTGTCCACTCTTACAGGAATGGATGAGGCTCAGGAGTCACTATCATCCCTTTATAACCAGACAAGAGGCAAAGTGATTTCCCCAAGGCACACAGCAATTGGTTCCAGGGGAATAAAAGAACTGCATTTTTGTAAATCAACTAAATTGCATCTTTATATGTTGCACTGAAAGCAATTTTCAAAATACCTAATAATTCCCTTTAAATCCCACTTCGTTGTTGGCATTTCTATTAACATATTCCTATAGAAATCTGCATAGCCAGCACACAAGTTGCACTGTAGGGAAAAGGTTGACATCAAAGATCCTGTTTATGAAAAGTCCCAAACAAATAGGCTAAGGATTGAGAATTCATGGCTTCACTGAAAATAAGAATTAAGAAGGTAAAATTTGGAAATCCCAGTAGATGACCTTGAACTGAGGGACATCTAGGGACACTAACTTGACTTGATAGGCCTTAACGTAAATGACAGAATGTGGGACTGGAGAGATGGATTAGAGGTTAAAAGCACTGGCTGCTCCTACAGAACACTCAGGTTTGATTCCCAACACCCACATGGTGGCTAACAACTGTCTGTAACTCCAGTTCCAGGGGAAGCCAAAGCACTCTTCTGACCTCCAGAAGCACTTCATGACATGGGTGCAATCACAGACATAAAGGCAATACACTCATGCACATAAAAGTTTTTTAATTTAAAAAATTAATAAATTACAGAATGTATTAAATCCAGTGGGGGGGCTATGAAAGGGTGCCAATGAGGAAGGGGTATAAAGATGCTATGTATGAAATACACAAACATTCAATTAAAACATACAAAAAAGAAAATAAAATTGGGGGGGCTACAGAGATGACTCTGCAGTTAAGAGCACTGGCTGCTTTTGCAGAGGACCTGGGTTCAGATCCCAGCACCCACATGGTGGCTAATGACAGTTTGTAACTCCAATTCTAAGGGATTCAATGCCTTCTTCTGGCCTCTGCAGGCATTGCACACACATGGTACACTTACGTACATCCAGGCAAAATACTTAGAATAAAAATAATTTTAAAAAAAAAATTTAAAGGGTGTGAAATATCTAGAAGATGTCTCAAAGTAAGAAAGAACTTACATTGGTAGCCCTAGAACAGAAAATGGAGAAGAATAAAAAGTGAAGAATAACCTGGCGTCTTCTGGTTTGGAAGACCAAAATGTAGGTGTATCTTTCTACTGAGGAATGGAAAGAACGGAAACCACAACAGAAGGAAGATGGTCACTTAGTCCTTCCTTGATTTGTAGGAATTGGAGGTATATGTAGGGTAAGAAAGAGATCTTCAATGAACTATTCTGTGTGTGTGTGTGTGTGTGTGTGTGTGTCTGTGTGTCTGTGTGTGTGAGTCTGTGTGTGTGTGTATGTGATTCTCCAATTCCTTTACTAAAATAGATGGAATTTAGCAAATTCAGATAATTTTCACTGGGGCAGATAAGTTGGCACTCCAAAAGCTAATGTTGAAGTTAATTCATTAATACCACAGGTGGGATGCAAATGCAGGATCTCTATAAAGCTATTTAATCATTCTTTCATTTTCCTCATATCACTGATTCTAAAATCTTCTCCAGCTATCTTAGCCATGGGAAACATAGTAAAGCTTAATAAAATTTCCTCTATTTTAAACAATATTTATGATGAAATGTTTTAATTACCCCTAGATAAAATTCAACTTGTAATGGAAGCCATTCCCAGGTTTGAAATGTACAAATTTGACATCCAAGTTCTTACAATGGTTGATGCTATTAGTTGCAGAGGAAGAAAAAAGCAATATAATTCCATCTTGAAGCCAATACATCATATCTAATGTCAAGATCTTCAAACAGTGACAATCCAAAGAAATTGTAGGTTCTTTCTCAAGAGAAATAGCTCTGAAGGTACTCCTAGTACTTTACTTTTGAAAACACATATATCTTGCTGCAATTTGGCCATCATCTAAAAAGTTAACTCTTTGAAGTTGAAGACGGATCTCTCTTTAACCCAGTAGCTTTCAACCTTGTCTGCACATTGGAATCATGTGAAGAGCTTTCAAAAGCAAACTGAGGTCCAGCTGTTGCCCTGCCCCACTCTAATCTAATTGGCCTAGGATGTAGCTTGAGAACCAAGACTGTTAGATGCTCCCCAGGGGATTATAATGTATAAATAATGTGGGGTGTCTGCTCTGTTTTCCTTCCACTTTTTAAACAATTTTTGAAAGTAATGGGAACACTATAGGAATACGTTGCTGGTGTAAAGAGGTTGGGGAAATGCCAAAGGGAATCAAGTAAATTAAGCAAGGGCAAAACAGTTATTGTTATTCTAGGAAATCAGAGTGCATTGTAATGAGAAAACTGGTGTTAGGGAAATTATCTAAAGGCTTTTTAGATGAACAAAAAAAAAGGTAAAAAATACTTTCTGTGAGAAATGTTGAGTCTTAATGGAACTAAAATTATTCAGCATTGCTAGGTGAGTTTCTTCAGCAGCTGAGAAGTAGGTGTTTGTTTTTCATTTGTCTGGTTGGTTTGTTTAGAGAGAGGTTTCTGTAGAAGAGAAAAAAGTGGAGACGGTAGATGACCTTAGACTGACCTCTAAGTTCTTATCTATAGGCCATATCCTAACACCTGGAGAGATATGACCACTTGCAGGTTCCAGTGGGTAGAATTTGATTGCTGGGACTCTAAAACACCCACATCAATGACCTTTACTTTCTGTGTTAGAATTCTTTCTTGATTGCTCATCTTGGTTCTCAGTCAAGCTTTGCTAACAATCACACATCTGTATACTAAGCTTCAGTTGTCTTAGAAAGATGATGAGGAAATGAAATGTGGTTTGATTTTTTTTTTTTTTTTGTCTTCCTAAAATGGCAGGGTAGCTCCAAACATTCTAAAATGGTGGGTTCAAGCAGCCCCCAGGAAGTCCCTCTGCTTGTTGGGAGACCAACCATTCCTGAGCTAAACTCCCCAGCCTATGTCATGAAAAGTTACCCAACTACCCAACTGCCTATAAAAGATGTCTGACTCCCCCTGCCCGCTGCTGTTTCTCTGCTGTTGTCTCCTTGCTCCCTGAGAGGCAGCCCAGTGGTCTGTTTGCTCTCAAATAAACTGCTGCCCCCCCCCCGCCATGGTGTTGTCTGGTCAGTGGTCTTTGCCATGTCCGCTTCCATACACTAGTTATCATAATTTACCCACCAGATAAACATTCTGAGAGATAGCTTCTAGCCTCTAATGCTAGCTCAGAGTAAGAGCTTCATAAATATCTACTCAATAATTAAATGAAGGCATTTCAATTTGGAGGGAGAGGAGTAAAGAGATGGCAATTCCATTACATTCTGGTAAATCAAAACATTATACCTTCATGTTCACCCCTCTGCTCTACTTGGATCTCATTTTCCTCTCTTAACCTTTTCAAAAAAGTAAATTAAAGAATCACAAATCTAATCTGTCCACATCTGACACATAGATCACTGGCATCTCCAATGAGATGTGATCCAGCCTCCTCTGAATACCTTTAATAAGAGTACCCAGAACATCTGAGAAATGTCTAGATTCATGGCAATAAAGTGATTTGGACTAGCCTTTCCATATTGGTTTGTGATTCTGATGATAACTGTTATGCAAGTATTGTCATGGAGTTTGGCATAAGTCCCTCCATTCAAGTTTGGTGTCCATAGCACAAAATGGTTGTTGAAAGGCTCTTTTCACTCCCTGACTTCAACCTGAGACCAAAGATATGCTCTCAAAGTCTCTATTTTCTCCATTGTGAAACTTATTAGAAAACTCTATATCTGAACATATCACCTTGAACATGTTTACATTTTATCTTCTACATACTCTTGATATGTAGACTGTGAAATGGGTATCTGAAGGGGGTATCTCTTGTTATATACCCTGTATTAAGCCCTGTCAGAGGTAAACAAATACCCACTGACCATGGGAAAAAATGATTCAGACCACATTCCTATTCTCCTTTATCATTTCAAGACAGACTTGTCTTTTGAGTTCACTCTCACATAATTTCCTTTTCATTTTCCTTGGCCACTTTAATGGATTCTTCTCAGACTTCTGCAGTTCCACTTCTCCTCATGACACTAGAATCACATGCATTATTCCAATGCTTACATAAAAGGAGATGGCACTGACGTAACTTCTATTACCTTGCTACTGTGTCCTGTTTGGACAGCATTATTGTTGGAAGCGTTATTTCCAGAACCGCATCTTATTGATGACTTTCAAAGAACAATCAAAATTACCATTACTTCTAATTTTGGTGTAAAATTAAGTAATACTCAATTTATAATATTGAAGTATTTTTTAACATTTTATTTTTATTTTATATGTATGAGTGTTTTGTCTGAATGTATTTAAGTGCACCTGTGCATGCAATACCCGTAGAGACCAGAAGAGGGTGTTGGATCATCTGGAACTGGAATGGTTGTTAGCCACCATGTGGGTGCTGGGAACTGAACTGGGTACTCTATAAGAGCACCCAGTGCTCTTAACCATTGAGCCATCTTTCCACCCCCTAAAGTATATTTTGAAATCTAATTTTCCAACATACATTAATTCAGTTTAACCACATGATAAAATCCTATTCTTGAATAACTCTGGTTATTCAATATTTTGCTTAATCAGGGGAAGCATATTAATGTAATAAACCCTTCGTGTTCCATGTCTGATTATTATTATTTTAAATGACATTATATCAAGAATATACATTTAACTCCTCCAAATGTGGTGTGTCCATCTTTAATTTTTATTATAACACAATAAACCCTGCATTAATACAGTTCTTCAAAACTGGAGAAAACCAACCTTGTATTTAAAATGACAAATTAATAACTATCGCCATCTGCAGGCATCAGAAAAAAGGCCCCTGTCTTATACCACTTTGTTGCTTGATCAAAGAAAGTTTCGAATGAACAAAATTATTATATTTCCAGGAACAATGTACTCACAGATAAAAACAGGCGTGGTTGTTTCCTGCCCTCCACATTTCACTGGAACAAACAGCACCCAGAGAAAACAGAAGAACGAAATGAGCCAAAGCAGTTGCACTGGCAATGCCGAGGCTGCATCTCTGCTAGAAAGCATGGGCCAAACACGAGGAGGATGGGAAGCAGGTATGTCCCCAGCACGTTGTCTTTTGTGAGTCTGAGGGAGCATCACTAAGACTGTAACTACTCTAAGTTAACCATTTATTTTCTGTTCCCTCTGCAACACTCTCTGAGTAAATCAGTAATTTAACTTATTTGCTAAGTCAAATTGATGACTAGTTACAGACTGAACATCTGTCCAGTGCCCACATTTAACTTGAGCTATTATTAGAGAATTAATAACTAACATATGTATTCTTTAAATCCCTACATATCAATAATTTAAAAACTAATGCCCAATTAAGAAAACTGGACCAAGAAAATCAGCAAAGCAATACAAAAAATGAATAAGAATGGTCAACATATTCAACATTATTAGTAATCAAAGGAATACAAATGGCACTAATTTTAAAAATGAAATAGGGCTGGTGAGATGACTCCCCTGATAAAAGTACTTGCCGCACAAGCCTGATGACCTGGAACCCACAATGGAAAAGGAGAATCAACTCCTGAAAGTTGTTCTCTGACCTCCAAATGTAGGCTATGACACACGCCCCCACATTCACACCTCTCTCTCTCTCTCTCTCTCTCTCTCTCTCTCTCTCTCTCTCAATAATACTAAATAAAATAAAATTTTAAAATAAGACTATACTATCTACAGAACTAGAAATTGTATTTAAATGAAAATCGTGATGGTGAGAATTCAAAGACAAAATTCCTGTAGCTCTTATGCAGGAAGTTCAACCAACAATATCAAAACCTTAATATTTTATTGTTGTTTTGTTTTGTTTTAAGACAAAATCTCCCCAGTTGGCCTGACCTTCCTATGTACACCAGGTTGATCTCAATCTCACAGGGACCTGCCTGCCTCTGCCTCCCAAGTGATGGGATTAAATATATGGGCCACCACACCCAGCTTATTTAAACCTTAACATTTGGGGGCTGGAGAACTAGCTCAGCGAGCAGTTAAGAACACTGGCTGCTCTTGGAGAGGACCCAGATTCAATTTCCAGCACCCACATGGCAACTAACAACCATCCGTAACTTCATTTCCAGGGGATCCAACACCCACTTCTGACCTCCAGCATTGCACACACAGGTGCACTTACACACATGCAGGCAATACACTCATACACATAAAGTAAAAATAATTATTAAAAAATTTATAAACCACTCAATCCCTCAACCCTACCTTTAAAAAGTTAGCCTAGGAATAGCAGTGTGGATGTAAGCAAAGATTTGGTTGTAATATTGTTCATTAAGTTAGTACTTTTGTCATAAAAGTATCTATAGCTTACATTTTTAAGAATTGACAAAGTAGGGGCTGGAGAGATGGCTCAGTGGTTAAGAACAGTTACTATTCTTGTAGAAGACCTGGGTTCGAATTCCAACATCCACATGGCAGCTAATAACGATCCATAACTCCAGGTCCAGGGGATCCAACAGCCTCTTCTGTCCTCCTCGGGCATTGCACGACACTTACCTACATGCAGGGAATACATGCATACACATAAAATAAAAATAATAAAATATTTTTTAAATTGAAAAAGTAGATAAATTATGAGGTATCTAGAAAATAAAACATAAATTTAAAATGGTGCTTTTGAGAACTAAAGATGTGGAAAATGTTCTTAGTATCTTTTTCAGGGAGAAATAAAACAAGATACAAAACAGTACATAAAACATGATCTTGAGCATACTAGGCCAATCACATGTCCTAGTTTTATTTCTGTTGGTGTGATAAAATTCCCAGACTGATAAAAAGCAACTTAGAGGAGAAAGAGCTTATTTGACTTGCAGTTCCAGATGATAGTCCATCACTGTGGGAAAGTCAAGGCAGGAACTTCAAACTAGTAGTCCTATCACATCATGATCAAGAGCGGAGAGAAAGGAACATATGTGCTCACATGTTTACTTGTGCTCAACTCCATTTCTCTATTCTTTAACAGTTCAGGACCCCCCATCCCCAGGGAATGGCGCTACTTTCAGTGGGCTGTGTTGTCCCACATCAGTTAATCAGAGTAAAACAATCCCCCACAGACATGCCCAAGGGCCGATGCAATCCCTCCTTAAGACACTCTTCCCAGGGGATTCTAGGTTTTGTCAGGGTGACAAAGCTTACCATCACAACATGTATAAATAAATGACTAACAGGATTATAAAAACATTCACTAAAAAATGTGTATTGCTTATTGGAACTGAAATTAATCATGCTTTTCTTTGTCTCTTTATCTTTGCATTTCATACAATAAATATGTATGACTTTTGCAATATTAAGAAGTATAAGAAATCATAAGCAAAACTTTAATTTAGTTAAAGAGAAATTTGTAGGGAAGGATTTTAGTCGTGCTGAAGATGTTTTGCATCTGTTTGTCGTGTTCCACTATTAGTCATAATTTGAGCTCATTTAGGAGACAACTTACCTGCTGAGGTGAGAGGACATCAAAAGTAAGCCATATTCTGAATCATGCATCATATATGGACACAGGAACGTGGTAACTGGGAATAAGAGCCCTGGGGACACTGAAGAGAGCAGGATTCTAGTGCCAATAGTACTGAAACTCTCAAATCATGAATGTGTCATAGAAAAGGGTGTTAAGCTCTAATTTACTCTAGTTATTTTATTTTGCCTTTGTTTTTGCTTGAAGTGATGTATCTTCTGTCAATTGATGTCAATGCTATAATTATTTGAGGGATTGTTTAGTTACTTTCAAACTGTAACATTTCTGGCTGTAATTAGTCTCTGCACCCTTGTCTGGGAAAGGCAAAGGCTATAAGAAAGCAAGGGTGTCGCCTAGTGGCCAACACACTGAATATACACAAGGTTCCAGGGCACTGGAAGGCGTGAAAGAAAAACTTTTGAAGAGGTAGTTTTGTAGAAATTGACTCTCCAGCCTGTCTCATCAACTGCAATGCCTTGATTTGCAAAGCTTCCTTCATACCTATGATTTAAAATGTCAGAAATGTGACAGCTCTGGAAAAGATATCATCTTGAATTGCCATTATCTCTTCTAGAAATTACCAAACATAAAGGCTCTTCTGGTGACTGTAATTCTCCCACAGCATTGCATATGGTACAGTCAGACTCATCTAGTTTCAAGGAGCTACTGTCCCCTCTTTGTTCACTTGGTTACTTCATGAACATTTGTGGAGTACCACCACTCTTCATGAACTCGACACTGGGAACACAAAGATGGATAAAATCCATTCTCTAGTTGGTGAAAGCTGGTCATCTATACTAAACAAAATTTATATTGGACTGAGCTTCGGTTCTAGACCCAAAACAGCAACCCAAATGAAGTCACCCATCCTAAAGTAGCGCATAACTGAGTTCTTTATCTGAACTCAAAATTCAGGAGAGGGCAAAATAACACTCAAACTTCCAAATAGATCAGTCATAGACAACTTGATAAGCAGTGTCCTCCTTTTAAGCATCACAAGGAAAGTAACTGGAGGTTGCCTGGTGTTAACCAATTTGTGTTTTATGCTCTGCTGATTTCTGGCTGTACTCAAACTACCTTACAAAATACAACTGTTGGACCAGTGAGATGATTCAGCCAATAAAGACGCTGGCCAACAAGTCTGATGACCTGAGTGTCATCCCTGGTCCACATTGTGGAAGGGGAGAACTGATTCCTCCAAGCTGTCTTCTGACCTCCACACAAACACGACAGTATATGCACCCACACATATACATATACGTATTAGATAAGTATACGAGTATAATACATATGCAACAGAGAATCTCTCCATTTTTAGATAGCACATGATTCATGAATGGTAAATGGTAAATAAAAGCAAATTAGGTCACTTCACTAAATTTGTTGAAATGTTGTCATTTGATATATATCATGAGATACTTTTCCAGATTGCTATAACTGGACAAAATCACCATATCTTTCTGACTCTCCTCCCACAATCCCCTCCCTGAAGTGTAGAGCTGCCCATAGAGGAAGTCACTTAAGACTTGAGATTAAAAAAAAAAAAAAGTGAAGCTGTACTCTCTAGAGATGAGTGCATCAAATAAGGTTCAGCATGGTCCCCTGGTGATCAGCCCTGTCATAGTCACACCAGAGGCAGCAGGGAGCTCCTCTGAGATTCTTAAAACTTACAGAAGCTTCAGGTATGTTTCAGAAACCTGCCTGCACTGCTGCATCAGGCTGGAGCCTGTGTTAGCTTCCCTGCTTTGAGTATCCTGAACTCCATTGTTCCTCCAACCCTCCCAATAGTCAAGCAAGCCACCTGACAGAAAACCCTTATGCCCAGAAAGCATGGAATGGCTTCTGCTCTCCTGGCAACACCCTGGCTAACTCACACAGTGAGGTCATCTTCAGCATCTCTATAATATGATAGTGAGACGTCATATATTATGAGCACTCAGTTGCAGTAAAGCATCCATCCCAAACTTTGAAAGACTGCAGAAGGATTCCCACATGAGGTAAATCTTAAACATAAAAACAAGTAAATGAATGAATGGTTTAGGTGCCAAGGAAGCCTTGGAGACTAAAACATTTAGAGTAAGAAAGAAAAATTTTAAAAGGACTAACCGATGAAAAATACAGCAGTGTTTAAAGGTAATGTGTATACAGCACTACAAAACTGTAAGTTCATTGGAGTGTTGAAGAAAAAGTCAATAGCTTCACACATGATCATCATTTATATAGGGTCATTACACATTTATACATATTAACGTGGCAAAATGCAGGGATGCTACTGATGCTTCACCCATTTTATCCTCTTTACTAGACTGGTACACCAGATGTTCAGCAGTGAATTCTGGCCAGCATCACTCACAGCTGTAGCCTTCTCCTAAAACCTGACCCCAGAAATGAGAACTCCTTCATCTGGCTGTTCCCAAAAGGTTTTGCTTTTGTCCACAGGCCTCCACAGTCAAAGGCTGACAAACAGGCATGCAAAAGCTTGGCCCCTTGCCTAGAGATGGGCTAATGTTGTGATGCTGTTCATGACCCCCAAGGGAGCAGAATTAGTCACCAGCTACCCATCTATCTGGAGTTTTTTGAGGGGGGGTCTTCTGAGACAGGGTCTCCCTGTAGCCCCAGCTGGCCTGGAGCTTCCTATGTAGACCAGGGTGGCTTCAATCTCACAGTGATCTGCCTGCCAAGTGCCAAGTGCCAAGTACTGGGATTAAAAGCATGTGCCACCACACCTGGCTCCTATCTATTTTCTTTATATAGACTATAGATTTCCTTATAGAAATTATTTTTAGCATGTAGAACATATCTTGTTTGGCCTAAACATTGCTTTTCAATTTAATATTTTTATTAATTCTTTGAGAATTTCATGTAATGTTTTTTGAACATATTCACCCCAGCTCCTCCAACTCTTCCCCAAACCACCTAGAACCAACCCCACTTCCCTACAGCCTAGCCCCCAACTTTGTGTCCTTTTTTTTTTTTCTAGTAGCCTATTGAGTCCAGTTTGTGCTGTCCATATACTCCTGGTTGCAGGACCATCGACCGGAGTGTGGCCAACCTACCAGCCGCCATAACCTTAAAGAAAACTGACTCTCCCTCTCCTAGAGTAACTGTCCATTCTTCCTTAGTTACGGGGTGGAAGCTCATGGGCCATTCCCTGCTCCATGCTACAAGGTTGACTGGCTTGATCTTGTGCAGACAACCACAACTGCTCTGAATTTATGAGTGCAGCGGCCCTGTCATATCCAGAAGGTACTCCAGTCCTCCCTGACCTCTGGCTCTTTCCATGTCCTCTTTTAAGATGGATCCTAAGTCTTGGGGAGGGGAATATAGATGTCCTATTTGTGGCTGAGCATTCCGCTGACACTTTTACCAGTAGTGAGTTTCTTTTTAACCACCATCCACTACGAAGAAGCTTCTCTGATGCAGACTGAGAGCTGCACTAATCTATGGGTATAGATATGAACTTAGAGGACAGTTTGATAATATGTCCACTTAGCAAAATAATACTAATAGGCTCACCCCTGGGAGGTAACATCCTGGCTGACTCACACAGTGAGAGTATCTTCAGCATGTGCCTCCCTAACCATGGATTCTTGGTCAGATTTACAGTACCAGGCATGGGTTTAATCCTGTGGAGCAAGCCTTACATCCGATCAGAAAGTGGTCAGCTAGCCCCCACTTACCCCTTCCGTTTCCCTACCCTCTCCCCACTTAGACCTCCCTCCCTTTTCCCCTTCATATCTGTTGGTCTGAACATTCTTTAACATTTGAATCAGTGCTTATAATTCATGAAAACTTTCACAGAAATCTAGATTTCTGGATTTTCTTGCAATGGAGAACACAGGCCAAGCTGTCCCATGGCCAGGAAGAACTGGCTCTAAGAACAGGCCAAGTGATCTTTGCCACTGACCATAGCTCCCCACTCCCGCTCAGAGAGGCTTCATGTGCACCTGACTGATCTGTCTCAGCAACTTTACCTTCTAGTCAGGTGATGATTACATTGTACATTGGTAACACGTGATGTGTTTCACACACATACTGCTAGCAACACAAGCTTTGCTGCCCAGTACGGAGTTCATGTTTCCTTGTTACTTTCTATCTAAACCTCTACCTGAGCCATCCATCTTTTTTACACCATTAATGTCGGGAGCTGCTAATAATTGAGCTGTTGGCAGCCTCGGTTACTGAGTTTATGTCATGCAAACCAGTACTTAACCTGCCCATTCAGGAGGAAGGAGTTTTCTGGAGAGCCTCACAATACCTGACCTTGAGGAAACAAAAGGATCCAAGAAGCCTTTGATCTGACCGCTCCCTGACCCTCAGATACAGGTGGGGAAATACAGCAATTGTAACTAATTGAGTTCTGTATAAAAAGACAGGACTGAAATAAATCGAGGCTGGCAGTATTCACTGTGAGCCCTCCCAAGAAGCGTCTTTTCTGTCTCCTTTCCTTTCTTTCAATCCTCACTCCCCCTTTCAGGTACTGTCGTTTTGGCCGGCTGGCACCGGCACATTAAGTCAAAGTGAGTCCCAGAATTAGGAAGAAGCTCTGGGCATAGCATAGTCCTGTGTCTGGCTGATAGAAGATAAATGTTCTGAAATTCAACCCAAAGTCCGCAGCATGACATTTCCTAGGACAATGTGACAAAGATATTTTACAAGGTATCGCCTGAGGTTGGGGTTTTAATCTATAACCAATAAAAGTGCTTAACTACAGATGCACACATACGACTGGATTCACATGTTAAAACATACCCCTCAAGCTTGTGAAACATATTCAGCTGATTATCATCTTGCCTACTGTGGTCATTTGAGAGCTACACGATCTAGATCATCTGAGTGCCAACTACAACACAATGTGATGGAGTCAGATGATAATGCAATGGGATTACTATAATGTTGCGTTCAGCCTGTTTTATCAAAGATTCCAAGCTAGTTGATCACAGAGTTTAATCTGACACTTTTTAAAGTAATCTACTATTCCTTTCAACTGTTTTCCTCTCACTCCTTGACCACCGTGTATATGTACTCAGGAGTCTCTGCTCCTGCTCTTCCAAAATCCTGCTCCATAACATCTAGTGTTCCCATTAAAACTATAGCTTGTGAGTTCCACTGCGTAAGCACAAGACTGATAGAACTTACTCCTTTTTTGGTAAGAATTAAAGATGGCAGAGGAAGGTCGTCACTGTAATGAAGGTTCACCTAGTTTCAATCAGTCACTAACTATATATGAAAATTGCCTTGCTAACATAGAAATATTCTCTGTGGTATCCATTACATGAGACAGAAAATTCCATTGGCCACACGATGATCATCTTCTGTTTCTGTGCTTCAGTTGTTTCTCAACCATCAAATGGGAACAGCACCAAGAGCTCTCACCATGCTGCGCAGACCAAGATCTTTGGCCAACAATAGACATACCTCATATGTTAAAAGCTTTTGTCTTTTTGCCACATTTGCATAAATTGAGATTAATCAGGGGTAGGAAGAATGTGTAATTATGGAAATTACAGCCATGTAGATCTTTTACTTCATTTCAAAAAGCAAATAAGGCTGGGCGTGTTGGCACCCACTGGAGACTGAGGCAGGAGAATTACAAACTTAAGTCCAGCTTCTGTTATATAGCATGATTCTTTCTCAAAAACTAAAACAAAACAAAGCAAAGCAAATAAGAAATTTGGAACTGTTCACATCCTTTACCTTCCAGAGTATAAGAGATCTCACTTTTAAAAAGTTAATTATTCTTTTAAAATTTCATACATATGTGAAATATGTGATCATATTCCCTATTCTCATCTCTTACTCCCTCAAATGACTCCTTCTTTCCCACAGGCCCCCACCTACTTTTATGTCGTGCATGCATGTGTGTGTGTGTGTGTGTGTGTGTGTGTGCTCACATGTCCATACCTTACTGCATTTAATTAGGGTTGCTTGCATGAGAATGGGTGGGGGAGTTATTTATTTGAGCAAGGTCAAGTTACCAATGGCTAAACCACCAAGGAATATAATTCCCCTTCCCCCAGCCAGGGATTACACTTTATGAGGACACACTTTGTGCAGGATGCAGGATAAGAGATATTTTTTCATGCAGAAAACTTCATTTTTAATGCGATTGACATTAAGATGTTTGCACATGCATTTCTAATCTCTGTATATCAGATTATTACTAGTCACAGTT
>NW_008357584.1:815192-825599 GCF_000622305.1 Nannospalax galili | reverse complement strand
TAGCACTCAGGAGGCAGAGGCAGGCAGATCTCTGTGAGTTCAAGGCCAGCCTGGTCTACATAGTGAGTTCCAGGACAGCTGGGGCTACAGGGAGACCCTGTCTCAAAAAGACAAAAAAAAAAAAACCCAACAACAACAACAAAAATCTTATATAAGCACACACTGGCCTGTGTAACAGTCACAGGCTGTTTGTAAAGTAGAATTGCTCAGTAATTACCTAGCACCCTATGGGGCTTCTGTGTTGTGGCGTATTCTATGAAACGAACATACCATGTCTTCAATACAGACTATTAACGAAATGCATAGAATTGCCAGAAGAAAAAAAAAAAATGTATCAGGGCTGCCACCTTGTGGCTTTGTGTGTTATGTCATTTCTCCCCAGAAACCAAACTTTTCATACTGTAACCATTTTTTACTGACAATGTCTGAGAATATTCTATGTCTTCCCGTAGAATTATTTTAAATTATCCAGTGTGTTTCTTAGCACCCTTTACTGGCTAGGAAGGGCTTGAAATCAAGCCAGAACTCACAAAATATCTAACTCATATAGTATTTAACTCACGTGTTACACGTGTTCAGTATCAGTGTAAAATTGCAATAAAACTTTATGCTTAAATTAGTAGATATGCCAAATAATTTATGAATTATTCAGAAATACATTTTCTTATTAAAATGTAAATTAAAGAATTTTCAGAAGTTTTTTTTTCCTTTGCTTATATTCTATATTTCTAACCCTTTTTAATATTTTTATTGGTTTGGGAATTTCATGCAATGTATTTTGATCACATTCAGACCCCTCCCCGCCTACATCCCACCTTTCTGCCCCTTCCCTTGCTTCATGTCTTCTATCATTATTTGACTTTTTTTTAAAGGCCTATCAATTCTAATCTGTGTTTTCAGAATGCTCTTGGCAGTGAGTCTATCCCCTGGAGTCAGGCCAACCTACCAGGCAACACACAAGCAAGGAAAACTGACTCCTCCTCTCCCAGCAGTTATTTGTTGCCAGTAGACTCTCAGCTAGGCCTGGGGCTTCTTGCCAACCTTCCCCCATCCATGCTGAGTTTTTGACTGGCTTGAGTTTGCACAGCTTTGTGCATGATATCATAAGCACTGTGGGTTCATATGTACAACTACCCTGTGGTTTCCAGACAATACAGTTTCCTTGCATTCATCCAACACCTCTGGTTATTGCAACCTTTTCCCCCCTCTTCCACAATGATCCTTGAAGTCCCATTTAGGGCTGAGTGCTTCATACTCTGCTATTCTCTGCATGTTGATCAGTTGTGGGTCTCTTGCTAATCACCATCTGCTGCAAGAAGACACTTCTTGGTGAGAGGTGAGAGATGCACTAATTTATGAATATGGACAATAAGTCACTAGGAATCTGTTTAATACTATGTCTATCTAGCAGAGTACTAGTAGTAGAATATCCTTTATGGCCTGTGACCTGTCTAGCCACAAGTTCTTGACCCTGACAACAGTGTCAGGTATGGAATCCATCTTGTGAAATGGGCCTTAAATTAATGCAGAAGATGATTGGTTACTCCTGCAACATTTGTGCCACTGTTGCATCAGTGGGCATATTCTGCTAAGTCCGTTGTTATTGTAGTTCACAGGGTTCACAGCTGGGTAAGGTTGATGATTACCTTTCTCTGTCAGTAACATGGATAGCACCTTCTAGTACTATGAAAGCCAGTCAGCTGAGATGATGCTTCTAGGTCAGTACCAGCTTCATTTCTTCTGGTTTGTTCTACAACTTAGGCAGGTTGTTTTTTCAGCAATAGGGTCTTACTATCGAGTTCTGATGGGTAGCCAAGTGCAACAGCAACAGCCAGTACTGTTTGAACTCTATGTAATCTCCCTGATCAACAGCTCCGAAAGAGGGAGTCCCTTCCTAGCATGCAATAGGGTCTTACTATCGAGTTCTGATGGGTAGCCAAGTGCAACAGCAACTGCCAGTACTGTTTGAAGTCTATGTAATCTCCCTGATCAACAGCTCCAAAAGAGGGAGTCCCTTCCTAGCACTGGGCTTTTCATTTGCCAGCCTATAGGATCTATTATGTCCAATGAACCCCTGTTATAGGGTAACAACATTTAAACTCTTTTAAGAAATATTTCATTATTTTATTTGATGTGTATGAGTGTGTTGCCTGCATGTATTAAGTGCACCCATGTCATGCAATGCCCACAAAGGTCAGAAGAGGATGTCAGATTCCCTGGAACTGAAGTTACATTACAGACAGTTGTTAGTTGCCATGTGGGTGCTGGGAACCAAACCAGGGTCCTCTGCAAGAATACTCAGTGCTCTTAACTGCTGTGCCATTTCTCCAGCCCTTAACTCTTTTATTTTGCATGTGTATATTTTGAAAGAAACTTCTAGAGTAGACTTCCATATGACTTTTCGAAAAGGCCTTTAGTGTTAGTTATCCCTCCTCTTACTCCCTCTTCTACCTCGCCCACTCACTAAACAGATCCTATGCATTATGCCCCTTTCTGCATTTATATCACTGCATTCTATCTCCTCTCCACAAACACTCCTCATTGGCCCTTACTAATTTCCTGACATCTAAAGATTTTCCAGTTGAAACATATCTATCTAAAGAGTCAAAGCTAACATCCACTTATGAGAGAGAACATGTGTGGTTTATCTGTCTGGGTCTGGGTTACCTCTTTTAGGATGATTGTTTTCAGTTCTATTCATTTAGCTGTGAATTTCATCATTTTGATTTCTTAAGAGCTGAATAATATTCCACTGTATAAATATGCTATACTTTCATTACTCATATTTCCTGGATGTTATGAACAGAGCAGCATGAACATAGTGAACAGGTTTCTGTGTAGTAGGATATAGAGCCCTTGGGTATACGTCCAAGAATGATATGGCTGGATCTTGTAGGAGATCTACCTTGAGCTTTTGAAGGAATCTTCACACTAATTTATTTTTCTTTTCTTTCTTTCTTTCTTTCTTTCTTTCTTCTTCTTCTTTCTTCTTTTTCTTCTTCCTTTTTTTTAAGATTTATTTTATTTTAAAATTAATAGGTTCACATCTCAGCACCCACATGGCAGCTAACAACTGTCCATAACTCAAGTTCCAGGGAATCCAACAGCCTCTTCTGTCCTCCGTGGGCATTTCACAGCATGGGTGCACTTACCTACATGCAGGCAATATATGCATACACATAAAATAAAAATAATTTAAATTTTTTTTTAGTTAAGATGGATGTGTGTGCCTGCATGTGGGCATGTGCAATACCCACAGGGGCCAGAAGAGGCCATCAAATCCCCTGAAACTAGAGTTACAGTTGGGTGTGAGCCACCAGATGTGGGTAATGGGAACCGAACTTGGGTCCCTCTGGAAGAGCAGTTAAGCTCTTAACCACTGACCCACTCTCTCCAGCTCCCTACAGTAATTTCCATAGTGGCTGCACCAATTCGCACTGCCACTAGCAATGAATTAACTGCTCCTTTTCCCCCACATCCTCACTAGCATCTGTCCTAGCTTGGTTTTTTGGCTCTTAGCCATTCTCACTGGGGTAAGATGAAATTCCAAAGTACTTTTAATTGGCATTTCCCTAGTGGCTAAAGATATTGAACATTAAAAAAAAATAAGTATTTCTCAACCATTTCAGTTTCATCATTTGAGAACTTTCTGTTTAGTTCTTTGCTCCAAATCTTAATTGGATTGTTTGGGTTTTTTATTACTTTTTAGTTTTGATGTTTAGGTTTTAAAGTCCTTTGTAAATTCTAGATTACCAACCTTCTGTCAGATGTAGAGCTGGTAAAGATTTTTTTCCCATTGTTTAGGTTGCCTTTTCACACAAATAATAGGGTCTTTTGCTGTACAGAAGCTTTTTAGTTTCATGCGGACCTATTTGTCAATTGTTGGTCTTTATACCTGCACTATTACGATCCTGTTCAGAAAGTCCTTCTCTGTGCCTATGAGTTCTTGTGTATTCCCTACTTTCGCCTCTATCAAATTCAGGGTTTCAGGTCTTATGTTGTGATCCTTGATCTATTTGGAATTGAGGTTTGTGCAGGGTAAGAAATAGGGATTAAAAGAAAGAAAGAAATAGGGATCTAGTTTCATATTTCTAAATGTAGCTATCCAGTTTAGCCATCACCATTTGTTGAACATGTTATCTCTTCTTCAATGTTTTTGTACAAAATATCTATCCAGTGTGTTTGGCCTCTGCCAAAAATCAGGTGAATGTAAGTGTATGGACTTAAATCTGGGTTCTCAATTCTAGTCCATGGATCAATGTGTCTGCTTTTATGCCAGTACCATGCTGTTTTTATTACTATAGCTCTGTAATTTAATTTGAAATCAGGGACAGTAATGCCTCCAGCATTTCTTTTATTAACGATTGTTTTGGCCATCTTGGGTTTTTGTGTTTCCATAAGAAATTTGAGATCATTTTTTAAATTTATATAAACCATTGTGTAGGGATTTTAGTGGGGATTGCATTGATCTGTAGATCACTTTTGCAGGATGGCCATTTTCACAATATTGATCCTGCTAATCAATGACCATGGGAGGTCTCTCCATTTTTTGGTGTCTTCTTCAATTTCTTCCTTAATGTCTTAAACTTTTTAAAATACAGGTACTTCAGTTCCTTGGTTAGGTCTATTTCAAGATATTTTATGGGGTTTTTAGTCTGTCATGAATGGAATCATTTGCCAGATTTCTTTCTCAGTATATTTATTGTTGATATATAGGAAGGCTACTGGTGTGTGTGTGTGTGTGTGTGTGTGTGTGTGTAATTCTGTATCCTGCTACTTTGCTGCATGTGTTTATCAGTTTTAGAGTCCTTTATATGTAGAATCTTATCACCTGCAAATAAAGATACTTTGATTTCTTCCTTTCCAATTTGCATCCCCTTTATCTCCCTCATTTGTCTTATTGCTCTGGCTAAGACTTCAAGCACTATATTGAACAGGAATGGAGAGTGGACATCCTTGTCTTGTTCCTGATTTTAGTGGGAATGCTTTCAGTTTTTCTCCATTTAGTATGATGTTAGCCTGTGGACTTGTTGTATATTGCCTTTATGTTGTTGAGATAAGTTCCACATATCCCTAGACCCTCCATGACTTTTATCATGAATATATGTTGGATATTGTCACCAAAAGCCTCTTCTGCATCTAATGAGATGATCATGTAGTTTTTGTCATTGAGTCTGTTTATGTGGTAGATTACATTTATTGATTTTTGTATGTTGAATGATCCCTGAATCTCTGGAATGAAGCCAACTTAACCATGGTAGATAATCTTTCTGAAGTGTTCCTGCATTCAGTCTGCATATATTGAGAATTTTTGCATATTCATCAGAGACAATGACCTATAATTTTCTCTTTTTGTTGGGTCTTTGATTTGGTATCAGAATAATACTGGCTTCATAGAAATTATTTGGGAGGGTTCCTTCCTTTCCTATTTTATGGAGTAATTTGAGGAGTATTGATATTAATTCATCTTCAAAGGTCTGACAGAATTCTTTGCTGAATCCAACTGGTCTTGGGACTCCTTTTAGTTGGGAGATTGTAAATTATTACATTTATTTCATTGATTGTCATGGGTCTGATTAAATTATTATGTCATCTTGATTTAACTTTGGTAGGCCATATATAGAGAGAAATTTATCCATTTCTTTACGATTTTCCAGTTGAGTGCAATATAGGCTTTGTTTTGTTATGTTTGGAGGGGAGCAGGGTCTTTCTGCAGCTCCAGCTGGCTTGTAACTCACAATGTAGACCAGACTGGCCCTGATCTCAGAGATCGGCCTGCACCTGACTCTTGAGTGCTGAGATTAATGATATGTACCACCATGCACATCCCAGAATATAGATTTTTAAAGTAAATCCTTATGATTTTCTGAATGTCCTCGGGGTCTATTGTAATGTTTCTTATTCCATCTCTGAGTTATTAATTAGGGTTCTCTCTCTTTCTAATAGCCAATTTGATTAAAGGCTTGTCAATCTTATCAATCTTTTCAAAGAGCTAACTTTCGGTTTTGTTGATTCTTTGTATTGCTTTCTTCATTTCCATTTCATTAATTTTGGCCCTGATTTTTTAAGAAATATTTTTTTATGTGTATGAGTATATTGCTTGCATGTATGTAAGTACACCCATGTCCTGTGATGCCCACAGAGGTCAGAAGAGGGCATCGAATCCCCTGGAACTGGAGTTATGGACAGCTGCTAGCCACCACTGTGTGGGTGCTGGGAATTGAACCCAGTTCCACTGCAAGAGCAGCCAGTGCTCTTAACTGCTAAGCCATCTCTCCAGTCCCTTCAGTCTTGATTTTATTTATCCCTTCCCATGTACTCTTTAGGTGTTACTTGTTCTTGGCCTTCCAAGGCCTTCAGGTACATCATTAAGTTATTACACTAGATGTCTCTAATTTTCTGAAGTAGGTATTTAGTGCTACATACTTTCTTAGGATTACCTTCGTTGTGTCTCATGGATTTTGGTATGCCATATCTTCATTTCCACTCAATTCTAAGAAACATTTAATTGCCCTTCTTGATTTCTCCCTTGATCCAATTTTCATTCAGTGGTGTGTTGCTTAATTTCCATATGTACTTTTTCTCATTTCTATTATTGATATGCAGATCTCTGAGATCTGGTGTACATAGAGAATTCTAGGCCAACTGTGACTACAGGAAGACCCTGTCTCAAAAAAAAACCTAATTTTTTTCTTTGCCTTTGGCCTAGGTTTGATCTTTTTACAATATCCCAGAGGCCTTGCATATTCTGTGCCTGGGTCATTTTAAATTTGACATTTCTGTGACTGAATAATCCATTTCCTCAACCTTGTTTTCAAGATCTGATATTCTCTCTTCCATTTGATCTAATCTATTTTTGAGCCTTTCCTCTGAGCTGTTTTTGCTGTTGCTTTTTGTTTTGTTTTGTTTTTTGACTTCCTGAATTTTTCATTTCAAGTATCGCGTTTTGGCGATACTATCTCTTTATCGAATTCTAATTCCATGTCTTGGATTCTTTTAGTTTGTTTATTCAACTGTTTGTATTTTCATGATCTTCATTCAGTCTTTTATTTATAACCTCTTTGAGTTCCTTGAACATATTTAAAATTACTATCTTGAAATCATTGTCTTGTACGTCAGCTAGATTGCCTTTCTCTGGAAACATTGTATTGGGGGTGCTAATTTTGGGAGGGGACATACTGTTTTGGTTATTCATGTTTGTATTTTGGGGATGAGACCCAGACATCTGGAGTTGTGTGAATGTGGTGTTTCTTGGTATGGGTAGCTGATCTTGTCTTTGTTGAGTGTGTGTTTGTATCTTTGCTGTTACCCCAACTTGTCAGGTTGTGGCCCAGCTGAGTGGAGCTTGCTGTTCAGTCTCAGAGCCACTTCCATTGATGTGTGAATGGGGTATAAAAAGTGGTCTCTGTTCAACTAGGGATAAGTGTAACTTCTACGTGTGAGGTTCCAGGACAGACTTCATATAGACTTAGAGCAGCAGGGTAGGCTGGGTGACTGCTGTCTGGGAGAATTCACAGGTCTGAGGTATGCACAAAGCTTCACAACTTGAGCAGGCCTAGGAGCTGAGATGGCAGAGGCAGAATGCTGGGGTTGGGAACTCACTAGTCTGAGGGAACTTACAGGTCTGGGACATGCACTGAGTTCTTTCATCCCAGCAGCTCGGGAGCTTGGATGGTGGACACCAAGGACTGGAGTTGGGGAACTCACCAGTCTGAGCTATTTTTAACCCTTTGAAAGATCATATGGAGTAGGAAGTTTCTAAAACTCTGGAATCTACAGTTAAACATTCCCCTTCTATTACTTATCATTAGCCATGTGACCTTGGGCTTGCAGCATAATCCCTCTCTGTATATCACTTTATTTAACCATAAGATGTGGATGAACTCAATAGAATGTATCTCCAGGACTGTAGCTTTCAGGGCAGTCCTTGGCATGTAGAAGGGTGTATGTGTGGGGTTGGGGGGGTTGTCTATAACTGATAAACCTCATTCTGGGAACCAAAATTATGATGCATGAGCCAAATTAGCTTTATTGCTAGAAACCAATGTGTTCCCCATTTCTTTCCTGCATTCAGGTCCTGCCTCCCCAGCTTCTATGCTTCTTCCTTCTACCATGTCTTGACTGATAGTAGCTGTTAAAGGGCTTTTTTTTTTTGGCTTGAGATGAAGGTCCTTCAATTGGCAGAAGCAAGGTGTCATGTTGCCACACACCTGTATTGGATAGCATTAGTTGTCAACTTGACACAACTGGGTAAAGGTAGCCTCAATTAGAAAATTGCCTCCAATGGACTGGCCATGTCTGTGGGGCATTTTCTTGATTGTTGAGTGATGTGGCAGGACCCAGCCCACTGTGGGCAATGCCACCTCAGACAGGTCAATTTGTATTGTATAAGAAAGCAGGCTGAGTGTTGGTCAGGGGAGCAAGCCAGTAAGCAGCTATCCTCTATGGTCTGTGCTCCCAGTTCCTGCCCTGAGTTCCTACCTTGGGCTCCCTCGGTGGGTGATGAACCATGAGCTGGGAGATGCAAGCCAAATAAACCCTTTCCTCCCCAAGTTGGTAGCGGTCAGAGTGTTTTGTCACAGCAATTGTCACCAGAATTCACTGTATACCTCTTACTTGCTTTTCTTTTTTTTTTTTTTTTTTTTTTTTTTTTTTTTTTTCTTCTTATTTTTCTTATCCCTGTTGTCCCCAGCCGGCCTAGAACTCCCTATATAGACCAAACTGGACTTGATCTCAGAGATCCACCTGCCTCTGCCTCCCAAGTACTGGGATTAAAGGCATGTGCCACCACACCTAGCACGTAGTCTCATTTTTTAGTTTTTTTGTTGTTGCTGCTGCTACTCTAGTCCTTCTATTATAAATCAGACAGGTGAGTTAATGAAGAAAGGCCACCTCTCAACCTTGACACGGACTCTCACATCAGTGCTTCCCAAAGACCCTAAGATGTGGGCTTGAAGCCATGACACAATGGAATCCGAACATATCACTCTTGAAGAAAGGGAGTCTATGTTATACACAGGAAAGAACTGAATAGCTGATGACCAGAGGGTGGGTTTGGGGATTTGGGGGAGGGGGGTCCTTAAATACTTCATTTTCTGTTCTGGTACGTGCCCTTTCAGGCCCCGGGGAACTAAGTGTGGCCACTTTTGGAAAGTGAATGAAAAGGACCTGACATTTTGGAGAAGCCTCATGTCTCAGCCCACGGTTCACCACTTTCTCATTCTCGTTGACGGTGGGAGTGCAGAAACTGTGTTTGGGTCTCCCTGGGCCCCAGAGTGCTTATAAATTCCTCAACAATGAGCAGAGCTCTCCACAAACCAAGATGGGCACATGGTCTGAATAAAAACTAACTTTGGTAGTGTGATGCACTGAAGTAGGATGAACTCACCTGACCTGTGTCATGGCAGAAATGATGGGCTCCACTGTAATTCCAAGATGGTACTCTGCTCTCCCGGTTCTGGCTCCCTACAGTAGGCAAGAGGAACCTTTCTCTTAGTCTCTCAATGCCAGCAATGCAAGAACAGAGAAGACCACCACTAGGGAGCTAGAGTCAATTGCAGGGGTCCTTTCCCGCACGCAGCCCGATGGGGGCCGAGGAGGGGGAGTGCGCTGCCATCCTAACCCTCTGTTTCCGAGGCACCACCAAGGAGGCAGGGAGTCTTCTCTAGCAGGAGGTCATTTATTATTAAGGCTGAATAATATTTAAAGGCAAAAACCAGAAGCATAGCATAGGCGGGGAGGCCAGCATCCAATCAGCTCAGAGGTCACATATTAGCACACAGGCCCTTTTCATAGCATAACTCAGTGTTCACAAGGTGATCATGCATCCTTCACTGGCTGAGCTACAATCAGTATTACTTTTTCTTGTTGTGTGCCAAGCTGGCTAGCTGGCTCCGCCTTCACCTGAGCTGTTCACCACCATCTTATTACCGTACCTCCACATATCCCCTTTTTGTTTTGTTTTAAGGCCGGACTGACTTTATTTCATGGGTTACCCATCTCATAGGCAGCTCGCTGAGGAGAGATGGCTATCTCCTTTCTCTAATCTTATGTATTTTTGTCTGTCTTAGGTTGTGTCACCTCTGATCAAGACTTGCCCGTTATTGGACCATGCACCTGGCCATGTGCATGTCCCGTCTTAGGAGTACTTGTCATGGGATGTTTTACCCATCTTTGGCTAAAAATGTGTCATGATTAAGGGCAGCCGTGTGGGTAATGCCAGCCTGTGACAGTCTTAGTCTCTGCCTAACTCGGTTAGCCAAGCATGGGCAACCGGAGGGGGTCCTGGGGAAGTCCGTAATCATGAAGAGGTAGGCTGTGGCAGTTTCAAGGGTGCTCTGTCACCGAATTATCTGGTAAAGACACTTAAAGATAAGCATTATCAAGAGAAACAAAGCAAGTCATGGC
>NW_008357584.1:766296-815110 GCF_000622305.1 Nannospalax galili | reverse complement strand
GGAACTGGGTCCTTTACTTTAGATGGATACAAATAAAGAGAGGAATTTTTTTTTTTTTAATGAACTATTGTCCATGGACCATCATGCTAGTCAGTCAGATCCTGGCCTACCCACTTAAGGTTTTTCACAGGCATCCATATGGGGTTTGAATCTCCTGTAGGGTAGACACACCCAAAGCCTTGACCCATGGTTAGCAATGGATCTGGGCTTTTCATTGCCCGGTGATGGGATCCTTTTACCTTACCCGTACCTCAGGTCTGTGCTCCTGTCGTCCCCAATGCTTTTGAAACTGGGATTTTAATTGATTCTTTTTGAAAATTAAGAACATTAATAGTGAATAAGGCCATACCCAATT
Organism: Nannospalax galili; assembly: GCF_000622305.1. Lineage (NCBI taxonomy): Eukaryota > Metazoa > Chordata > Mammalia > Rodentia > Spalacidae > Nannospalax > Nannospalax galili. The sequence goes on along the minus strand of NW_008357584.1, from coordinate 814,755 downwards.
GTTGGTGGGGGCTTATTTTGTTTGTTTTTGTAATTGAATTTTTAGGTTTTGATGGTTGTGTTTTATAATGGCTTGACCTTGGGGATTGTAGGGAATTTTTGTATTGTGTTGAATTTTTCAAAGTGAGAAGAAATTTTGTAAATTTTTATTCACAAAACATGGTTTATTATTAGTCTTAATTTTGGGGGGCAATCCCAACATAGCAAAGCACTGGAGAAAATGAGACTGAGCATGTTTAGACTTTTTTCCTGTATGAGCGGTAGCCCAACAGGCATGTGAGAATGTGTCAATGGATATAAAAATATACTTAAGCTTTTCAAAAGGAGCATAGTGTGTGACATTCGTTTGTCATAAGGAATTGGGCTTGAGTCCCCTGGGGTTTACCCCTGGCTGTTGCAGAGGCGGGACATGTACACAATAAGCCATCTTGTCTGCCTGTGCATTGCCTTGGGATAAAAGCCCAGGCAATCTTTGGTGCCCCTTAAAATGCTGTAAGAAAATAGGGGCTTTTTTTTTTTTTTTTAAAGGAGTGTACCAGTGGCCATGAGTTTTTTGAATTGAGTTTTTTTGGTTTTTCACATTTGTCTCTGGGTATAATATCAGTGCAACTCCAAATGTGTCCCTGTTAGTGAAAACATTATAGGCTTTTACTAACGGCTCCCTTGGTCCGGGATTTGACGAGTGTTGCTGCCTGCAGGGTTGTAGCACTCGGGGCGGGGTGGTTCCCTGGCCACCCACCGAACTGAAGGGGCAGGGCCCCTCCCAAAGCCATCTCCCCCGCACCCCCGGGGCTCAAAGGTCTTTGTTTTTGGTTTTTTTTTTTGCAAATGTGCCCGGCGGCAGCCACCACACTGTGGGTCCCCAGCTTTTCTGCGGGCCCCTGACTCCTGCCCGTCACTGTCGTGTGAGCCCCTGACTCCTGCTGGTTGCTGTTGCATGAGCCCCTGACTCACACACGCGTTAGACTCCTTGGTCCGTGTTTCAAGACAGGTCAGGTGGGTGGCCGATATTGCCGCTGACCCGTGCGCTCAGCTCGGCCCTGCCTCAGCTTTCGTGCAAGCTCCCCTTTCCTTTTGCAAGTTGAGGGGAGGGAGGTGTTTCTGGGCAGAAAGTGCCCTTAAAGGCGGCCATTGTGGGATAGAACTCTAGCGGGGGTTCCACCCTGAAGTGTCTCTCCCACTCTCTTGTCAGCTTTTCAACCCTTTTCCAAGTATCCCAGGAGAATAGATTAGCTGTGGGGGCCCATGGGGCCAAGAGAGTCAGTCTCCCAGACCTGGTTGGCTACAGAGTCTGAAATGTCTAGCCCTCGGCTCTTAAGCATATAATGCAATGCCTCCAGGACCGTGCATGCTTTTTAGAAGTTGCGTTACCCATACTAAGGGTATCACTCACCCCGAAAGACCGATTGGCCTCAGTAGGTATCTCTTTCGTTGTTCTCACACGGGGCGCCAGTTGTGGGGGTCCTTCCCCGCACGCAGCATGATGGGGGCCAAGGAGGGATAATGTGCTGCTGTCCTAAACCTCTGTTCCAGAGGCACCACCAAGCAGGCAGGGAGTCTTGTCTAGCAGGAGCTCATTTATTAAGGCTGAACAATATTTAAAGGCAAAAATCACAAGCATAGCATAGACAGGGAGGCCAGCATCCAATCAGCTCAGAGGTCACATATTAGCACAGAGGCCCTTCTCATAGCATAACTCAGTGTTCATGAGGTGATCATGCGTATTACTTTTTCTTATCATTGTGTGCCAAGCTGGCTAGCTGGCTCCGCCTTCACCTAAGCTGCTCAGCGCCATCTTATTACCGTACCTCCACAGTCAATGTCTGGCTAACCTTGGGCGCACCACTTACTAATGAACTGCCTGTTCTGTCTGGCAAATCATATAAAACAATGTTCAAAGTGTTGACTGAGCTTTCACTGGAGCTGTCAACCCAAACTCTTACACATGGCTGTGCTTCCTTCCACATTCAGCAGAAGCCAAATCACAGGAGTCAAACAGCATCACTTCCACTATATTCCCTTGGCCAACCTATGGGGAACTAGACTGCTTCTCCAGAGTAGCAAGGATTGGGGGTGGAAAGCAGGAACACTGGCATGGTCATTTTTACAAGGTAAAAACTTTGCTTTCAGACAGAATCTCACTATGTAGCCCTGGCTGACCAAGAACTCGCTACACAGGCCAGGCTTGTCTTGAACTCAAAGAGTCCCACTTGTCTCTGCCACCACAGGAATGTAAAACCTGCCACAGTTGCAGTCAAGGTTGGGTGAGTTGACACAATGAAGTACTTAGGGCATGTTCTGGATAGTAACGCCTTCTCCTTGTCCATGGTAGAGACATGTGCCAACTGCCCACTTGCACTGTTTCTTCATAGTGGCTTCCCAACCATGTAGGTCTTCTCCATGGTGGACCCTTTTATCACAGACTCAAGACAAAATTAAAGTAATGTCAAAAACAGGAGGGCTTAAAGAGCATTCTGGCTCTGTGGCCTCCACCAGTCACACCAATGGTCTGACAAGTAAATTTCCCAGGAAAAGTGAGGTGTTGTCTTCCCAATGGGGAATCTATCAGGCTTAGGGTTAGCTCTTTTTTATATTGTCCCTGTAAAGACGTAAGAAGCTTTGAGGGCTTATGTCACCTACAATAATCTACCTACAAAGGCACAGTAGTACCTTTCTAGCAAAAGATCTGCAAGAGCATCAAGCTGTTTAAAAACAGTGGGAGGCTTGCTTTCATTTTTAAAAAATAAATTATAACAATAAAGGCACATAGTACCTATACTGAGAGTAGATATTAAGGCAAAGTGAAGCAAACTTCTGATGGGCAGGTCAGCACAATGCTCACAAGACTGAAATGGCAGGATGTTAGCTAGGAATCCTTTAGTTTATAGATGCTGAAAGGACTGTCAAGAAGTTTGTGTGAATTGGATAGCACATCAGGATGGTCTAGAAAAACAGGGCTAATATATAAGCTGTGACTCACAAGCCACTGACCTTAGTGGCTAACTTTCTTCAGTCCTTCCTTTAAAGTTGCAAGTTCTTGTAACAAGAACCTTGTGTGTAATTTGAAATCCATCAAGTTGTGGCTATTATGAGCAAAACCTTCAGGGGTTTTTTTGTTTTGTTTTTTTTAATTTGGATATGAGTATCTTCCCCAAAGGCTAATGTGTTGAAGGCTTGGTCCTCAGCTGGCACACACAATCAGTGACAGGTGACTGGATCTTGAAGGGCCTAGTGAAATCAAGGGATTAGCCACTGATGGATAGATACCTAATTTGATGGCATTACTGAAAGATGGTATAAAGTTTTAAGGTGAGGGCTGGTTGGAGAAAGTAGGTCACTGGGGATATATTCTCAGAAGCTGGATTCTGTCCCAGGTTCCTTCCTTGTACTAAGACCCCTTCCTTATCCTCTCCATTTTCCCACTGCCATGCAGTGAGCAGTTGTGAAGCACCATGTTCTTCTTCCCCGATGTTCTGCATCACCCTAGGCTGAGAAATGATGCAGCCGGCCAACAATGGACTGTGACCTCTCAAACTATGAGCAAATCTTTAAGTTGTTTTCTTGGGTAGGTGGCAGGGGAACAAAGGCTATCTCACACAGTTGTTGATATGAAGTTGGCTTAACTATCTCTATGTATGAAACTTCTGGGTGGGATCTGAATATGTAACATCTTAGTCACTAAAGTTAAAAATCTGAAGCCTAACTCCACACCCTCAAAAACTGGCCGTGTGCTTTATGTCACACGTTTATCCTGCCTGGACACTGTGTAATCATGACCAACCAAGTTCTCAAGGCTCCAAAGCAATGGCATTTGCAATGCCACACAGCTGGGCTGAGTAAACTTTAACAGGACATTGGTGTAGAGTCAAATCACACCAGGTTTAATTACCTCAGACACCTAGAAATACAAGATAGGCATTTGGTCACTCAGTGTTAAGGGTACATCTTCAGTTTCTTGTAGACCTTTATAAATTGTAGATCACGGCCTATAGTTGGTTTCAACACCTCATTTTTCAACCTACCAGCAAAATTCCTGGCCTGCTTTTTTGCATCAAACATTCTTTCTCAGGCAGTCTCACTACACAGCCCAGGCAAGCCTTGAGCTCCAGATGCTCCAGCCTCCCCAGTGCTGAGATGGGAGGCATGCACCAATCTGACACCAAGAATTCTTGCAGCAATTGTAACCCTTTCCAAAGATTTTAACAATTAAATTTACCTATTTTATATATTTTGACATATTGTCCTAAAAGTATCACTAAGCATTCAAATGAATTATCTTCTGCCTTCTCTTTCCAGGAGATAGTTCCCATGTCCCCAACCATATGCATCAGAAATGCTTAGCTTGGACAATTCCTCTGGAATTAGCACCAAAAAAAAAAAAGAAAAAAAGAAAGAAAGTGAGATATATATTCATGGATAAATTGCTAGGCTGCAGCAACAAAAGTCTCAAAGAAAAAAAGAAAGAAAGAAAGAAAGAAAGAAAGAAAGAAAGAAAGAAAGAAAGAAAGAAAGAAAGAAAGAAAGAAAGAAAGAAAGAAAAATGACCATGGTCCAAAGCCCACCACTTCTTTTTATAAATGAAGTTTTAATAGAACATAGCTATATGAATTGGGTTACATACTATTTTTGTACATCAGCATTAACAGTTCCATAGAGACCCACAAAAATAGTATCTGACTATACCTGAAGTTTAACCCCAGCTCTACAAGTCATTATTAACTCAATATAAAAAAGAAAAACTGAACTCCTATCCTATAAAGCAGAACCGTCATGAATTCCCTCAAAGGATTCACATTCCCGTTCACCTAGTCAGCTATTAGGAATGTAGGCAGAACTGAGAGGCTCACACTCAAACGACACAAGGCCCAAGGGGAGACCACAAAGTAGCTTTTCCAGGGGAGTGCTGAGTTCCTGCAAACATTGGAATACTCCCTGTGGGCTGCAGAGGTGACTCAGTGGCTAAGAGCACTGGCTAGTCAATAGTCTTATACTTTATACCCATTTGTACACCATGATTACAGAGTTACGAGGTAGAAGGTGGTGCTAGTGATTTAACCCAATGTCTCAGGTGTTCTACCACTGGTTTACCGAACCTGGTAGGGCAATTTTTATTAGAGTGAACATACAAAAATGCAAAGTTTCTGAGGTGTGGTTCACACCTATAATCCCAGCTTGGGAGTCTAAAATAAGATGATTGCTTTTGAGTTCAAGGCTACAGTGATAACTATTCAGAACATTACCACCTAATAAGTTATAAGGTAAAGAGCAAGGGATTTCCTTACTTAATGAAACTTTTCTTTTTGTCTAGGTAGATATTTCTCTTTAAAGTTCAAGGACTCCCATGGCAACAGGGGAGATGTTCTATGTGCTGTTTAAAAGGCAGCTGTATGGAAGCTTTGGGATGGAAGAGTATACATGTCTACACAAGATGGTTTGACTATCGTAAAAATTAAAATAAATTTCTTCAAACCAAAATTTTAAAAAAGCACTGGCTAGTCTTGCAGAGGACCCAGGATGAGTCTCAGCACCCAGATGGTGGCTAACAACCATCTATTACTCCAATTCCATGGGATTTGACATGGAGTCTAGCCTCCGTGGGTTTGCACACATGTGGTACACTTGCATACATGCAAGCAAAACATTTACACATATAAAATAAAAATAAAAATTTAAAAATACATAAAATGGGGCTGGAAAGATGGCTCTGCAGTTAAGAGCACTGGCTGCTCTTGCAGAGGATCTGGGTTTGGTTCCCAGCACCTACATGGCAGCTAACAACTGTCTGTAACTCCGGTTCCAGGGGATTTGACACCTTCTTCTAACTTCCGTGGGCACTGCACAACACAGGTACACTTACACACATCAGGCAATACACTCATACACAAAAATAAAAATAATAAAAATAAAATATTTTTTAAAGTCTATGTAAAAATTAAAAAGAAGTTCCCCTTCAATGTAGCTCAGTATCTTCCCTACGGTGGTGATACAGCAAAGGCCACTCAATTTCTAGTAACCACTAATGAGACCGTATTGAGCTCCACAACCAGAACACTGTTTTAGATGTAAGACTTTTATTTATTTTTCTTTATGCCCAAGTAAGCCTGAGTGGTTGATGGCAGATTTTCATTATTCTGCTATCTGTCCTCAATGCCCCTATCTTCACAACCAGAAGAGACATTTACTTTTACCCTAGAGTGTAGAGAGTGCCAAAGCTCTGGCAGCTTACTTGTAATGGGTCAGAGTGCGGGCAGAAGGGTCAGTGGCATTGATCCACTTGGGCATCCAGTAATGGGTCAGCCAGTCAGCCCGGCCTGGGTAGTGGCGTTCGAAGATCTGCCGGTAATAATAGCCTTCTTTAGTCTTGGGAGTATTAAAGGGAAACTTTTGGGCTGCCGCTGCCATCATTGTATCATCAACCTGTAAGAATTAGGAACACAACACATTTTTATACTTTTTTGCTCTGATACAAAATGAAATTAAAGTTAAGGCATGACTATAAAGTAACAATGCCCTTTAAATCACCCATCACTGATAAAATGCTAAAACAGCTCTAATACACATAGCCATAGCCACAATAATTTTAAAGAAATACTCATGTGTTGTTCTTGTTGTTTTTTAATCTTTTTGAGACAGGGTCTCCCTGTAGCCCCAGCTGGCCTGAAACTTGCTATGCAGACCAGGCTGGTCTTGAACTCAGAGAGCCCCCTGCCTCTGCCTCCCAAGTGCTTGGATTAAAGGTATGTGCCATCACACCCAGCAATGTTTATTTTTAATACTTGGGGTTGACTGTTTTATTCATTTGTGCCCAGCAGGTATCCAAAAATATGCAAAATGATCAGTGATGATTAGTAAGTCTCCCCTCTCCCTCTTTCTCTTTTGATTCTAGATATTACTTTGTAATTCATCATGTTTCTTAATTCTTATGTTAATTCTTATAAAACAGGTGTTCCTTGTAGGATCTGTGACTCTCTCCTATAGAAACAAGTATTCAGACAAAATACAAAATAGGGATTCCAGCTCTGTCCCTAAACTGTGTTGTTCCAGAAAATGTCTTTTAAGACAGACCTGATGTTCAACATAGTCCTGCAAAATCTTGAACCAGGAGTTCTTGACTGAAGTGATTCCATCACTGAAGGCTTCTTTTGGTCGCCAGAGAATCTCTTTGGGTAGTAGGTTGGAGTCCTCAAACGTCTCTCTCAGGAGATGTTTTTCTATGCCATCCTGACATGGAAATACAAGGCAAGTCAGTGAAAGTCATCAATGTGACCTGGAGCATTCAGTGGTTTTGACTGCAGCGCATTTACCTACTTTTGGAATTCTCATTTCTGGTGGCAGAGACAGGTAATAGGAGGAGAATCGATGGTCCAGAAATGGGACTCTCAGTTCAAGACTTCAGGAAAAAAGAAGAAAATCCATCACACATCCAGTCAGCACCTGGCATTTCCCACAACAGTACCAGACCGAGTAATGCTGAATATAAAGTGATTTTACACAATGTTTCACCTTAGACTTTGTGTTGATACAGACAGATTACTAAGAGCTGCTCTACACTAGTGAGTATACACAAAACCCTTCTCTCAAAATAAATAGAGCATTGGAAACTTCCTGTTTGAGACTATTCCTTCCCTTTCCGTGAAAAGTTAACTGTGTATCTCAAAAAGCAGAAAAGCTAAGGATCACGAGTAACCTGGTCACTAAGCATGTATGTACTTTGCCTAGACCTTTCTGACCCATGAGAGCATCTTTTCTCCTCTCAACAATCATGGTAACTACCGCACTGTAGTTGTATTGTATTATAGCTGTTGTTGTTATAATTAACAGACTAATCAATGAGCATGCAAAATAAGGCCAGGTATGGTGGCACATACTTTTAAATTCCAGCACTCTGGAGGCAGAGGCAGGAGGAGCACTGTGAGTTTGGTCTACACAGCAAGTTCCAGGCTAGCCAGGGCTACTCAGTGAGATCCTCCCAATAAAACAAAAGTAAAGTAAAATAATAAAACGAAATAAATAAGATAAAATAAATAAAAATGTTCTTGAACATTTCATCAAATGCTACATCACCCATGTAGAGTGCTAGCAACTCTAGTCAGGACAGGCAAAAACAGGTAATAACCATGGCTCCAGTCCATTCCCAATTCCCCTATTTAATTACTTCCTAAGTGTGATTAGTAGAAAAAAATAAATATTTAATGTCAGATATTTATTATGTACAGTTAAGGATCTTCAATTCCTTAACATGCCCAGTTAAAATGTGAAAACTTTAGCCAAGAGGAAGTAACTCAAAGCAACATTTTTTTAAACAACCCTATCGAACTCTCTATCTTCATCTTCTCCTTCGGGCCACATATAAGTGGTATGGCAGGTACTCCTCAATACTTGATATGTGGTGCTTGTAACTTACACTTCTCTTTAAAATACTTAAAAATAGTCGCTGTGGCCTTCTGTCTGATTGTTCAGATGTGGCGCAGTGCTGTTTATCTACATTGTGAAGATGGTAAACTCTCTGAGGCATCTGCAGAAGATGATCCTCTCCCCTTCACCATGACAGTACTGGAGCCACACCCCAGCTCTTTTGGTGGTAAGTTGAGATAAAAATATTCTGCAGGGTCTGATAGAGGCCTTGGGGTGGGGTTTGGAGTTAAGAATTGTACAGCTCTTACAGAGGACCCAAGTCAGTTCTTAGCAGCCACAACAGGCAGCTTACAACCTGGATCCAACACTCTTCTGGCCTCTAAGGGTACCTGTATTCAAGTGCACATATCCACATACATACACATAATTAAAAATAAAATAAAACAATTTTTTAAAAACCTTAAAAAAATACTCTGTGACATATCTAACTGAAAAGAAAAAAAAATTAGCAATCTCATTTTTTAAGATTTTTTTTTCTTTCTTCTTTTTGTTTGCTTGTTTTACAACAAAGTGTTCAAAGACGGAGTTACCCATGGGCAGCAGTAGTCCGATCTGCACGGAGAACATCAAACAAATAGAGTTCCTTCAGCAGCCTCTCGCTCTCTTCTTCAGCCTTCTCAGGAGAAGGAGCCTGTTTTACAAACAGAAAGCTGAGTGTCTCTGCTTTGGCACAGAGCATATAACACTTCCATTTTACGTATAACAATGAAAGACTTTCAACAAGGGTCGGGGGCAAGTGACAGCAGAGGCTACCAATGCTCTATGAAACAGGTCTACCCTCCCACCAAGCTGTTGCTATGGGAACAAATAAGATGGATGTCCTGAGCAACAGTAACAGGTCCACAGGAACTAAGAAATAGAAAGATAATTCTTATGTTTATGTTTAAAGAATGAAAGTATTTGATACTATTAAGACTTCTTTCTTTCCTAGACAGACACTATTGAATTTCCTCACACATATATGGAAATATACATACATACCACACACACACACACACATACACACACACACACACACACGCGATACTCAAAAATGCTACTCATAACAGGGACAGAGAATAGTAAACGGTCAAGTAATTCAGACCTTTCATAATTTAGCCTGGACATTCCTTTACTTCAGAGTGCTCACCTTGTGGAAATATATGTAGCCCTGTGTAAGCTCATCTGAGCCCTCTCCTGAGAAGATCACCACGCTATCTGTGTTCTTCCGAATGTATTTAGAAATTAAATACATACCTTTAAATAAAAGAGAAATTAATACTGGTATCAACTTACCTTTCAAAATACCTTTACTTGTGTTTCAGAAACTACACGCTGTAGAGCCATGTTACACTTTGTGTTAATATAAGTAGCTTCCAAAATGGTATCCTAAGTACTTGCTGTGCAATGATTTGGATGTGGTTTGTTCTCCAAAGGTTCGTGTGCTACAGGTGTGGTTCATGCTATGGAGAAGTGAGAGGTGGTGGACCCTCAAGGTCTAGTCAGGGTTTCTTGGGTCCTTAAGAGTCTTGCCTTAGAAGGCACTAAGGCAGGTCTCATGGGATACCAAGTTCATCTTCTGAGAGTAAATGAACCCCTCTGTTCTTTGACCTAATCTGAGGGGGGATCTTCCTCTTACCTGTGTTCCTTGGTACTATCCAGCAGAGTGCCATACTGCTGGATTTCCCACCTCTAAAATTCTGAGTTAAATAAACTTTGTGTTTTGAAAGTTGCCCTCTTTTATATTATATTATAGCAACAGAAACTGGACTATTAGAGGTAGTTTAGTTTGAATTCTTTGTTTTTTCCTACTACCACTCCTCACTTATCAAACCCACATTTGATTAAGAAGGCTCTGGGCAGTATCGAAATTTTTCTACACTACTGTCTCTTCCAATCTTGTTTTTCACTATCACCCTTCTTTTAGACACTTTTTCCTTCCAAATTCTGCCCCTAGTTCATGAATTTCAATAGCACAGATAAACTTAAAAGTGCTTATTTACTATGATGCTTTGGAAAGTGAAATAATGTTGTAATATCCAAGATATTTTATTGTACTCCAAAGTAAGTGAGTTTCAAAAAGACTCTTAGCTATTTTGGATCTTTCTGATTTGGGGTAAACTTCTAATCTCAGGATGTGTCCACCAGATAAAACTAGAATTATTTACAAGACAACAATACCTAGTGATTGTTAAGTTGTGAAATGGAGCAGTTACCAAAACATGAGATACAAACTCCTTAAGGAAAATGAATTGCAGTCTAGACCTATTTCCCCATTTTATAAAGAGCGGTGTTCCCTCACTACTCATTTGCGATTGCTTCTGGAGAACCCCCCCTCCCACCAAATATCCAAATCTACAGATGCCCAACTCCTTATAAAACGGTTTCATATCACATATAACCCACATACTTTCTCCTGAATATAGGCACACTTTGTTTTACTGTACTTGTCTTTACTGTGCCTCAGAGGTATTTCATTTCTTACAAATTAAAACTCTGTGGCATCCTTGCACTGAGAAAGTATACGGGCATCATTTTAAAAGAGCTTGGAGGATCAGTATTATTAGTAATACAATATTCCTAGCCGGGCATGGTGGTGCACGCCTTTAATCCCAGCACTAGGCAGAGGCAAGCGGATCTCTGTGAGTTCCAGGCCAGCCTGGTCTACATAGTAGGTTCAGGCCAACTGGGACTACAGGGAGACCCTGTCTCAAAAAGCCAAAAAATTAAAATAAAATATTCCTAGATTAAGGTACTTAGTAGACCATAGCACAGCATAGACATAACTTTTATATGTACTAGGAAATGAAAATACTTATAACTCACTCATTGAGATACTTGCATTGTTGCAGAGATCTGAACCTATGGTATCTCTGAAGAATACTTTGACCTTAAATCACCCTTGATTACCTACAATAACTAAAACAATGTGATGCAATGGAGGCAGTTGTTACACTGCATTATTCAGAATGACAATAAAGTCTGTATGTGTTCAGTAATGTACAACATTTTTCTCGTTGTTTGCAAGCTTTGATTAGTGGAATTCAAGGATGATGAATCCATGAATACGATGGCCCAACTATACAATGCAAGATACTTTATACCAAGGAATAGAGGGTGGGGGCCAAAATACACATCCAATCTTTGTGGAAGTGGTGATACCATAAACTCCAAATATGTAGTAATCCTCCTGCTTCAGCTTTCTGGGTGTGAGCCACCATGCCTGGCTATGATGGGACAGGTTTGAAGTAAAAATAAACAATTTACATGAAATGTGTATGACAGAACCTAGCATGCTCAGTAAATGTGAGCTGTTATTTCTTAGTCTTATGAAGCACTGTGTTTAGAACTGCAGGTAGAGCAGATCTTGACAATATTCAATGTATAGAAGACCTTGCTATATTTATTTAGTAATCACAATGCCAAAAGCAATTCAAGGAACTCTTAAATTGTCTTAACAACATATTATAATAGTATTAGCAATACAGGAATTTTTCTTCTATTCATATTTACATAATCTCAAGTTGTTGCTTGACATCATATCTCTTAAACCTTCTCAGTATTAAAACTCTTCTCATTCTCAAAAACTATCTTACCTACAGATGCTCGAATTGTTGTAATATCATAAGTTTCCAAGGAAAATATGACTTCATCCAGGGCTTGAATGCCTTCTTCAGAATTAAAAAGGACTTCATGATGCTCACTTCCAATATGATTTGCCACCTGATTATACAAAGAAAAATCCATGTTTCCCTAAGAACTACTCTTGAAAATGAAACAGGACAGTGTCTCCAGACCACCAAAGTAAGAGGCAAAGTAAGAGGTCGCCATATGTAAGTGAGCCACACCTAGCTTGCCTCTCGCTCCCCATTCAACCACAGGAAATAAGTCTCCCATCAGAGGATTCTATGGTCACAATAGATAAAGTATCCAGAGTACAGTCCAACATTTTATTCTATTTAAAACAATTACCAAGATCAGTATGAGAGCAGAAATAAAAATCATCATTAACAACTTGATTTTCATTCTAATAATAAGTTCTAACTACACAATAGGCAGATGGCACCATACCTTTCTGGCAGCCAGTAGGTCGGGGCTGTCTTCCATGCCAATTGCAAATGTCTGCAGTGCATACTGTACTTGGGCTTCTTTGAGTTGCTTCAGCAGGGTGGCAGCAACCAAGCTGGAGTCCAGGCCCCCTACAGCATGGGAAGCGACAGCTTATGGTTATATGTGCCTTCCTTGGAAACAGCAGATACGATTACTCGCCTATTAAACATCGGGACTAGCATTTGATCATAAGATCACCACGTTTTATAAATAGAAATCAACTTTGATAAGTGAAAAAATCTCATGTGTAATCTTTACTGACCCTACTATGGAAACTGTTATCTAAACTGATTTAAAAATAACAACAACAAAGATAATTAATATAAAGGATTCTAAAGAATGTGTACCAACTAACTCTTGCACTAACAAAAACAGATTAAAAACAGGAAGTAGCTAAAGAAAGACCACAGTCGCCCTTATCACCAAAAAAAGGTTGGAATATTCTAAAATGGTGGATTCATACTTAGCCCTGGACAAGTCCTGTGCTTGTTGGGAGACCAAACAATCCTGAGCTAAACTGCCCAGTCTATTTCATGGAAAGTTACCCAACCACTTAACTCCCTATAAAAGATATTTGACTCCTCCTGCTCACTGCTGTTTCCCTGCCCCCACCCCACCCCAGGCAGCCCAGTGGTCTGTTTGCTCTCAAATTAAGCTGCCTATGCCCCGCAAAAAGAAAACACATCCTATAATAAAGCAAAGATAAAATTATAGATCAAGTATTTTACAGTCAAAACCTCAGGAACAGCTATAAATCATTTCATTTAGCCACCCGTGAAACAGCTGTTTTTTTCTTTAAGTTGACCTCACCTGATAAAAGGCAGCCAATCCTTCGGTCTGTCATCAAGCGCTTCTTAACGGCGTTGTCAAAAAGGATTCGCAGGTTGTTCTTCACAGTTTCTATCTCAAAGCCTATCAGCACAGAGAGCAAATAAAGACGCTCCAGAGAAGCTGAGGCTGAGCTAGCTACAGAGAGGAGGCATGCAGTCGCCCATACCACAACAGCCCTCACTCAGGAGGGGCCTCTGCCACCCCCAAAGCAAAGAGGAAAGGAGTCTTAAAACCAAGACCATTCAAATGGTGTGAAAATGACCTGTGTCCTCTCAGGGAAGGGCTGGGAATGGGGGTGTGGCCATCAGTCACCTGGGAAGAGTTTCTCCACATTGTCATAGAGAGCGTGCAGAGGTTCATCCCTACAGTGATGGTATTTAACCATTTCCACCGAGGCAACTTTGCCATTTGGCTTTAAATCTAAAACTTCATAGTGTCCAGGAAGAAATGGCTCCACTTTTAAAAAGGGAGCTGTGGAGTGATTCAATGTAACAAGACCTAAAAATTCAAAGAAAGAAAAATGTATTCAAGCAAACACTTCTCAGCAAATTTCACATTACTTAATGCCCTCTTAAGTCTCCGTTACCCCTTTTAAATGCAAACATGTGCCCATTATGCCAGCAAAGTAGGTTGTAGGGAAAGGAATTATCAAAAACCCTCCCAGCTATTTACTAGAGAGATAAAGAATGGTACAGGGAGATACCGCAAAGTGCACTGAGTTGTAGTAATTCAAATAGGAAAACGATTCCTGTTCCATTGACTTAGTTTCTATATAACAGATGAAGATCCCAAACTTCATTTTTTTTAACCTATAGATGTCCAGTTGTTACAGTAACATTTCCTAAGATTTTCTCCCCAACTGAATGATATTGCCACCTTTATTAAAATCTCCAGCATCTAATTCTCCTCCCTAGATGAAATTTCTGATCAAGAAATTCTATTTTCTAGAATTAAGTAAACAAATACACAAGGACACAATTTTGAAGAGATAAATCTCAATTAACTCTATGATATTTTGCTAACAATTTATTTGTCATGACTGGGGTATTTTAAGAAAAGAGCCATGGTTCCCAAGCCTTTGACAAGCAAAAGGATCCACTGTCAGATATTTAGAAGCTGGGTACCTATCCATGAATACCTGTCACACATTGTATATGAATAAAGCCATATAATTCAAGCTTCTTCAATAACTTTGACAGTGTCCACCCTCAAACCAATATGATCTTTGACACAAAAGCCAATGTTTTATTAGAAGTAGTTAAAAGTCTATCTATACAGAATACTTTTTCTGATTTACTATTTGAATCTCTTAACCCAGTAATCTGTGTGCCTTCAAGATAAAGACCAAAGGACTCAATGTTCTCATTAACTGGCAGAGCTCAAATGCCCTGTAGGGGCTGGGGGTAACTGAAATTTTTTTAAAGGATCAACAAAGAGAAACAGTACTAGAGATGAAATGATTCGATCTAGAAAGGGGCAGAGTTAAGGGAGTAGAAAACACTCAAATATCTGAGAGTAAACTGTAGGTCAGATTACAGTTCCTTATCAAGTGTCCATTAGGTCCAAAGGATGACCAACCATGGGAAGCCGGAGCGGTTTCTGATTTGTATTCTCTTGCCAGGCCTCCCTAACGGTACCTTAGTAACTGATGTGGAATACTCTGTACTATTTGATCACAGATCAATTCAAATATCTACTAATACACCCCACTATAGTGTCTCAAGTACTCTTTTACTGATCTCAAGATCCTTGCTTCATACAATATTAAATCTAAAAACTAAGTGGCAAAAGATTTAAGAAATGGCAATACTACATTAGAAGAAACTGTGCTATCTAGGTAGGAAATAAAAGATGATGACCAAACAATGTCAGAAAATGCTAAGTATGTGTGTTAGTGAAGTATCTGTTGCTATGACAAAATACTTGAGATAAACTATTTAAAAGAAGGAACTGTTTATCTTAGCTCAGACTTTTGGAGGTTTCAGTCCATGGTCACTTGGCTGTATTTGCATAGCATGCTTGCAATATACTGTGGAGGAAACCTGCTCACCTCTTGGTGGCCAGGAAGCAAAGAGTGTAAGGAGTCAGGGGCTGGGCAGATAGCTTAGTCAGTAAAGTGCCTGCTAAGCAAGCATGAAGGCCTTCAGATCTCCAGCATCCATGTAAAAGCTGAGAGCAATAGCCCACATCTGTAACTCCAGGCAGGCAAGGGAGGGGAGACAGGCAGATGCCTGGAGTTCACTGGCCAGCCAGTCTAGTGAAATCAGTGAGCTCCAAATTCAGTGAGAGACTCTGTCTCAAAAAATAATGTGGAAAGTGACAGAAGACAACACTGTGGCTTCTACATGTGGTGAAAGAGGAAGAGAAGGAAGAGGAAGAAAAGGATCTTCTTCACACTCAGAGGATCTACTAGTCACTTATAAATTTTTGGATTGACGGGATGGGTATCCTGTGCATGCTTTTAATTTCAGCACTCAGGAGGCAGAGGCAGGCAGACTGCTGTGAGACGGAGATCAGCCTGGTATACACAGTGAGTTCCAGGTCAGCTGTGGTGATAAGGAGACCCTGTTTCAAAAACAAAACAAAAACTTTTTGGATTGACCCCAATAGGATTTTCAGTATAATCCAGGAAAAAACACAAAACTAGGACAACAGTGAGTATTCTTAGGAAAATTCTATTATTACCTTTAGCTTCTGAGCACACAGCCAGAAATCCATCTTCTGTCATGGCTTTAAACAAAGGCCTGACTCCATAAGTATCTCTGCCCAGAAACACTTTCTTATTGGCAGTGTCCAGTAAGATAAATGCAAACACCCCATCCAACATACAAATGGTTTGCTCGATGCCTCCTTTGTCATAGAGATGAAGGATTATCTCACCATCCACTTGGGTCTGGTATTCAAATTCAAAACGTTGTTGCATCTTAAAAGAAGCAGAGCAAAACAAAAATATTAGGATCCTTGTGTATCCATTAATAATACTGATTCAGTAGTTCTGTATTCCATAATCAGTTCACGTATTTTGGTGATTTAAAAGAATCATCACACTATCAAAATATAGTTTGTTCCAACTCACAATTCTGAAAATTCTTTACAGCAGAAGTTGAACCTATAACAATACAAATTGCATTCTAATAAACAGGATACAGTGGCAAGTTATCAGAATAGTAATACTTGGAGAAATCAGAATGTGTATTGTGTACCCCATATTATCCTGTATAGGTTAAACATATACATTTACATATAGTTATTCTTTGGTGCCAAGTTACCTTCCCCCAAGATAATAAAATCTATAGGTAATCAAATGCCCTATATAAAATGATATAGTATTTACATACAATCTACATACATCCTCCTATATACTTAAATCATTTCTAAATTATAACATCTAATATGACATAAATGCTTTGTACATATTTTTATATTATCTTGTCTAAGGAATACAAATTTAGATATGTTCAATATAAACATAATTTCCCCCACCCCCCAGATATTCTCCACCAGTTTTTGCTCAAATCTGTGAATGAATAAATGATTCCATCACAATGACATATAGTCCAAACCCAAGCTGCTGTTCCCCAAGGGTGGACAGCACTCAGTCCGGCCCTCTACTGCAGGGGCATTAAAGGTACTTCTCACAGACAAAATGACAGGGGGCTCTATCAGTCCACATGCTCCACAGGAACAGCAATGAGACTGTCACTGCCACCTCCAGCAAAATGATTAGGCTAGACCTATGTCCAAATTCTGAGGCTTTCCCCTGCCATTAGCAACCCACGAGTGCTGAAAAATCCTCACATCCCTCACTTTGTACTTGGGCTGCATCTTCAAACTACAAAAAGTAAATTGATATGCATATGTACAACTTGTATATATGCTCCAGTGTCTCTCTGTCCCTAATGTGTCCTTTGTCTAAAGCACTCACAGAGCTGTCCAAGCATGTGCTTTGGCTGCCTCTACAGTACCACCAGCTAGCCACACCTCGTGGCTCTGAGGGGCCACCAAGGATGATTTTGTCTTTTTAGCAGGTAGGGTTTGAAAACCATCTTCTACAGATCCTTCCAGATAAGTGACCCTATTAGCAAGCAGCAGCTTCCCAGTCTACCTCTCTCACTTCCAACCTCTCCCTCAGTGGTAATTTACTCAAAGTGGAGAAATGTCCTTGGGTTAACAACTTGCATGTATGAGTTCCAATTCCCTGAAATGTTCCCATGCTGCCTCTGGCCGTCCCTTACATCAAGGCCACCATTCTAAAGTCACACTAGCATCTGACTTGATGCAGGCCTCTGACTTGTCTTCGCTGTCTCCTTCCATGCTCCCAGCATACCTCTGGCTGTGTTTTAAAGCAGGTCTTATTTTCATCAAAGCAAAGGGTCGAGGAAGGGCTTTGGTGCTGTGTTTCTGAAAACATATAAGACTAAACTATGCCTCACCTGTGTAAGTCTGGGTTTTTGATAGAAGCAGTGGAACCTCTGTGCAAATATAACACTGAGCTAATTTAGAAAGGTGTGCTGGATAGCTTTAGTGTCAACTTGACATACCTGGGTTGAGGGAGCCTCAATTGGGGAATTGCCTCCATAGGACTGGCCTGTGGCCATGTCTGTGGGGCATCTTCTTGGTTTTTGAGTGATGTGGGAGGGCCCAGCCCACTGTGGGTGGTGCCACCCCTGGGCAGGTGGGCCTGTGTTGCATAAGAAAGCAGGCTGAGCAAAGACAAGGGGAGCAAGCCAGTAAGCAGCCATTTCTCCATGGCCTGTGCTCCAGCTTCTGTTTCTGGGTTCCTGCCCTGAGTTCCTACTTTGAGCTCCCTGATGAACTGTGACCTGGGAGATGTAAGCCAAATAAATCCTTTCCTCCCCACATTGGTATTGGTCAGAGTATTTTGTCACAGCAATGAAGAAACAAACTAGGACAAAAGGGTTCTCAAAACAGTTAACTTATAATTTAACAAACTAAGAAACAGCACTGTTGTTCAAGCAAAACAAGGTATTTGCTACCTCTCCAGGGAAAAACCAGGTCAATACTTCCAGAGGACAACCTAGTAGTATTCTCTTATATGTGATACTGGTTTGAGTTAAAGACACCTGACTGTTCTTCCAACTGCCACCTCCCATTAGCAAGATCAGCATTTTCATCCCTTACCCACACTCATCCTAAGAGTCACTAGAGCAAAAGGTTGTTCCAATTTTAATACTGCTAGGTCTTACTTAACACACTTCACTGCAGCCACCTTTTCACCATTCGGCTCTTATTAAAAAGGAAACTGCAAGAAATTTCTCAGTGGCAGTATTATACAACACTCCAAATATTATATAATCATCTCCCAACTATTCAATTCTATCCTTTCTTTAATTCCTCAGTTGCTGCCACCCCTAGAATGCCATGCCAGCTCTGACAGTGCTGAGTCACACTGGGGACAATCCTCCCAGCCCCACCTTCCCGCCACTCCCTCCCTCCCTGCTTCCCACTCCACAGCTTCTGCACATGCCGTTCCCCTCCACGTGAAATGCTCTTCCAAGCCTCACCTGGACATCATTCCAGACTTCCTCAATCAACTGTCCCTCACCTCCCTTCCTGCATAGGGCTCTCCCATACTATTACATTTTCTTGTCCAAAAAAGTATTATATGAGCAATGATCTTTGCCTGTTTCCTAATAGAACAAGCTCCATTAGAATTCCTGTATGTAGGTAAGTGCACCCATGTCGTGCAATGCCCATGGAGGTCAGAAGAGGCTGTTAGATTCCCTAGGACTAGAGTTACGGACAGTTGTTAGCTGCCATGTGGGTGCTGGGATTTGAACCTGGGTCTTCTGCAAGAACAACCAGTGTTCTTAACCACTGAGCCATCTCTCCAGCCCCCTAACCAGCTCTTTACACCATTATAACTCCATTACCTAACACAGACCATATCAGCCTTAATATTAAAACTTACAACAGAAAGCTAGGCATTGTGGTACATGTCTTTAATCCCAGCACTCAGGGAGGCAGAGGCAGGCGGATCTCTGTGAGTTCAAGGCCAGCCTTCTACATAGTTCCAGGCCAGCTGGGGCTACAGAGAGACCCTGTCTCAAAAAGACCAAAAAAAAAAAAATTCAACAGAAAAAAATTCTAAGAGTCAAAGAAATTAAATTGGTATCCCATTTTAATCACTTCTTAAAAATCTAAGACACTTTACTTCTTTGTGCATCAGTGCTCTATCCCTACCCGATCAGAGCAAACAAACATCAAAAGTGCTTTACAAAGCAAGAAGCATTGCATAAAATATATCATCATAACCACCAGCTCTCAGGTTTAATCATAGGCAGACATCTGGCTGTGCTTACCGCCTTGTGGTTGTAGATTTCACCATTGTAACAGAGCCACAAATAAGGATATTTCTTTACACGAATTGGCTGCATTCCAAACAGGGGGTCAACTACTGCCAACCGATGAAACCCAAAGCAGCAGTTGGTGTATCCATTGACATTCTCAAAACGGAATGCATCTGGCCCCCTGTGTGCAATCTTCATAGCACTCAGACACTGCACGGAAAGGCAGTCATCACTGCCAAAGAGGGCCCAGATTCCACACATGGTGCAGGGGAGCTGTAAGCGCTCTGTAGAGGAAGCACACCAATCTCATATTCAGTATCCAATCCTTGATTCCAGAAACTTACATAAGCTGTTCCATAAGTTGAACATAAACCATTTTATCTCCATCAATTTTTCACTGAGGTTGGTGGGCACAGGGACTGACTTAGCTTGCTTGCAATTAATCAAAAATAAATGGCAGCTGACCCCATCAGAGACAGCAGTTTAGCATTCAGCCAAAGCCTGCATCTCTCCCACCTTCGGGTTTAGAGGGAGCTACACCTGCCAGCATCCAAACTACACTGTGTCTGTAATCCAGGTTTGCTCTCCAGATCCACGCATGGGCAGGTTAGGCTGCTCCAAGCTAGCCAGGGATCCCAGCCTCAGCCCTCTGAAGCTGAGACTATCAAATCCAAAGATCCAGATTTTCCATGTAGTAGACTTTATTCCTGGGCCCCTGAAAATTGAAATGTCCTCTTTTTGTCCACACTAACTACAGGTCAAATATAGAGAGTATAAACAACAGATCATATACACTGCTAAGTGTGACATTAAAACATTTTAACTCTTTAACCATTTCACAACTTCCAACTTACCCTTTAAGTGATTTATCTAAATATGACTGAAGAACCAGAAAAAGAAAGCAATATAATTTGCCATCAGATACCCTAACAAGCATTTTGAGTTGACAGATATAAAATATTCACAGTTCTGGGTACGGTGGTACATGTCTATAATCCTAGTAACGGGAAAGCTGAGGCAGGCAGGAAGATCAGGATCAGTCATCCTGCGTTATATCAGACCTTGTCTCAAAAACAACAGTAACAAAAAGTTCCAAATGTCCTAAATGACACACAAAAAAGTTCTCAAATATTTGTTTCCAAGTTGCATTGGTTAGTAAGCAAAATAAGTAGAATATAATATATATAATATGTTATATATAATATATATGTTACTAGGAAGCAGGTAATTCCTACAAATATTAATTCAATTCCAACTTTATTACCAGCTATACAAAGAAAAAACTATTTCATTTAGATAATGTCAGCTCAAAATAGTTTAACAAAGAATTTGTAACTTACAAATACTGCTGTATTGGTTTTTAAATGCAAATCTGCAACAAATGCTCATACAATCTGGTACAAATACCCTAGAGGAAAAAAAAAGAAAATACAAAGTCACACTCATCAACCATTTCCTTTGCGAGTATTTCATTAGTATTTAATGAAGCAAAGCTTTGCTTGCCCTTTTAGTAAGCCCAGATCAAAATAATGGAAAATGGTATCAACCAAAGCAATCTGAAAATAGTACTTTGGCAAGCAGTCCCCTCCATGAAGTTGGCCAAATAGTCTATGATGGGATGGATTTCCAGATTTGGTAGGGAAACCCACTGATATTTATGAGGGGTGACTACTAATGAACAATATACTTTTGACTCAATACCAATCAAAAGCGAACTGGAAAAATGCTCTGAAAATCAAGTATGGCCAACCGAGAATCATTTACCTAGATCTTAAAGCTGTTTAATGAATACAGGTATTGCCTATCATACAAAACACATGCTAACTACTAAATTAAACAGGAAAGGAGGCAAAGAAAAGTTTGTGAAGCACATTTTTCTTCAATAAGAAGCAGCAAATTAAAGCTATATTGTTTTGATGGAATTAGTCTTATAAGCAGGGAGAAGCCCTACTTGTATTTTTCTTTTGTTTTTCAATGCATATTTGTACATTTCATGCAAAATATTTTAATCATTTTTAAACCCTCTCCCCCATCGCAACTTCACAATACCCCTCACAGGATTTCATGCATTCTGTCATATATGTTAAGGCCTACAGAGTCAAGTTTGTGTACCCAGATGTCCCTTAGTGCAAGTTCATCCACTGGAGTCCAGTCAGCCTATCTACAGTCTCTCTCTTAAAGAAAATTTCTTGGGCTGGAGAGATGGCTCAGAAGTTAAGAACACTGGCTGCTCTTGCAGAGGACCCAGATTAGATTCCCAGCACACACATGGCAGCTCACAACCATAGTAACTCCAGTTCCAGGGGATCTAACACCTTCTGACCTCAAACATTGTATGACACGTGTGCACTTATACACATGCAAACAATACACTCATACACATTAAATAAAAATAATATTTTTTTAAAAAAGAAAATTTCTTACTGTGGTTGCCTGTCCCAGTAACTCTAGTGCTGCCCAACAGGAATGTGAGCCATTATGTGTAATTTAAAATATATTACTAAACTCCATTTAAAAAGTAAAGCGGTGAAATTGATTTTAAACATACTTCAACACAGCATACCCAAAACAGTAGTCAGTATAACAATATAATAAAAGCCACTGATATTTCACATTGCTTTCCCTACATCATAAAAAAAAAAATCTTATGTATTTCACATTCACAACACAAGTCAGACTATCAAGCATTTCTAACGTTCAACACATGTGCGTACTAGGCTTGAGGATCCCAAGTTGGACAACGTCACTTCAGTGCATTTAACTTTCTATTTTACTTACCCTCTACCTAAACTTCATACTGTCACCTATTTTGAAAATTCCAATCAGCCCGTGGGCAGGTGCAAGCCTTATTTCTAATTAATCTTACGATAATGGCATCAATGAATGGAAACAGTTATCAGTGCTTCCAAATTATTAATCGAGGACGCAGGGCAATGGGCAGGTAAGAAATGTAGGCCACGGGCCAAGAATAAAAACTGCCTTTTTATCTAAAATAGTTAACATTAATCCGAAGTCAGGCCTGTAGAACAGCTACTAGTAAGAAAAGGCTTGCTGATTCTTCTGCCTTTTTCTACACTTGGCCGCCTGTCTCCTTAAACAGATGTCCTCCTGGCAGGGCTACTGGTTTGAGTGTTGAAGTAGGAGCCGGGACAGGGGAGGAAGCTGGGACAGTAAGACAGAAAGCCGGCTAGATGAGCGGATCCATACAGACATAAACGCCGGAGACCCTCCTTCTAGAGCTGGGGAGAGCCCGCACCGCCCCCCCCCCCCCCGCGCCCCCCCATGAGAACCCAGCCGCTGCACTACCCCGCCGCACCGTACCGCGCCAGGCCATGTGCACGCTTCCAGCTGGGCCTCGGATTGCTGAAGTTTCCCTGGCTTTGACGTCATATAGCAAAAGAAAATAGTAACATTTACGGCGGCCACGCTTAGGCCGCCCCGGCCTCGGGTTCGGAGCGGCCGGGCCTCCCAGTAGCGCTTCACTCAGAAGCGCTTCTACCCCCCAGCCCCCGACCCCCACCCGCCCAGAGAAAGCTTTCCCCACCAACTAGCTCCCAGGTGCGCAACAATCGCAGGACGCCCGCCCCACCCGGGGTACCCGCCGCACCGCAGCTTCGGCCGGGACCGTGCGCTCACCATCTGTGCGTCCAGGATGCAGATGCGCACGCCCAGCAGCAGCGCATCCTCTCATCTTCCCAAATCGCTGAGCTCTGGGCCCCACTTACCTGGGCGCTAGCTGCTCATGTCAGGAGGAGGAGCGGAGGCCAGGGTGAGAACTGGCAGGCCGAAGGGCAGCCTCTCACCTTATTGCCACCAGACTCCTGTAATGCTTGCGGGAAATTTCATCATACCGCGGAGACCTAACCCGGGTGCAGGGGCGTGGCCCGCAGTGCTGACGGATGACGCCAAGGCGGGGCTGGGCCCTGGCTGGGGGAGGGGGGGACTGAGAGGCGGGGAGAGGGGAGGAGCTTTCGTGCTTCAGTTTCTTGAGGTGCTTAGAGGATAACCTCTGAGGTCTGGCCAAGTGCTTCACTGGGTTACTTCCCGGACCTACTCTACCTACAATTAGAGGTCTCTGAACTTGGTCTTTAGTTTCTCCCTAAGAAAGCATCTGATGTGAATAAGCAAATTTTTGCAGAACTAACTGAAGTGTAACTAGGCAGGAATAGCTGGGCAAACACCCCCTTTGATTAAATTTGTAAGACAGATTTCATTGTGTTCTGCCATCGGGCACAGTTAAATTTTCCTTTTTCTGGGATCCCAACACTTGGGAGGCAGAGGCAGGAAGATCTCTGTGAGTTCAAGACCAGCCTGGTCTACATGGTGAGCTATCGAGGAATAAGAAAACTTTAAAACTGAAAAAAAAAAAAAAAAAAAAAGATTCTGATCTAAAAGGTTACAAATTTATGGGGAAGGCCACTAAGTAGAACCAGAGTAATATTGTTTTAAAGGAGTTAAAGGCAGAGCACTGTGGACACAGAACAACTGAGTAGAGCTGAGGGAGCATGTGATATCTGAGCAGAAACTGAAGCAACACTAATATTGCCTGCCATTTATAGAGACCTCCTAACTGCATCACAAGCATACCCATCGTTTTTATATTATATCAACTGTGGAAAATAGTAATTGTTCTTCTTTTCGACAGTTAAGGACATGATGAATGGATTCAAGAAGATAAATTAACATACCAACATGGAACATCCAGTAAGTGATTGGCCAAGTGTTTCAGACATAGTGTGGTAACAAGAGCGTTCTTGTCTCCCTAAGACATTGCTCAGCAGGCTGATCAAGTAGAATGAGCCCTTCCAAGAAAGGGCATTAAGACATGAAAGGTCTCAGCATGTCTCTGAGAACAGTTGGAGCCAGTATATAAATCAGGTGGAATAGGAAACTAATGAAAAGGAAGCAGGAAATAAACAAAACCATGGAGCAGAGCTAAGAGGGGTAAGAGAGAAGCTATAGGAAATGAGCAGATTGCAGTGCATTTGGAGCGGAAAAGAAAGCACTTTTTTCTCTACAGTAGAGAAAAAGAATGATAGTGGTGCAGGTAAACCTAGAGGAAGAACAAAGGGGAACAAAAAAAGTTGAGTAATGTGCTAATTTATCAATAATGATTAAGTACTATAGGAAAAAGCAGAGTGAAAGAAAATTTGTACTTACACACCCATTTCCTGTAGAAAAAAAAAAAAAAAAGAAAGAAAGAAACCTTTGAAAATAGATGAGGCAGCTGTGGTCACATACTCTTTGTAGCCCAGCTGTTCCAGGGTGAAGAAAGACAAAGTCATCCTCAGTTATTTGGTGAGTTTCTGGCCAGCCTGGACTACATGAAACTGTATTTTAAGAGAAAGACAGATGGGGGGAGAAAAGACAAACAAACACATACAGACAAATGTTAGAGAGAAGAGATGGGCAGCACTGTGGTCCAGTAAAGACTACATGAGTGGGGACTGGGGCGATCAGAAAGGCACATCCTCCTATTACATGAGGCAGGCTAAGAGCTGGATTCTGGACACCAAGAACATATTTGGGCTTGGTGGAACATGTTGGAAGAAAGATAAGTGGCCCAGAACAAGTGTTCAGGTGCTCCTCAGGAGGGTCAGCACATTGGTGGATTCTATCATTGCTCAAAAACATTCAGGTTATACTCTTTACAGTCTGTTAACGTGATAACTGTTATTGCCAGTGACATGGGCAGAAGTGACAGGCATCATTATGAGCAGCCCCTGTGTGGTTCGCTGTATCCTCCTTTTCCTCAAACAATGTTTCAGATAGCAGGCCTGCTAACCCAGGGCCCAGGATAACAATAATATGGAAAGAGGCCATAGTACCTCTCACAGTGTAGCTTGAGTGAACAAAGAAAACTTTCTGATGTGTTTGAGGTTTGGGAATTGTTTGTAACTTGCTCTGTTACAACCCTAACATTACAATTATCTGAACGAAAGGCATGACTCTTAAATTTTTATTTTAAGAATGGGCCCAAACTTGGAGGACACTTGTTTCCCCAGATATCTCTTGGAATCTGCTGTCTCCTGGAACTTTGTCCCTGGAATTGTGTCCTCAAGTCAGCTCCCACCAATGATTTTATTCAAAATGTTTTTGGTGGAGAAGTACAAGCTTGGCTCCATCCTTATCTTAACAGATCATCCTATCTTTTCATCCCTAGTTTTAGAATACCTCATTCATCCAAGGTCAAGTGCCCTTCCCAGTCTTCACTGTAATACTTTGATACGTTAATTCTCAAGCATACCCACATTCATTTGTTATCTTTTTGACTGGAGAAACAAATTGAGATTAGCAAGGAAATACCCTGCTCATAAGACACAAGGTTCATAACATCAAGTTTGCAAAGGTTAATTAAAAGACGTTAGTCTAGATTATGTCCACTTTGTAAAACTCATTCCTAGAGTAACTGCAGAGTTAGCCTAATATGACTAATAGAGTTTAAATACAGGAAGGGGAAAAAGAAAGCCAAAAATGAGAGCATAGTATGGCCTGAGGAGTCAAGCCTTGATTTAAGCTACAGAAGTATGAGAGTCAGAGAAATGGATGTTTTCATGGGAGAGGACTATCTCATTTTACAGCATTTAAAGAAAGCAAGGAATGTTAAGATTATTTAGCCCAGGTCCCTGAACATAATAGGAATTAGGTAAACAAAGGTCCTCAAATCACATTTCCCTAAATATTCCAGGCTGTGCCCTGTTCAGTCAAGATCCTTATAGATAGTATACTAGGAGTTAGCAACCCTGGAATAAAAGGCTCCCAGGAAATCCAGGTCATATGGTGAGTTCTACAGCTTGACAAACATTCACCCTCATCCTTTCCAAGTCTTGTGTCTCTTACTGCACTCCCCTAGTTTATTGCACTCCACCCACACTACTCTTACTGCTCTTCTCAAATGTAATGGCAGAAATGAACAGGATGTTTAGCTCTTGAAGGTTCACTTGTTGCTAGTGTCAGTGCAAAAGCACTGACTCTTATCACCTCAAAGGGGATAAGAGATGGTTTTCCTGGAGTCAAATAAGAGTGACTATACCCCAGAAACACAGATTCAGGTTACCCCAAATTCCGTGTTCCAGCATAGAAGCAGTTTCATGAAGTTTTTATGGTAACAGAACAAAGGCAAGTAAAAAATCACAACCTTTTTCAAATACACTGGTGGAAACATTAGTAAGCAGATATAGCAAAAGAGAGATCTCAGCTATAGGCCTCAGTTGCTGTCTGATGGCATTCTTAGCCTTTGGGTTGGTGGAAGCTAGGGCTTTGTTAATGTATTCCTAAAGGAATATATTAACTGTTAGTCACAGTACTACGTCAGAAACAGAGGTGAGCAAGGAATGGCTATTTGCGGGCTAAACATGACCCAAGATAGATTGTAAATAAACTCTGGATCTGTAACATTCCAAACTCTGCACAGTCATTGAAGTGCTAGTCAGTTTGTCAGCCTTGCAGGAAGTTCAGTCCAAGATGCAAGATTTTTCTTGGCACTTTCATTCACACTAGAGACTTTTTGCTTCTTGTGGAAGTTACAATGAAGATTGTCGGGGATGAAAATTAGGGTTTAATTTCTTCACTAACTTACTAAAATCTTTTGTACATATGTTTTAAGATACACATACAAATAAAGAAGTACTAGGATTAAAAAAAAAAAAACAGAAGAAATTGACATTGTGTTGCATAATATTATCCCATAGAAACTACTTGACTTTCAACATTTAGTAAAATGCTATGAATATCACCCAAGGATGAGACTGACACAAAACACAATTCTCACCTCAAAGAGAATAAGAGATAGTTTATTGTATAGCCAAATATGAATGACCATAGGCCAGGAACATACATTTAGGTCACCCCAAATTGCATGTTCCAACATGAAAGCAGTTTCATACAGTTTTTGCAGTAACCAAACAAAGATATTCATAAATCAAGGCACTTTTCATATGCACTGGTGGAAGAATTAAGTAGACAGTCACAGCAAAGCAGAAATCTCAACTACAGGCCTCAGGTGCTGTTCGATACACTTTTAGATTTTTGGTTGGTGAAACTAGGGTTTTGTCTAGTTAATACATAGCAAAATGTTTTTAACTGTTAATCACAGTGAACAGTTCTTTACGGAATTAGAGATAACCCAAGATAAATGATAATTGGGCTTTGGGCCTGCAACATTCGAAACTCTCTACACTCACTGAAGTTCTAATCAGTTAATCAGCTTTGCAAAAGTTCGATTTTCTCTGGGAACTTTCATTCACAATATTAAATTCAACTCTATGTGGCTGTAGTGTAAGGGTCTCAGGAAATAGTCAACCCTCAGGCTTTTGAGGTATGGGCACCCCATCTGTCACATATCAGCCATGACTACTCTGAACAATACCTACCAAAAGGCAAAAGGGTTGCTGTATTCCTGCCCTCAGTAAATCTTTGCACCAGTTAAAGACCCATTTCACTCTTACCCAAATTTTGACCATCATAACAAGATACTGCATAATACTTCAAAGCAAGATTTTTTTTTAATTTTATTTATTATTTTTATTTTATGTGTATGAGTGTATTGCCTGCATGTAGGTAAGTGCACCCGTGTCGTGCAATGCCTGCAGGGTCAGAAGAGGCTGTTGGATCCCCTGGGACTGGAGTTACGGACAGTTGTAAGCTGCCATGTGGGTGCTGGGATTTGAACCCCGGTCTTCTGCAAGAACAACCAGTGTTCTTAACAACTGAGCCATCTCTCCAGCCCCAATTTTTTTATTTTATGTGTACGCATGTATTGTCTGCATGTAGGTAAGCGCACCCATGTCATGCAATGCCTGCGGAGGTCAGAAGAGGCTGTCGGATCCCCTGGGACTGGAGTTACAGGCAGTTGTTAGCTGCCATGTGGGTGTGGGATTTGAACCCGGGTCTTCTGCAAGAACAACCAGTGTTCTTAACCACTGAGCCTTCTCTCCAGCCACCCCCCCCCTTTTTTTTTTACAAAGCAATATTTTTAACACAATGTTGGAGATAAGTGTTTTCCTGGGATGATATAGGTACAAGTGACACTCACTGCTTCATCTACGCCCCGGGAAGCTGAAAGCAAGTATCATTAGCTCTAAAGACTGCTTCTTTGGACTAAAAGAAGGAACTTTGAGACACTGGCACCTGGTAAAGGCTCTCCATAGCTATTATGGCAGAACTAGAAAGAATAGTTACTGTTTACTGTGGATATTTGGGTCACTTTTACTAGTGATTTATTCTTACTTATACTAAGTGTCCAAAATCTGGCTTGAAAGCTAAGCTCTCGGATAAAAGAGGGGCAGCCTCACCCTCCAGAAATCCTTTACACCAACCATGTCTCCATCAGCAAGCCCCCAGCATAGGCAGGAAAACAGAACTTTCAAAGTTCAAAGAGGTCTTACTAAAGGAAGGGAGCTGATGCAGAGAGTCACTGCACGTGTTTAGATATGAATGAACTCTAGCACAGAGCTGTTGGAGGAGGCCATTTAAAGCTTAGAGGAGGGGGATAGGATAGGCAAGGCTGGTGAGTCAAGGCAGCAAGGCTCAGAGGTGCTTGGGTCTGGACCAGTGATAATCCCAATGAATCACATTGAGCAGAGGGAATGGTACTGAGCTAAAGTGCTAGGGGCAGAGTCCAGAGTTCACCATCTATGGACTCCATGATGCATGTAACATACGGTTTGCCATACTCCAGTGTCAGACATCCCTCCTCTATATGATTCAGCAAGAGTTGCCTGTTTCTTTGGTCTGATGTGTTTGATAAGTTCCTGGACCTGCTTTCTCTGATATAGTTTTGATACACCCACATGCTCATGTGTTCTCCTGACTTAATTTGATATGTTCATAGGTGGCAGTATTTTACTTATTAAATAAGTGACTTCAGTCTGTGCTTCACTGTTCATAATGGACAGATGGTGATTGTTTCCTTGAACAAATAAGACATGGACTCGTTTTGCTGCAGCATTTATTCTCAAAACGAAGCCCATTGCTATTTGGGAAAATGAATAATTCAGACGCAACCTGAAAGCTACTATTTTATATAATATGGAGTATCTTAGAATAAACCACCCCCTGATCTCCACACCTAGCTTCTCTCAGTGGATACACAGAAGCACAATAGCTTCCAATAAATCTTTCCTGCTTGGGGGAGAGAAGTTCCTTTAAGGTACAAGTGAAGCTTCCTTGGGCATTGTCCCTGCCTTTTGGCTGGCTTCTGCCCTGCATCTATTGCCATTTTTGGCTTGCCTTGTTCCATACCTTTGGTTTAGACAGAACTTTTGACTACTATGTAATGCTGCTCTCACAAAATCTCATGTAGCCTTTTGGGAGGGTAATAAGAAATACAAACTGTATCTTTGTTTTCAGTGACTGACACAGCTCCTTAAAGTCTTGGCTCTTTCTGAGTGGCAGGGGTAACAAGAGCATATTTTATTCTTCAAAAGTCCCTTCCAACCACATCTGAGTTTCTGCTTATGAAGTTACTGGGAAGATGGGAACTGGCTGCCAGAGGAACCAGCCTGATTAGAGAAGCACCCCCACCTCATATTCCCCCTGACTTCCTGGGAGGCAAAGCACTACAGATTTAGTTAATCAACAATGACCAGTAATTTAATCTACTATGTTTATATAATGACACTTCCATAAGATCTGCAAACAGTAGTGTTCAGCAGGCTTTTAGGACGAGCTGGAGAAGGGTGGCACACCAGAGGGCAAGACAGCTCCACTTTTACCCATGCCCTGCTCTATGTATTTTTTTTCCATTGGGTACTTCCTGAATTGTATACATTATAATAAAATGGTGACCATAAGTAAAGTGGCTTCCTAAGTCTGTGGGTCATTCTAGCAGGTTATATAACAGGGGACTGAGTCTTGAAGACCCCACTTTATAAATAGAAGTAACATTTGCAATTGGAATCTGACTTGGGGATATAGTATAGTTTTGTGGGACTGAGCCCTTAACCTGTGGGGTCTGATGCTAACTCCAGGTACATAGTGTCAGGATTCAATTGAATTGAATTATAAGATACCAGTCATGTCCAGAGAGTTGGAGCATTGATTGATGATTAAGAAAAAGCCAGTATCAGAAGTGTGAGTACAAGCAGTTCCAAGAGAGTCTTAACCTATGTGGATCAAATAGACAATCCACACATGACCTTGAAGCTGTAAGATCTTGAGCAAGTCGCCTCAGATTATCAGTTCCTTCACTGTCAAACACAAGTGAAAAATAAGAACTTTGCAGATTTCTTGGAAGGTTTAGAAGTAATGACAGGATTAGCAAGTTAGTAGAGTAACCGGAACACATGAAGAGGTTCCAGACACGACAGCTGTTATTATTGCACTATCTTGATATTTGGTGTTCAGATTCATGTCACATCCCATAGAAGGCAAGAGATCTTGCAGAACACATCCTCATTCATCCTTTCCATCTGCAGAGGTGCACAGGCACTCCTGACCCTTCCCAGATACTTCTTTCTACATGTCTATCTCACTGGGTAAGTGAAAATAATAAAAATCATAAGAAAATAGGTACTAGTTAAAAAAAAAACTTTCTTGGCATTTAGTTTTATCTTTTGCAAATGTAGTTTCCTAGTTTTACATAGTATCAGCAGAGATAATTCAAAATGCTTTATAAAAACGCACCCAGTACACAGCACTGTGACTATATTAAATACCAAATTATGTACTGTAAAATGGAAAATTGTGAATTGCATTCCAGTCTCCACTCTGTATATTTAAATTAGAAGTAAATAGGTATATATTCCAGTGTGTGTATGTGTGTGTGTATGTGTGTGTGTGTGTGTGTGTGTGTGTGTGTGTGTGTGTTGGTGCACTTGACCTCAAGGTATTAAATAATTCAGGGCTTTGTGCATGCTTAGTACTTGCTCTACCATTGGTCTACAACCCCAGCCTAACATGATTGATAGACAGATCATAGATAGATAGATAGACAGATAGATAGATAGAAGATAGATAGAAGAAGATAGATAGATAGATAGATAGATAGATGATAGATGATAGACAGATGATAGATAGATAGATAGATAGATAGATAGATAGATGATAGATAGATAGATAGATAGATAGATAGATAGATCTACATACATGTATATGTAAAATGCAGTAGCTGCTGTGGTCTTCAGCATCAGAATTTTGACCTGGTGATCATCATATAAACAGATTCCTAATAATGACTCTAAATGTCTAGTATATAGACAAAGGTATAGCATGGCTGTCTATACCTTTTTAAAACTCCCTTAATGATTTAAATGAGCCAGAGCTAAAAAATAAAAACAATCAATTCATAACTTAAAATATCTCAAAAATGAGCAGAAGATATGAATAACTAGAAATTACCCTTTTAAAAGTGTTGGACTTTATCCAAGATAGTTCTGTGGGTAAAAAGGCTTGCCACTAAGTCTGACAACATAAATTTGATCCCCAGGTCCCACATGGTGAAAGGAGAGAACTGACTTCTGCAGGTTTCCCTCTGACCCCTCCACATAGCTGCCTTGGCAATTATGTGCCCACATGCATACACACACACAAAATAATAAATAAATGAATAAATAAATAAATGTAATTTAAAAAATAACTTAGAATGGCAGATATTAACTGGCCACAATGGCTTCTTGGACACTTTTTTCTGTTGATCATTTCAATCATTGGAATTAAAATAAAGTTTGAACAATGCACTCAGTCATATGAAATATACTTTTCTATGGGATCTCATTTATTTTTAAGAAGGTCTGGTTATGGGGCTCGAGAGATGGCTCAGCCATTAAGAGCACTGGTTGCTCTTGCCAAGGACCCAGATTCAACTTCCAGCACCCAAATGGCAGCTAACAACCATCTGTAGCTCCAGTTCCAGGGGATCTGATGCCCTCTTCTGACCTCCTCTGCACCCACCCACATGCAAGCAATACACTCATACATATAAAATAGTAAAGATAATAAATAGAAATATTTAAAAAGAAGGTCTGGTTAGCAGTCTGGGAGGCAAGCAGAAGGTAGAACAAGCTTGGCAGTCATAAAGTGGGGGCACAAAGCTAAACGGGATCTCCAGAGCAACCTCATAAATTCTCTTCATCTGATTCTATCAAGAGTACTAAGCATAGCCCAGTTCCCTGCTGTGTCCTGAGGCAGAGTGTAAACTCTGGGGTTAAGTTCTGCTATTTACCAGAGTGCTGTAAGGTGTGGAGCAGAGTGGAGAACTGATGCAGCCTGAGTCTTGCATGGCACGCAGGGCTGTCCATGGCTGTCCTCAGCTTTCCCACTGACTCCCCTCAAGGTCCAAGGTCCATTGTTCTCCTCCTCCTTCCTCTTCATCTGCTTGTCTGGGATGTCAATGCAGACTGGACAGCACTTCGTTCTGAAAAGACTTGCTGCTGCCAGAAAGATTTCATCTTAGACAAAAGTTAGCAGATTGCCAGGGTTCTTTATTCCATCAGGGATGGCCTTATCTCTGGCCTTTTGGAGAATTCCTGGCTTGCTATTATGTTAAGAGAACACAGGCTGAGTATATAGCTCAGGGGCTGACCATATTCCTAGAATATGCAGGGCCCTGGGTTCATCCCCAACACCATAATCAATCAGATAAATAATAAAATGAAATGCAATGGCTTCTGTATTTTGTCAGCAATTATTTTAGGACTATCAATCACTGCTTGTATTCACTGCTTGTATTATCATGTCCTCTCCACTTTATTTCTCCCTCATCCTGTATCGGTAAATTCTTTGACTTTTTAAACAAATTCTAACATTACCTACCAGGCTTATTACACATAGTGTTGAATTACTTCAGTGTTGAGTTACAGTGGAATAAGTGAGTCAGAGTGGAATAAGTGGAATGTTCTTCCACTCCAGCAGATCTGATTAAGCTTTTCATAGTCCCCAGGAAAAGAAATCCTACCTTTTTGTGGTTTACACATCTTACATTTAATGCCCCAGACTTACAACATTGGTAAGCTGAGCTGAGGCCCAAATTTCCTACCAGGCTGTGAAACTCTCCTACAAGGTATGTTAGCACTCTTAGGTTAGACTAGATTAGGGAGGTCTGGTCTCACATGTGTTTAGTGTTTAATACCTAATCTTTTTTCAGGCTTTACCTAAATTCGTCTTTTGGAAGCAAACAAAAGACCACAAGGAACTCATTATTATTTTAATTGAGCTATTAAGAAAGAATTTTGTTCTTGTTTTGAAAAGACTTTGGTGTTGGTATTGTGGCATTTTCCCCATCTGCACTTTGTCATTCATACATTACAAAGTCTATAAAATAAAATTAATAAACCTCAGTCCCAAGGTCCTAAGCTAGAGACCAAATCTGAGAATATTAGTTAAAATAACAATTTTACATCAAAATAATCTAGTTATGGGGCTGGAAAGATCATGTAGCAGTTAAGAGCACTGGCTGCTTTGCAGAGGACCTGAGTTCAATTCCCAGCACCCATGTGGTGGCTAATAACT
This sequence comes from Nannospalax galili, assembly GCF_000622305.1. Lineage (NCBI taxonomy): Eukaryota > Metazoa > Chordata > Mammalia > Rodentia > Spalacidae > Nannospalax > Nannospalax galili. The sequence continues at coordinate 780,662 of NW_008357584.1, read as the reverse complement.
ATCTGTAGCTCAGTTCCAGGGGATATGACACCATCTTCTGGCCTCCACAGGCATTGTAAAACATGGGTGCACTTACATACATGAAGGCAAAATACTCATACACATAAAAAAAGGAATCCAAAAGCATTTTAAAATCTAGTTATGAATAAGCATGTCTTTTTTACTATATAAGACTGAAAAACCTCACATGACAATGTTGTCATTTATTACATATAGATTAAGAAAAGTAAGTGATATTTATTTGGGATTTGGTAATTTTTTAAAAATGTAAATACTTTAAAACTAATTTTGATTCCTTCAGCTTCTACATACATCTCAAAATGCAGCCATTTGTGTGCTCATGATATCTATGACAGATGAAGAGGAGAAAGCCATTTGTACAGTGATAGTCTAAGGAATACAGAAACACTTCTGTAGGGGACAAGGGCTGGAGGGGAGGAGCTGAATCGAATGCTCGGATTGAAATTTTCAAATCTTATCTTCACAGCTGTTGGGAGAACCAACTGTAGTGCAGAGCTCAACATCCAGCTACTTAGGCTGTCAGCTGCTGGACAAAGCAGAGGCCCCTGCAGTGACTCAGAGACCAGCAGTCACAAGGGTGGGGGACAGAGAAAACTTCAGAATGTTCTAAACCTCGGGACTACACTGAAGGAGACACCCTAATTGGGAAAAAGGAACATCAGAGGAAGAGGTATTGATATAGGAACATTTTGGCAGACAGGGAAGAGGCTGGAGTAAGGGGGCAAGTAATAAGTTTAGTTTACTTTAGTAAAAATGCTAAACTGTGCACATTAGATAATTGGATATCCTAGTCTATAACAAAAGTGGTCATAGAGGTTTAGAAGAAAGTGAAACATGATAAAAATAATAACAGAAAATGGGTTCAATCAAAACATTATCAGTCTTTAACTCTATAATGATGCCAGTCTAAGGGTGCAGGAACGGGTTCATTTTCTCTGCAAATTGAATTAAAAGATAGGAAAGAAGTGTTATCAGAAATCTTGGAGAGTCCCAGCAGTGCCAAGATATGATACCTGGGAAATCAGGGTCCCCTCTTGGGGTTCTTAGTCTCATTGACAAAAAGAATTTAAGAATGGGCACAAATAGAAGCTGAAGGGCAATTTATAAGCGTTTAAAAAGAAAACCCCAGGGCAGGCAGGCAGGCAGGAAGCTGTAAATCTTGAAGCTGCCGGGAAGAGAGGAGGAGAATGGAGAGGAGAAGAAACAAAAGCCATGATGCTTGAGATAAGGCGGCAGCTGGGAGGGAGGCTTTAGAAGAAGCGTAAGGAAGCCCAAAGCAGTAGTCAGGGCGTTTAAAAGCTCTTAGACTCTGGTCAGCACCCAAAAGAAAAAGACAGAAGAGAAGAAAAACAAATAGTTATGCCTTTCCTCAGAAAGACCGAGCACACCTAGCTGAACCTCACGGAGGCTGGATGGGTAGGGACCGTCAACTAGGGAGTAGGAATTCTAGGAAGGAAAAACACAGTTATCTTAAGGTGAACCCACCTTCCTAGGGGTGGTTTCCTAGCCAGGACCCTGACCTACTCCACTGTACTCCCTTGGATTAAACATTAAGGGAGGAAACAAGGACATGTCTCCACCTAGAGGTCCATTCCATTCCATTCCATTCCATTCTTTCTTTAAATAAATAATTTATTGAGAATTTCATACATGCATATGAGGTGTTTTGATCAAATCCATGCCCACTCCCTCCCCTCCAACTCCTCCCATACTGCTCCATCACTTTTTTTCCGATAACTTCATGTACTCGTTCTTTAAATTTTTTATGTGGCTTTTGGCTACTGTAACATTCCCCCTCTGAAGAGGTAACCCTAAAATCTTTTAAGGATTAGATAAAAGCTCCCAAATATTTTTGATATTTTTGGCCTTGGAATGGAGTAGGTTGCTAAGAGGCCCAAGGACATTGTGAGTTTTGGCTACTTTTCTTTGGGGTCTTTTTACCCTAACTGCCTAGCTAATTCCTACCTCCTATTCTTATCACACCATCCTCTGAAGAGGTTACCCAAATTTCCAATAGTGAATCTGAACACAGACCACTCTGGCTTCTTCCATGCTGAACAGGGACACAGAGTGAGACAATTGGAATACCCCTTCAGTGTGTCTATCTAAAAGACTCCCAAATTGTATAACTCCTATCTCTAGGGGGAAAAGAAAGTCCTTGAATCATGAATAGGAGATGTGAAGGAAAAGTAAAGGCAAGAGTAATTAGCATTACAAGTTCTAGACAGGGAACTAGAAAAAAGTCAGAACGGCAATTTTCAAATGTTCATATGAGAGTCCATTGGAATTTCTTGACAAGGGCATCCATAATCATCCTTCTATTGGGTTCCTCATTTTTCTTTTGTCTTCCAAGGCTGGACTCTAGAGTGATGTATTCAGGATTTACATTTAGGTATTTTGATAGCTGTTGGAGTAGTTAGAATCAGTGTCAGTTCCCTCTAAAATGCTTCTAGATAGGGGGAGAAAACAAATTTATCCATCATTTTAGAACAATAGCTGGTTGTCTCCCATAGCTACAGGTGGGCACTACAGTATTGGACACAAAGATTCAAAGTCTGAGCAGCACTTTCTGAGCAGCACTTTCTGGTTCAGAACAAAATCATCAATGAGAAATAATTGTCTAAATAACTTTTTATATAGACTTAATTTAAGCCTAATGTCTGGGAAGTGTAATCCCTTGAGCGCTTAAAGAAATATACAGATGACTTTACTCTTTGGGTGTTTAAGACCATACAGTTGGCCCAAATAAATCAATTTATTTTTACTCTTAAGGTCATTTGAGGATCTGTTCCTCAGGGGTCACATAGGCTTGGGAGGAGCTCCTGGCACCTTTCTTTTACCAGTTACATCTATGTGAAGATAAGTCAAAGTCCTGCTCAACCATGTCTTGTTTCATTTGGAAGCATGAATGAGATGTTTCCTCTGAGTTGACCTTCCACTTTGTAGACTGGATACTGGTTCAAGTCCATCTGGTGGGGTCTCCATGGCCTCCCTGAACAAGAAGACAGGTGACCCACCACAGTTACAGGACATTTTGAGAGATGTTCCATAGCAACTTAGTCGACCTAGGAGTGAAAGGAGCAAAAACTGTCCTTTAAGTCCCTTTGTCCAAATTAATAGGCCTCAAACTATGGCTGTTAAACATCTAATAAGTGTAGTTCCACCAGTCTGGTACTTTTAATTATCATGTGCTATGTAGATAAGGCTTTGGATTAAAAAAACCAAATATTCTCAGATAAACTTTGACTAGATACATATTTTGTTCCTTAAACTAGTTGACTAAACAATGACCATATACATTTTTAAATTATGTGTATATTATTTTTGTCTCATCCTTTATATATCATAACAAACCTAAACAAACCTCCATCACTTGCTTAGGCTTTCTCATTTTTTCTATTTTAGAAAATATCTCCCGTCCCATATCCTTTTAACATCTTTTACATTCTTGTTTCCTTTTTTTAAAAAAATAATTATGACATGCAATAGCATTAACAAATAAATTTTCCATGTGTTCTGAAACTTCTTTTCCTGAGGATGCCAAGAATGCTTATTCCCTTTCAAGGTTCTAGTGTCAAGCCAATGTTTGATTAAAGTTTTACTGGGGAAACAATGAATTTATTGTGCTTACTTACCAAGATAATTGAGGGGTTGCTGAGGTATATGTATGATCTGAGGATATGCACACTGGAAAGCCTTTACCCAGCATGGCTCATGCCTTCTCTTCCTAGCCTTCCCCAGATTGTATACTTTAGCCCTCCCCAAATCCAGCCGGCCATGTGTGATTAAACTCAAATTACATTCAGTTTTCTGGGAAGAGTGGCTGGATAATGCAGTGAGGTCCAATGACTCTGTTTGGCCCTCCTTTAATGAATGAACACAACCATCAACAACCCAAATTGTGATGATGTTTAGCAATCAGGCTCAGCTAAAGTGATGATGGTAGTTATTTCATGCAGAAGGGACTGCTATATAGCATCATCTTATTAAAAGGACATGGAATTTTAAAGGATTTGGTGCTAGGACCCACGTATGAGGAACAACATACATCATTTGTTTTTCTGGGTCTACGTTACTTCACTTAGTATAACAGTTTCTAGATCCATCCATTTACCTGCAAATTTCATTTTTTCATCTTTCTTTACTGCTAAATAGAACTCCATTGTGTAAATATACCACATTTTTGTTTACCACTCATCAGTTGAGGGGAACCTAGGTTGCTTCCATCTCTTAGCTATTGTAAAAAGAGCAGCAACAAACATGGTTGTATAAGTGTCTCTATCATAGAATGAGTCCTTTGGGAGTGGTATAACCGGCTCACATAGTAGGTTTGTTTTTAGTTTTTTAAGAGTTCTCCATACTGTTTTCCATAGAGGTTGCACGAGTTTGCGATCCCACCAGCAGTGAATGAGCATTCCCCTTTCTCCACATCCTCGCCAGCATTTGGTATCATTTGTTCTCTTGATCCTAGCCAGTCTGATTGGGGTAAGGTGATACCTTAGGGTAGTTTTAATTTGTGTTTCCCTAATTACTAATGATGTTGAACAGTTTTTTAGATGTTTCTTAGCCATCTTTATTTCCTCATTTGAGAACTCTCTGTTTAGATCTTTACCCCATCTTTTAATTGAGTCATTTGGTTTCTCAATTCTTTGTTTTTTGAGTTTTTTATATATTCTGGATGTTAAACACCTGTCAGATGTGTCACTAGTGAAGACTTTTTCCCATTCTATGGGTTTCTCTTCTTTACTTGATTGTTTCTTTTGCTGCACAGATGCTTTTTAGTTTAATGAGGTCCCACTTGTTGATTGCTAGCCTTAATTCCTGAGCAACTTCTGTCCGATTTAGAAAATTCTTTCCTACACCTATATCTTGTAAGTTACTGCCAATATTTTCTTCTAGTAGTTTCAGGGTTTCCAGTTTCACATTGCGGTCTTTGATGCATTTGGGGTTGACTTCTGTGCAAGGTGAAAGATAAGGATCTAGTTTCATTCTTCTACAGGTAGAGATCCAGTTTTGCCAGCACCATTTGTCTCTCCTCCATTGTGTATTCTTGGCACTTTCATCAAATATCAGGTGGCTGAAATTGTGTGTAGTCAGGTTTGGATATTCAATGATCTATGTGTCTATTTTTGTGCCAGTACCATGCTGTTTTTAAGACTGTACCTCTGTAGTATACTTTGAGATCTGGTATAGTAATTCCTACAGTGTTGCTCTTTGTGCTCAGGGAAGCTTTGCCTTCCTGGGGTCTTTTGTGCTTCCAAAGGAATTTAAGGATAGGTTTTTTCTAATTCATGTAAATTCATGGGGATTTTTATTGGGATTGCATTGAACCTATACATTGCTTTTGGTAGGATGGTCATTTTCACAATATTGATTCTTCCAACCCATGAACATGGAAGGTCCTTCCATCCCCTGGTGTTTTCCTCAATCTCTTTCTTTAATGATTTAAGTTTTTCATGGTAGAGATCTTTGGTGTCTTTGGTCAGGTTTATTCCAAGATTTTTGTTGTTGTTGTTGTTGTTGCAGCAATTGTGAATGGGAACATTTCCCTGTATTTGTTCTCCAACTGCTTGTTATTGGTATATAGAAAGGCTACTGATTTTTGTACATCGATTTTATGACCTACTACTATACTGAAAGTGTTGATCAGTTCTAGGACTTTTCTAATGGAATTTTTAGGATCTCTTAGGTATAGTATCATATCATCTGCAAAAAGTGATAGTTTGACCTCTTCTTTTCCAATTAGTAGTCCTTTAATTTCCTTCTCCTGTCTTATTGCTCTAGCAAGAGTTTCAAGCACTGTGTTGAAACGGAGTGGAGACAGTGGACATCCTTGTCTGTTCCTGATTTTAATGGTAATGCTTCCAGTTTTTCTACATTTAGAATCATGTTGGCTATGGGTTTGTTGTATATAGCTTTAATTATGTTGAGGTATGTTTGCTCTAGTCCAAATTCCTCTAAGACCTTGAACATAAATCCATGCTGAATTTTGTCAAAAGCCTTTACTACATCTGTTGAGATGACAATGTGGTTTTTGTCTTTGAGTTCATTTGTATGATTAATGACTTTTATTGACTTGTGTATACTGAACCATCCCTGCATCTCTGGGATAAAGCCTAACTGATCATGGTGAATGATCTTTTTGATATGTGTCTGTATGCAGTTTGCAAGTATTTTCTTGAGAATTTTTGTAATTCTATAGCTTTCTTTTTTGGTTGTGTCTTTACCCAGTTTGGGTATTAGCATGATACTGGCTTCATAGAAGGAATTTGGGAGTTCTCCCTCTGTTTCTATCTTTTGGAATAATTTAAATAGTATGATTGGAGGTCTTCTTTAAATGTCTGGTAGAATTCTGCTGTAAATCCTTCTGGGCCTGGGCTTTTTTGAAGTTGGGAGGCTTTGTATTACTGTTTCAATTTCCTCATTATGGGTCTGTTTAAACTGTTGATCTCGTCTTGGTTTAACTTTGGTGGTTCCCATGATTTTAGATATCCATCAATTTGTTTTAGATTTTCAAATTTGGTAGCATATAAGTTTTTAAAATATTTCCTTATAATGGTCTGGATTCTTTGAGTATCTGTTGTGCTGTTTCCCCTTTCACCTCTGATTTTGTTGATTTGGATTTGTTCTTTCTTTTGGTTGACTGGGCTAAGGGTCTATCTATCTTGTTTAGTTTTTCAAAGAACCAACTCTTAAATTCATTGATTCTTTGTATTGTTTACTTTGTTCTATTTCATTAATTTCTGCTCTGATTTTTGTTATTTCTTCTCTTCTGCTGGGTTTGGGTTTCATTTGTTCTTGCCTTTCCAGGATCTTGAGTTGCAGTGTTAGTTCATTTATTTGGACTCTTTCTAATTTTTTAATGTAGGCACTTAGAGGTATATACTTCCCTCTTAGGATTGTTTTTAAAGTGTCTCAGAGGTTGTGTTGTGTTGTATCGTCCTTTTCATTGAATTCCAGGAACTCTTTTATTTCTTTCTTAATTTCTCCTTTGACCCACTCATTGTTTAGGGGTATGTTGTTTAATCACCATGAATTCGTGTAATGACTAGGGCTTTGTCAGTGTTGGTTTTGAGCTTTCCTGCATTGTGGTCTGATAGAATGCATGGGATTATTTCAATTTTTTTTTTGTTATTGGTTGAGGTTTGTTTTGTGGCCCAGTATGTGATCAATTTTTTTAAAAGTTCCATGGGGTACTGAGTAGAAAGTGTATTCTTTGGTGCTTGGGTAGACTATTTGAAAGATGTCTCTTAGGTCCATTTGATGTATGGTATCATTTAAACATCTCTCTGTTTATTCTTTGTCCAGTTGACCTGTCTAATGGAGACAGTGGGGTAGTGAAGCCCTCTACTATTACTGAGTTAGGGTTAATCTGTGTCTTAAAGTCCTGTGGTGTTGTTAAATGAAGTGACCATCCTTATTGCTTCTGATTAGTTTTACTTTGAAGTCTATTTTGTCAGATATTAGAATTGTAACCCTTGCTTGTTTCTTAGTGTCATTTGTTTGAAATATTCTTTTCCATCCTTTCACCTTAAGGTAGTCCCTATGCTTAAAGGTGTGATGGGTTTCTTGCAGACAGCAAAGAGATGGATTTTGTTTCTTAATCCATTCACTTAGCCTGTGTCTTTTGACTGGGGAGTTGAGTCCATTGATATTTAAGGTTATTATTGAAAGATGTGTATTCATTGCTGTCATTTTGATTGCTGTTTATGTTCTCTCTCTAATTTTGTGTTTCCTAGATTAAATCTTTATTTATTTTCTTTCATTGCCCCTGGGGTATAATTGTTTCTGTCTCTGCTCTCTGTATTGTTTCAAGTATTCTTTGAAGGGCTGGTTTTGTGGACATGTATTCTTTCAGGCTTTTCATGTCGTGGAAGATTTTTCTTTCCCCTCAACTATAATAGATATTTATTGTGAGCTGACAACTATTGTCATATAGAACGGGAAATACCTTGGTCTGGGCTCTTCATAGTTTGCATTGATGAGTCAGCTGTAATTCTGATGGGCTTTCCTTTGTATATGACTTGTTTTTCTTTTGCTGCATTAAGTATTCTCTCTTTGTTCTGTACATTTAGTGTTTTTACTATGATATGTCATGGGGAGTTTCTCTTCTGATCCTGCCTATTTGGTGTTCTATGTGCGTCCTGTATTTGCATGGGGATGTCTTTCCTTAATTATGGAAAATTCTCTTCTATAATCCTGTTTAAGGTCTGGTCAACACCATTAACCTGAAATTCTTCTCCTTCCTCAATTCCTATGATCCATAGATTTAGTCTTTTCACAATGTCCCACATCTCTTACATATTCCATTCCTGTTTTTTTTTTTAATTTTCCATAATCTTTGCTTAAGTGGTCCAATTCTTCAACCTTATTCTCCAGTGTTGATATTCTGTTTTCCATTTCATTCATTCTGGCGGTGAGGCTTTCCCCTGTTGTTTCAAGTTGGCTTATTGAGTTGTGCACTTCCTTCTTCATTTTTGCCTGAGTTTTTGTCAATATTTCTATCTCTTTTGTGAATTCACTCAGAAGTTTATCCTTATCTTCTTTTTGTTTTTTTATTTGTTTGTTCATGTGTTCTTTAAATTCATTTAATTCCTTGATCATGTTTATGATTGTTCTTTTAAATGCAGTGTCCTGGGTTATCTCTGGGGGGTTCTCCTTATAGAACTCTTCTACAGGATTGGTGGGGTTTGATGGGGACATAGTGTTTTGGCTTTCCATTTTATTATTCTTTCGTTGTGATCTTGGCATGTGAATTTCTTTTGTTGTTTATGATTCTGATATGAGAATTAAGTTGAAGTATGCATCCGTTTGTATTATCTGGGTACCTAGATCCTTTCTTTATTCGTTATGTAAAGCGGGTTGGTACTGGATTCAGGTTCTCTCAGGTTTAATTTGGAGGGAACTGATGACTTCAGGTCAGCTATTCAGGAGCACCCACAGAAGCCAACTCAGGTTCCAGTCAGGTACACTCAGGCTTTCTTCACCATGTCCAGGCAGGATCTGGGAGCTCTCAGGCAGTCCACCCTCTCAGGTTGTCTGCTAGGATCTCAGCCTTAGCCTACCAAAGGCAGATCTGCCCTGGGGCCTTGGGAGGGGCCTCACGAAGTCCCAGGTAGGGGGATGGGTATGACACAATTAAGGAAAGCTCTTTTATTTTTTTAATGTGTATGAATGTATGAATGTATTGCCTATATGTGTGTAAGTGCACCTGTGTTGTTCAATGACCACAGAGGTCAAAAGAAACCATCGAATTCCCCTGGAACTGGAGTTACAGCCAATTCTTAGCTGCCATGTGTGTGCTGGGAATTGAACCCGTGTCCTCTGCAAGAGCAGTCAGTGCTCTTAACTGCTGAAACATCTCTCCAGTCCATGCATTCCATTCTTTACAGCAAGATTGGGCAGGTGTTGGAATACTGCTAAACAAACTTTCTCATTTGAAAATGAAGATAGCAATATTTAAGGAGTGTTTGGTGTGAATTGAGTGAGACAAGGCAGGCACAAAGTCAACAAAGTGGCAAAGTGACTGACACATTATGGTCAGTACTCAGTGGCAGAAGCCCTCATTACTTTATTTATAGGTTGTGCAGTAATGACTACATTGGAACTCATTACCACGGAGGCATAAAAGAGAAGAGAACAAAATAGGACCTCCAAAGAGGTAGGCAGTCAAGATCATGCAAAACAGGAAGACACACAGGAAGTGCAAAGGAGAATGGAGGTGGGGGCCTGGCTGCAGGGCAATGGAAGAAATCTTCCACAAATGAAGGCTAGAATCACTTATTAAGCAGATACAGTGTTGAGAAACCTAACCATTGGCTCTGTCAATAAGGATGTCTTTGCAGATTGAAATGTAGAAATGACTTTTATTAATGGATATAATTTGGACTAATGACTTTTAATTAACCCCAGCAAAACCATGCACTCTTAGATCTGATGATCAGGGATGCTCTTGGGTCTCCTTGGAAGCCTTGGTTTGGTACTCTACCCAAAAAGATAATGAATGAATGTGGGCATGCTTGCAAATTAATATATCAAAGTGCCACAAGCAGAGCACCCACCCATTGGAAACAGCGAACTAGGTATAAAAAGACCAGAAGATCTGTAAGGATTAGATTAAAGGTGGAGCTGAACTTGAACATCCCTAATGAAGCTGGAGAAACCATTTTGAATAAATTATGGGTGTGGCCTGACCAGGAGACAGAGTAGAAGAAACACTGTTCCAGAGACAGTTCCATTAGCACAGAGTAAGGATACAGACAGCTCCATCAGCACAGAGGAGACAAGAGAGATCCATCCATCTGCACAGTTCTGGAATACAGGTGGTTCTAACAGCAAGAAGAGTTGGTGTCCTCTGAGTTTGGGTTCACTCTTAAAAATTTAACTTAAGAGTCAATTTGTTCAGGTGACTATGATGTTGGCGTAATAATAAATGCCACACGAATAAACTAATTTGAAGTAAGATTGGATAGAGGCAGTGCACAGAGTTACCATTCAGCTTTTCTAGAAGTCTGAAAGCTTAATTATTAGAAATGGGCATAATTCAAAGCAAAAAGCATAATCTAACAATAGGAAAAGACTAATGAAGACATATATCTGAAAGTCTCCAGGAATTTTTCCTGTAGTATATGATCATGCTATTATTTCTCCCATCTTCAAAGAATAAAACCAGGGCTGGCAAGATGACTCAGCAGGTAAAGTTCAACCCCTAGAAGCCAGGTAAAGGTAAAAGGAGAGAGTCGACTCTGTAAGGTTACCCTTTGACAGCCATATGCACACCGTGGCAGGAAGGCATACACACATACAAACAAACACACACTCAAAACATTAAGAATAAAAATAGAGCTGAGTATTTAGCTCAGTGGAAGAACACTTGCCTAGCATGCACAAGGTCATGGGTTCAATTCTCAATGCTGCAAAAAATAATAATAAAATGAAGAAAATTTAAAAAGCAAAACTAAAGAACACACGTGCTCTTGACTCCACAACTGAACTTCCTCCATGTATTGCCTTGGCCTTCACAGCACGGTTCTTCCAATGGTTGATCTAAATTCTGTAACTCCAATTTTCTTCTGTTCTCCCCTATGACTGTAGCAGGAGGCCTCCAAAGATGGCATGGACCCAGAGCCCTGGGATTCAGCAAGAATTCACTTCACTCCTTGGTCCACAAATAGCCCGCCAAAAGGAGCCACACCTCTGTACCCTGCTTGCAAGCCCAGTGACTGCTGACAGGCTGCCTGGCACAGACCAATCAGAAAACGATACGCTGACTAAAGGGACTTGGGGGTGGAGAAAAGGGAAATATAAGGCCTGCCCCCTCCTGCATTAAACGAGCCTGCAGCACCTCGCCTAGTGCTTGCTTCTACCCGACTCCTGGGGTCTGTGTGCTGTGACTCCGCACCTCTTGCCCCCCCAATCGGCAGGGGACCCGATCCAGGTTAAGGTCTTCACAGCTGGCCTGAGGAGAGCCCGCAACACCTGGCGCCTGAACAGGGACTCCTGCCTATGGTGTTGGCGACACCCAGAGCCTTGGTTCGTTTGGTAAGTAGGCCCTTGGATTTATCTGTTTCTTCGGCTGCTCGAGGATAAGTGAGTAGCCCCCTCCTCTGTCCCCTCCACCCTGTCTGTCGTCTTTATTGTTGGACTAGTTTCTTAGATCAGGGAGGCACACCCTGCCACGTGATCCCAAAGCCCACGTTGGCACCTCCCCCATCTCGGCTCATCCCAGTGAGTTCACATAAGAGCTGATCCACCCTGAACTCAAAGCCCAGGCTTTGGGTCACCCTGTTGCCTGTCCTGGAGACACTGTGTGAGCATACAGCTGGAGGTGTCACGGCCTCCAGAAGTCCCTCACTGAGCACAAGACATTTGGATCCAATACACCTTTACATGTTGGGGCGGTTTACATCTGAGTGGCTCACAGTGCTTCTTTGCTTCTTTTGTGCCCTCTTAGTAGTTACCCTCATCTTCTGCTTTTGTGGTGAATTCCCCTTTTTGAGACCCTCCCACAATGGGCAATTTACCACCACAGTGCAGAGAACCACAAACGGCAGCACTCAAGGTGCTCCTTAAAACCAGAGGGTTGAAAGTGAAACCAAGATATTGAACACTTTGGGGATGAAGCCACTAATTTGGCTCCGTGGGTCTCCCCTGAAAACATGTGGGACCCTGACACATGGATACGGGTCCTCTTCCTGGCCTGAAAAAGGGAGGTCAGATCAGGGATCACTCCCCCCACATCATTCGTACCGATCCTCCTAGCCATCATTGCTAGCCTTAAGTCATCCTCTCCTGAGGAAGTCATCTCAGCCCACAACAAACACTGCCAGGAGCAATCTAGTGTAGATTTGGCTATTACCTTGACCCCGGACCTCCTGGACCTGGAGGTGGACTCAGCCTCTGCGCCCACTTCCAATAAGGAAGGAGCTCCTTTGTCTATATCTCAGGATACTCTCCTCGAGCTACCATGCCCAGAAATTCCCCTGCCCCATCACCCGTGGAAGGAGTTACTCTCCCCCCCAATAACCATCCTGCCTCTTCCCCTTCTAACGTGCCCCTCCCTCCTAGACTGCCCTCCTTAAAGCCTCACCTGCCTTTGTCCACATTTCCGGTTAACATTGGCCGCAATGCAGCTCAGTGTCCATGGCTACCCACCCCACTTGCTGACCTTGTTCTTATCCACAAGGCAGCTGAGAAATCAGGCCCTGACTCCCCATATTTCAAACAGGTTCTTTGCCAGTGGTCCTTACATTTACAAACCCACTACCATTGGTATAGCTTACTAAAGGCAGTCTTAGACCCCTCAGTCTTTCTAAACTGGCATGCAGCCTATGATGATCAGGCTGAAAACCAGGCATGCCTAAATCTCCAATATGGCCTCAACATTAAGTTGGACATGCTCACGGGACGTGAACAATATACTGACCCCATCTCCCAGTCTACTATTGGCCTCCATGCCTATTTTCAAAACGTTTCTGACTTGGCCTTTAAGGCCCTTAAATGTTGCTCCCCCCATGACCCACAAGTCTTTTTCTGAAATTTGACTCAACAGTCAGGGGAGTCCTTCATGGACTTCCTTACCTGTGTCACCAAGGCAGTAGAGGTGAGGGTGGAGTCTGGACCTGCCCAAGAGGTGCTTATCAAACAATTAACTTGGGAAGGACTAAACATCCCTACTTGTAATGCTATCGCCTGTCCACAATGATAACATTCACAAATGAGTACTTGCTACTAGAGACTTAGACCCTAGGGTGGGCTCCATTGAGGCTTTGACCACCTCCTTGGAGATTCTTTTGTCACAAGGAAAACCTGCCCACTTTGGTGCACAGGAAGGCTGCTGGAACTGTGGGGGGCTTGGCCACTTTCATAGCCACTGCCCAAGAGGTACAGCCGCCCCAAGACTCGCTGCCCAAAGTGCAAAAGAGGGTTCCATTGGGCTAAAGACTGTAGGTGACAGCCTCAACCAGACTCAGCTCCTTTAAACTCCACCCAGGGCACCCCTCAGCCCTGCCCACAAGAGGGAAAATGAGACAGATATTATGGACTCTACCAATCCTCAACCACTCCCCACTAATGACCCTGTTCCTGGATGGAACTGCCATAAAGGGCTTAGTAGACAGCGTAACTTATGGGGCCGAGACGTCCTAGAGGACATGGGGTTGGTCCTTACCTAAGATGACCGTGCCTTTTATGATGATATCATGCTCCACGATAACTTGGGGCTATCAGGGAAAGGACAACACCTTGCCCAACACCCCCAATCCTAACAGCCACTGCCCACCCGGGATTGACTCCAATCTTGGCCCCTGAGCTGATCCCCATCACTTGGCTCTCTAATGATGGCATTTGGGTGGACCAGTAGCCTATAATAAAACCTAAATTATCTGCCCTCAAAAATTTGGTAGCTGAACAATTGCAGTTGGCCACATTGAGCCCTCTCTCAGTAAACATAATACCCCAGTATTTGTTATTAAAAAGAAATCGTGGAAATACAGACTCCTCCAAGATCTTAGAGTAGTCAATGCCCAGATGGAAAAGATGGGCTCATTACAAGCGGGCTTACCACACCCTACAGCTATCCCCCTGTCCCATCATATCATAGTACTTGATACCCAAGATTGTTTCTTCCAAATCCCCCTAGCGGAACAAGATAGACCTCACTTTACCTTCACAGTATGGGAGCCCAACTTTCAAAGAACAGCCAAGAGATACCAATGGAAGGCACTACCACAGGGTATGAAAAATAGCCCCACAAATTGTCAATTATATGTTAATAAGGCCTTAACCAACATCCCCAAGGATTAAATTGTCATCCACTATATGGATGACATACTGTTAGCACCCAA